>NC_045442.1:124124046-124139146 GCF_002776525.5 Piliocolobus tephrosceles | reverse complement strand
AAAAAAAAAAAAAAAAAAAAAAAAAAACATAATCACTCATGTCCATATTTCCTTTGTTTTAACCAAAAGTATCAGGAAACAACTGGGAAATGAGCCAAAACATAACCACTTGGATTCAAAAACTGTCTAAAGCAACGTTACTAACATTTCCATGTGTTTTGAAGAATTTCATTAGACTTTTTTGTGGGGAGAAGGAGGAGGTACATATGTGTCAGGGTGTCAGAGTAATTTGGTGTACAGATAATTTTGTCACCCAGATAATTAGCCTAGTACCCGACAGGTAGTCTTTTAATCCTTACTTTCTTTCCACCATCCACTCTCAAGTAGGCCCCCATGTTTATGATTCCCATCTTTATTTCCATTTGTACTCAATATTTAGTTTCCACTTCTAAGTGAGAACATGCAGTATCTGGTTTTCTGTCCCTGCAAAGGATGGCCTCCAGGGACATCCATGTTGCTGCAAAGGACATGATCTTGTTTTTTTTTTTTAAATGGCTGCATAGCATTCCATAGTGTATGTGTAACACATTTCCTTTATCCAGTCTGCTGTTGATGGGCATTGAGGTTGATTCCACGCCTTTGCTGTTATGAATAGTGCTGTGGTGAACACACGCATGCATGTGTCTTTATGGTAGAATAATTCCTATTCCTTTGGGGATTGCCAGTAAGGGACTGCTGAGTTGAATGGCAGTTTTAACTTCAGTTCTTTCGGAAGTTTCCACAGTGCTTTCCACAGTGGCTGAACTAACTTACATTCCCACCAGCAGTATTTAAGCATTCTTTTTTCTCCACAACCTCACCAGCATCTGTTATTTTGTGAATTTCTAAGAATAGCCATTCTGACTGGTGTGAGATGGTGTCTCACTGTGGTTTTGATTTGCATTTCTCTAATGACTAATGATATTGAGCATTTTTCCATATGCTTGTAGGCCATGTGTATGTTTTCTTTCAAAATGTGTCTATTCATGTCCTTTGCCCATTTTTTTAGAAGCCTTTCTACACAAGAAAACCATACTGATGTTGGTGGAACGAGCTGACGGTTCTAACTTAGAGGCAAACTATTAAGATCCTGGGGACTTTGGGCTTGAGGGGGTAGAAAATGTGACATTATCACTACAACGTCTACACTGGCTGTTCTGTTCCTCCAAGAAAGACAAGAATCTTGGCATGGTTGTTGGATAACATCTCCTGAGAGTTTAGGTAAGATGAGAAGAGAAAATATTCATCCCTAATATTATTCTCTTCCACTGGCCCAAAGATCATAGGCCAATTCACAATTATTCATATGCTCTGAAAGATACCACAGTAAGCTATAATTTGACTGAAGTAGTCAGGGGCTTTTTTGTGCCTTCCTGGTTTAATCTCTTGTCCTATTTGTGCATGCACAAGTCAGCTTCATAGGGGAAGAGAGGAAATATTTTTTCTGTCTTTTCATATCCCTAACACTCAAGTATTAGGCATGTTTGCGTTTCATGAGTTAGGAAGGTGAGTTCCGTGTGGGTGGACAACTGATATGGTTTTGCTGTGTCCCCACTCAAATCTCACCTAAAATTATGATAATCCCCATGTGTCAAGGGAGGGGCCAGGTGGAGATCACCGAATCATGGGAGCAGTTTCCCCCATACTGCTCTCCTGATAGTGAGTAAGTCTCACAAGATCTGATGGTTTTATAAAGGGAAGTTCCCCTGCACAAGCTCTCTTGCCTGCTACCATGTAAGACGTGCCTTTCTCCTCCTTTGCCTTCCACCATAATTGTGAGGCTTCCCCAGCCATGTGGAATTGTGAGTCCATTCAACTCTTTTTTTCTTTATAAATTACCCAGTCTTGGATATGTCTTTATTAGCAGCATGAGAACTGACTAATACAACCACCATGAAAGAAGAGAGGGAATCCAGGAAGCTCTCATTTGGTGGTTCTGTCTATAATTTATCACTTTTTTTTTAAGAGCTATGGCACATGGATAAAGATGATATAAGAGGGTTGTAATGTGATTTCAGGCAATCAGGAGAAAAAGGAGACAAACAAGGAAGGTGAAAGAACCCTGACAGGGCTTCACAGAGAGATGGAGCCAGGAACCTCCATGGAGGAGATGCACCACCACAGAATCAGAAAGCTGAATGGCTTCCTGGGGTCTGCAGGTGAGACACCTTCGAAGGTGTCAGTGCTTATAAAAGACAATTCCACGTCCCAGACCTTGTAGCTTCAAATGACCTCTCTAGATGTCATGATATCCCTTCAAGACCATTCTAAATACATAATTATGTCCTACGGAAATAAGAAAATTACAGTTTCATAAACTAATAACTCCAAAAATATTTATTTTTACTTGTTTTTTTGAGACGGAGTCTAGCTCTGTCGCCCAGGCTAGAGTACAGTGGCAGGCTCTCCACTCACTGCAACCTCCACCTCCCAGGTTAAAGTGATTCTCCTGCCTCAGCCTCCCGAGTAGCTAGGATTATAGGCACGCACCACCACACCCAGCTAATTTTTGTATTTTTAGTAGAGACAGGGTTTTGCCATGTTGGTCAGGCTGGTCTCGAACTCCTGACCTCGTGATCTACCCACCTTGGCCTCTCAAAGTGCTGGGATTACAGGCGTAAGCCACCGCTCCCAACCCAAATATCTTTTTTACATCCTTCAGGCTATGGCCAAGTCTACAACTGCAGAAGAGTTGGAGTATCAACAAGTTGCCCAGCAGTAAATAGCCACACAGAAGTGTGTCCTTCCCGTCTCCCCAGACCCATCAACAGACGGTCTTAACCAAGTGTTCTATCTCCTGCACAAATGGCATTCACCCACCCTCCACGTCTTCACAGCGACACAGACACTAACTAGAACGGAAATCCTCTGGGAGGCAAAACTTCCACTTCAACATTCCACTCCGAGTGCCAATAACAGTCCCTGACTCTGAAATAACGGATCACCCTTATTTAGCGGAGCGCTCAGATGCTACCTCGTGTAGGACAAAAATAAAAGCACAGAACACCTTAACTCTCTCGTCCTCACCCCGCTAAATTCCCACATTCTCCCTTGCTTCAAAAGTCCAAGCAGCAGAAGCTACTGGCCTAATTTTGAGCCTGACATTTGACTATATGCATCCTATAATATACACTGTATAATTTTTGCTCTTATCCCCTTGTGCAAAGTGATTGAATCAAATCACCAGCCTTGTTCATAATCTGTTGTGTTTTGTTTTACTTCTAGACACTTGTAGGATCTTTCTGACCCCGGTGTTCTAAAATTTTATGATGCTGTGTCTTGATAATTGCTTGCATTCATCTTAAACAGTAAAAAGCAGATTGAAATAGAGGACATGGTAAAGGGTGTGAGCAAGACACGTGTAATTTTTAAAACAAACCTTTTAGAACCATCTCTTACAAATATTGTGCACAGGTAACATTCATCTCTTTAAACGTTAATGCAAGGGAAAGTGCATACCCTATTCCATCGACAGCAAAGATCATGTTTTTTAAAAATCAACACTTGTATATAAACTATAGACAATACATTTTGACTCCCAAATGAAGAAAAAAAAAAGCCATTCTGTTTTGTATTTTAACACTTTTACATTTTCCTTTAGACGTTTTCCAAAGATGAAACAGTTATCTTTAAAAATTTTTTGTAGGCTGGGCAAGGCAGTGCACGCTTGTAATCCCAGCACTTTGGGAGGCCGAGGTAGGAGGATCACTTGAGGTCAGGAGTTCGAGACCAGCCTGGCCAACATGGTGAAACCCCCCTCTCTACTAAAGATACAAAAAAAAGGGCCGGGCGCGGTGGCTCAAGCCTGTAATCCCAGCACTTTGGGAGGCCGAGACAGGCGGATCACGAGGTCAGGAGATCAAGACCATCCTGGCTAACACGGTGAAACCCCGTCTCTACTAAAAAAAAAAAAAAAAATACAAAAAGCTAGCTGGGCGAGGTGGCAGGCGCCTATATTCCCATCTACTCGGGAGGCTGAGGCAGGAGAATGGCGTGAACCCAGGAGGCGGAGCTTGCAGTGAGCTGAGATCCGGCCACTGCACTCCAGCCTGGGCGACAAAGCGAGACTCCGTCTTAAAAAAAAAAAAAAAAAAAAAAAAAAAAAGATACAAAAAAAAAAAAAAATTTAGCCGGGCATGGTGGCAGGCGCCTGTAATCCCAGCTACTCGGGAGGCTGAGTGAGGCAGGAGAATCGCTTGAACCCAGGAGGCGGAGGTTACTGTAAGCCAAGATTGCGCCACTGTGCTCCAGCCCGAGCGACAAAAGCAGACTCTGTCTCAAAACAAACAAAACAAAAATGTGTAGCTAAATGATCTATGACAGAAACTAACTGTCCCCCGGGCTTTTTTCCCTCCCTTCTTTGTTTTAGGAAAAGCAGCCACCCCACCCCAGGGATTTTAGCTAAGAGGAGCCCCACAGCTACGGGGTACCTTTCCCAGTCTCTCTGTAGCTAGATACGGCCTGGTGGAATCCCAGGAGACCGAGTTTTGCTAGTGGGAGGTGAGCTGCTGTCCCCAGTCTCTCCCTTTCCGTCTTTCTTGCTGGGCCACTTGGAGGAGAACCAGCCTTCCACCATGCAGACATGGCATTTGGAAGAAAGAGCAGTAAACTTCTAAATTAACTTGAGCCACAGCATTTTAGCGCCTTTTGGGAACAGCAGTTGTAATCCTAACACATAAACGACACCATCAAAGCCCTCACATGAGCTGGAAGCAAAAATCCCTCAGGAAAAGGGGAAATCTTGAGAAAGAAAAATAGAGAATCCAGAAAGAAAGGATAAAAGGGACCATGAAATTTAGAAGGAAAAAAGAAACCCGCAAAAATGACCAAATCTCTTTGTTTTTAAAAAACTCTTAAAAATCTTTGTAGTGTTTGAACACAGTATTCATATGCAGGTAGAGTAGAAAGATGCTCCTCTAAATGGAAAACAGTTTCTTTTGTTAGCAGAAAGAGGAGCTAAATTGGGAAATTAAGCAGGCAAGCATCTCAAAAAAAATTAAATTTTATCTAAACATACTGTACTTTGATGAGAAAGGGCCACAGCCAATTATGGTAATAGAATTTTTAATTGACACTTATTTGCTGGTTAGTTATTTATGTTAACATTCACCCTGCAGACTCCTTCAGAGAAATTCACCCAAGAAGGGCACATAAATACATACACTTAACTGAAAAAACCATTAACGGTACTTACAGATCTAAAGATCCATTTGGGATCTAAAATTAATTTTGATGGGCTAACAAATTGCACATTAGATGTATAGATGAAAAACGTAAAGTACATACTGCTTTCTTCATTTCACAAAACAAATCTAATGAAACATTACTCCAAGTAACGCTACACCAGGCATATAAATCATCATCATCTCTTCATCCCTACGAGTCAATAAAACATTTGAACAAGAAAAGACGTTTTAAAAACATTTTATTTTCTTTGGAGCTCTTCAAAGAGTTTGGATCGGTTTATGTTTGAGGGTGGTGGGGGAGGTTCGTGTGGGATCAAGGAGTTGTTTCACTTTGTGATGGTCTCAAAAGAAGAAGCTGTGAGACATCCTTTTCTAAGAAATATGTTGAACAGAAGCTAATGACTTGACATCACTCCCTACTATGAAAAAAAAATAATTACAGATCGTTTTAATGGCTATAACTTGTTCCTATAATCCATGATGGGCTTTCGGGGGGGCTCTTGGTAACCACTGTGTAAATGTCATTAAGGGCTTTTCAAAAAAACTGGCATTGTTTAATCAACTCTGCTTAACAGCTCTGCTAGTTGATAAGAAATCATCAGAAAAATAATTAGGAAAACCCTCAAAATCATACTAATCTTCAATTCTTTGATACTTCCTGATTAAATCTCCTTGGAAATACAGGGTAACCACTGTAAATTCTTGCTGCACACCCTAAGAACATTTTAAAAGACAAACATTTAAGCCTCATGTTGTACAATCATTCTATCTTCTGTTGGATATAACCAGATTTGTGCTAATATTCAGAAAGCAGGCACATTGTTTTTTTTAAAACAACTGCTTCCCATCCATCCTTTTTGAGAGAAAGGCAACTTCTCCAACACAAACGCTGTTTGGCCTGGATATAAGCTCTTTGGTACATTTCAGTTTCCGTGAATGGCAGGGAACCTGCCACAGTCATTTCTGTAGCCTCAGGCTCTCAGGGTGTTCAACTCCTTAGAAGTGGTAAGTTCGGTGTCTTGTCACCACCATGACAAGGATGAGACCTCCACAAAGGACATTTGGATGAGAAACGGAGAGAGCCCTGGCCACAGAGATCCCAGGTCAAGAATGGTCACCCACCCATTCTCTACCTCTCCGACACTGCTTTCCTTCTCACTCCTAAGTCTCATGAATCTGTGACGAACCTCCCTATCCATTTTTAAATCCCCTCTCTTGAAATCACAAGAATCACAGAAACTTTCCATAACCTCAGAGATCATAAATGTGAAAATGATCTAAAACAAAACAGCCCAGCATCAATCAAAGCTGTTCTGCTCAATCTCCAAATGGTGTGGAATGGCACATGCGATGGAATGCTCAGCACAGACTGCCTAACTCTGCAGTCCTCCAGAATTTCACTTCAACACAGTCTCAGGCTTGATTCAGAACCACCACGTCAAACTTAAAGTGGACAGAACACCCTATGGGCAGGACAGGATGCAGTTTGGATCCTCTCACTTCCAATCCCTCTTTTTTTTTTCTTTTTTTTGGGGGGGAGGGCAGAGTTTTGCTCTTGTCACCCAGGCTGGAGTGCAGTGGTGTGATCTCAGCTCTTACTGCAACCTCCGCCTCCCAGGTTCAAGCAATTCTCCTGCCTCAGCCTCTCGAGTAGCTGGGATTACAGGTGCCTGCCACCACACCTGGCTAATTTTTTGTATTTTTAGTGGAGACAGGGTTTTGCCATGTTGGGCAGGCTGGTCTTGACCTCAGGTATCTGCCTGCCTCAGCCTCCCAAAGCACTGGGATTACAAGTGTGAGCCACCGTGCCCAGTCCTCAATCCCTGACTCTTTTATCCACGTCTTGCTTCCTAAGACCCTCAGCGTGAGACCACGAATGTCTGTCCCCTGCCCATCACCAACTGAGGACACTGGGATTTCAAGGACTGTATTTGATGGACTGAAGATGCCGATGCAAAAATCATCCAGTGTCTAGGATGTCCCTATGGGAAGCCAACTCTCAAAGAGGCAGGAAGGCTATATCGGCACCTCATAGGCGCATGCTGACATTCAAGGAGCCACTCAGACCCACACACCAGCTCCCTCTCCAAGCTTGCTTCATTCAGGGCCCTGGGAAGTGCTGCCCACAGTCCCACTCCACAGCCCTCTTCCCATCGTGTTTGGAGCTGGGTCATGGCGGCAAAGTCAGCCTTGATCCTTCCTAATAAGTTTCCCAGACTCCTGCCCAATCGTGTCTTAGTTCCTAGATTTTTTTTTTCCCATGGGGTACATCCTGCTGATGGGATCTTGTCAATTCTGCTGATGAGGACTTCTCTGTTCTGGCCAGTCCCAGTCCCCAGGTCTGAGGCATGCAACCTGAATTGTCCATCTGGAGGCACATTCCACATGCTGGGACCTCAACACTTCATCTTAGAAAATTCGAAAATCGACAGCAAAAGATATCTGAACTATCAGCTGTGACCCCACCCAGCCACCCTTCCGGGCCTGCCTTATTCTGCACCCATGATGGTTCTAGCATCTGTCCTCTGCCACACTTCAGTGCCATCTTGCTTCCTCCTGACAAATGCCTTCCCAAAGTGGCCATGAACTGGCCACGATAGCTCGCTACATCTTGAAATACAAGTATGTTTAATATTTGTGTAACTTGTCATTGCTCCAAGCTCACTGTGTTGGTTTACGGAGTTCCCACTTTTAGCAAACTGGAATAAAGACTGTTCTATACTTTAAGTCTGCATGACAAAGAAGAGAAGAGTTCTACCATAGCTGTAATAATAATACATTTCAACTCCTAGAACAGCAGGTTTTCACAATCTTGTTTTTTCTCCGTGCAAATCCCCCTGAGGTTAGCCTTTGCTGTTGCCACCTACTTGGTAGGTATCAAAGAAATTTACAACTTTTTGGAGGATTGAGTGTCATAAATCAATTATTCTGCTTTACTATGCAATAGCTGGCAATTCCCTTGGTGGTAACCACACACCCTCTGGATCTGTGGATGGGGCTATCTGCTCCTCTGGTAAATGGCATCAGATTGCTCTACTGTTGATACCATTTTTCCCAGCTCCTCTACCTCCTTCCTTGCAATTGGGTGGCCCACTAGGATTTACTTGTGATATCAATATGCACGACTAACAGCTGTCTTCTCATGCTTCTAATTTTCTGCTTCCAACATGTGCTGGGCTTCAAAATCAAATAACGTGATTGTTGTCTGTGAATGTGGTAGGATTTGAAAAGGCCCTCCAGTGAATAATACACAAACACTAGTACTAATTAGTTTTGTGTGTTGTTGTTTTTGCATGGAGGCTTTGTTCTTTATTCATTTAACAACTGCTGAGCTTTAACTATGTGCAAGGCATTATAAGAAATCAAAAGGTGAATAAAATACCATCCTTAACCAGAAGAATGAGGATGGATAACAATTGCATTTCTCATTACCACCTTCATTCTTAGCACCGCTCTAAGGAGTTTCCACGAATCCCATTTAATGCACAAAACGATCCTGTAAGGCGGGCCTCATTATCCCAGTTTACACACGGGAATATCGCAGGTCACAAAGTTGAGAGAGAAAATACCTAGCCCAGGTTTGCACATTTAACTAAGTGGTGGCATTAGGATCCGAAATGTGTATTTCTGATAACAAATCATTCACACAGCCTCACTTTCATAAGCAAATGGCTGAGATCAGGTATCCACAAACAATTATAGCACAGAGCAAAAATAATCATTTTAAAGGCAGTATGATCAACATTCTCTGAGCTCACAGTGCGTAAACAGGCAACTCCTTGACAGTATTCTGGACAGTGGACGTGGCCGGGTGAGGAGCTACTGACTACGGGAAAGACACTATGTCCCTGTGGCTGTATTTCAAGTGCCCTGCGATTAGGGCACAGACACTTCTCCACTCATACGGCCCTTTGTCAAGGCCTATTAAAGCCTCTTACCACACAAAACAAAGGAACAATCTGATGTGATGAGGAGGGAACTTTCCATGTGACAGGTTACAGAGAGCGTTTGCCATCCAAGTGAAAGCAAGGTTATGTCAATCCGTCACCGTGAAGATGAGGACAGTGTGATGCTAGCAGATGAAGTGGCTGTTTCCTGGGCAGGCCTGAGCCCTCGCTCAGGCCACGTGACTCACACCAGCACTTCCCACCCCGTATGCTGGCCAGAGGAGTCGCTTACTATACAGAACTCAGTTCCAGAGATGCCAGTGTTTTGTTTCAATACCAGCAGAGAGCAGGGGTCTTTCTATTCATCCACAGGCCGATTCTCCCAGAAGGAACGCTCCAGGTGCCCGGGTCAGGTCAGCGCCTGGCTCTTGGAAGTTTCCATAGCAGTTGAACAGACTTCTAAAAACGTTTGGCATAAAGACATGTTGAGACAGGGTCTCACTCTGTCACCCAGGTGGGAGTGCAGTGGTGCAATCACAGCTCACTGCAGCCTCGACCTCCTGAGCTCAAGCAATCCTCCTGCTTCAGCCTCCTGAGTAGCTGGGACTACAGGCGTGCACCACCACACCTGGTGAATTTCTTTTTTAGAGAAAGCATCTTGCTATGTTGCCCAGGCTTAGACAGACACATTTTAAAATTCAAAAGAAAAGAAATGCATTCTCAGAGAAGTTCTCACCCAGACTAGAGGAGTCATATTCCCCACGCTTCCAGAGATCAGAGTTTCAAATCAGCTCCCAATACCTCTTGCTAAGCCAAGGAGTGAGACAGTCAAGAGCAGGGCAGAAATGACCAACAAATAAATAAGTACACTGGGGGCCATCACAGAAAACATACTTTGCCAAAATTGAGTTGATCACTGAGTACACACTATCAGCCAAAAGTTGACCATATTACCAGTGTGCTTCAATACAAAATGCTTAATAACAGCCATATCATATATTCCCACCCAAAAAACACCAGGCACAGCGTAGAACCCCAATATGCACTGATTGATATTAAAGTGTTTCCATTTCTATGGCAACAGTAATGTGGTGATATAGTGGACCAAATCAGCAGCCAGTAGCCATTTTTACCCATCAACCCAAGATCTTTCTGTCAGCTCTTGTTTTCCTATTAGCAAAGAACTCAGAGAAAGACTTGCAAATATATTACCAAAGGAATCCAATGACGGAAATAGAAACTCAGCAAATGCTCAATTATGATAAATCCTTCCAAAGCCCTGAGAACGTCTAAGCATCTAAATTATAAAGAAAAAAACATCTTAATGGATGAACGAGAAGGGCTGTGGTTGAGTACCATCTGTGAAAACTGGTCCTCAAACTTTCTTGTTCATATACCCCCCATACAAGAATCTTGAAAACCTCATGTACTCCCATCATGCATTTTCAATTTGGCATTGAGAAATGTTTCATTCATTTCAATAGTCACAAAGGATATGATTTCCTGTCTATTGCAACTCTGACATTTGGAATAAAACTCCTATATTACTCCCATAAATATACTCAGTAAATGATCTGATACCTTCCATCCTACATTTAAAATTATACATAAAAGGTCAGGCACAGTGGTTCACGCCTATAATCCCAGCACTTTGGGAGGCTGAGGTGGGTGGATCACCTGAGGTCAGGATTTCGAGACCAGCCTGCGCAACACGGCGAAACCCTGTCTCTACTAAATATACAAAAAATTAGCTGGGTGTGGTGGCGCGTGCTTGTAATCTCAGCTACTTGGGAAGCTGAAGCAGGAGAATCACTCGAACCCAGGAGCTGGAGGTTGCATTGAGCCGAGATCGCGCCACTGCACTCCAGCCTGGGTGACAGAGCACAACTCCCTCTCCAAAAAAAAACATAAATAAAAAAAATAAAAATAAAAATATACATGTATCAGTACTACTTTAACAGCCTGTATGGAGTTCTTTTTCCTCCCTGAAATTATAGAAGCAGCCTATATCCCCCAGACTCTTATCCCAACAGTCTCGTAATGTTTATCCTATCCAATTTCTCTGCAACAACAACAAAAAGTAGGCAGTATATAGTTCAACTTTTTTAAAAAAATTTTCGACCATAAAAGAAAAATTTTCTTTTGGCTTAGATTATTAAAATTGTCATTAGTCTTGGTCAAAACAATATGAATAACATGGCAGTGTCCACGAGTAAACATAAAAAGATAAACTGTGTGTCTGGATGTCACGGCTGGCATGGTGGGTATGAGATCTCGATACCTCAGATGGTGGCATCCTTCTCAACCAACGTGGGAGAGGAAAGAGGAGGAGAGGGCGGGACAGGTGGGAAAGGACAGCACTGGTCTATTCTCAGGCAGCTCAGTCTCATGGAAGAGACAGGCCTGGTGGATGTAGAAACTGGCTCCCTAAATCCTTCATGCCCAAATCATCCTTAGAAAGACTTCTAGTTCACAGGGGCTCTATCTGAACCCTAAAACGGGCCCAGACACACCAGGTGCAAATACAAATGTAGCTCACGTAGCACATGTTTAAGATTTACAAGTTATTAATCAAGCAAACAGGCTTTTAAGTAAAGTATGCTCTGTCCTCCTACACTGACAAATATATCTTCATAATGTCAATCAAAAAGTCTGGAAAAGCGCTAGTGCACAGATGACAGAAAGTTGGCAAAAAGCCAGAGATGACTAAATTCAATTGTGACAACATGAGTATGGGTGTTCTGCTGATGGGCCAGCAATGTTTAGATGAGTAATCAAATAAAGACTTACAGAAGTCATAAATGATTATATCTTTATCCCTTTGGCCTTCCTTTCAGCAAAATTAACTATTTAGTTAAAAATCTAGATTTTCACATAATTTATGTTCTAGGCACAGAAATCGCCTAACAGATTAAAAGATAAAATATCATTATACCCAATCTACTTCATCTTAATTCTTTTCATCAAAATACATAAACTGAAGAAAATGCTAAATGCAAACTTTTTAATCATTTTGTTCAAAAATGCTGTTTTCCTTCTAAGTGTCCGACGATTCCAAATGTCCTCCTCCTCTAAGATTCTAAAGTATCTACTAAAATTAACAGGAAAATGCAAATTAAAATTAGTGAATATCAAACATTTTAATTTAAAATATTAAAATAAAATTAAATATTTTTTCAGCACCAAATCTCATTAAGCGTGTTTATAAAGAAATAAAACTATCCACAGTTCTAGCATTCAACATTCACTCAGTTGCCAATGTAAAAAGTCACAATCGGCTTCATCCATGTCACGTCTAGGATTCCAGATTCCCATGTGTGAAAATACCGTGAATTTGTATGGTAAAATATTTCATTTTCATTTTGTAAAACAAAGTTAATTTTGTTCATGCCTGTAACCCCAGCCCTTTGGGAGGCCAAGGCGGGTGGATCACAAGGTCAGGAGTTCAAGACCAGCCTGGCTAAGATAGTGAAACCCCTTCTCTACTAAAAATACAAAAATATTAGCTGGGCGTGGTGGTAGGCACCTGTAATCCCAGTTACTCAGAAGGCTGAGGCAGAGAACTGCTTGAACCCGTGAGGCAGAGGCTGCAGTGAGTGGAGACAGAGCCACTGCTCTCCAGCCTGAGCGACAGAGCAAGACTCCATCTCAAAAAAAAAAAAAAAAAAAAGCCCCAGTCAACGTATGTAACTGTTGGAAATTCTGTACTAATTTCTTCTAGAATAGAAACTGCTCAGCACTATTGTAAAGTGATTCTTCACTA
This sequence comes from Piliocolobus tephrosceles, assembly GCF_002776525.5. Lineage (NCBI taxonomy): Eukaryota > Metazoa > Chordata > Mammalia > Primates > Cercopithecidae > Piliocolobus > Piliocolobus tephrosceles. The sequence continues at coordinate 124,126,331 of NC_045442.1, read as the reverse complement.
CGTAAAAAATGTATTATATTTGTGCTTTCTGAAAGAAGTAATTTGACCATTAATATATCTTTTACTCGAACAGTGGCAACACCACAGCTCACAAAATCACAGCATTCAGACACAGCTGTTTTTCTCCCAAGGGCACGAGAGATGTGGAGAATCTCTCCGCTTGAGCCTGATGTGTAGGTACAGTTGCTGGGGAACAGTCCTGGAAACAGGATCTGAGGGAGAGGCAGCTCCGTGCTCCTGAATACACGTAGTTGTCTCTGCATTCTCTAAAAGACACACCCCAGGCTGGAGGCCCCTCTCATCCTGGTGGAAGTGTAACGCTAACCTCAAAGGCTGTTCACGTGTTTGTTTTCTCTCAGGGTTGAGGACAGGCCATATAATGATTAAGATGCAGGCTCTCAAAGGAGTTCAAGGCAACCCATGATGAAAGCACACTAGCTACTGCGTTTTTGTTATTATTGTTGTTTTGTTTTGTTTGAGATGGAGTCTTGCTCTGTCACCCAGGATGGAGTACAGTGGCGTGTTCTCGGCTCACTGCAACCTCCGCCTCCTAGGTTCAAGCAATTCTCCTGCCTCAGCCTCCCAAGTAGGGATTACAGGCATTTGCCACCAGGCCTGGCTAATGTTTGTATTTTTAATAGAGACAGCATTTCACCATGTTGGCCAGGCTGGTCTTAAACTCCCGGCCTCATGTGATCCTCCCTCCTCGGCTTCCCAAAGTGCTGGAATTACATTACAGACGTCAGCCACCGCGCCCAGCCAGCTACCGCCTTTTTAAATGCATGCCACAGAACCTTGTATCCGGAAGTACATCCTCATTAGCAAAATCCCTTGTAAGTAATCCCAGTGGGTACCTGTAGAGTAATAAGCAGTTATGGAAATTGACACTGAACTCAGATAAATCATGGTGGCCCTACTGAGCAGCAGGCAGTGAGCCTAAAAATAGGTGAAATATCTCTGCCTCTTCTTCCTACCCACTTTGTATTGGTTTTCAAGAGAATCTCTGACCTGTCACTCTGACATTTATACTTTCACAGAATTAAAGATAATCCATGCATTTACTTCATAATCTCTGAAATTGCTACCAGAGCTTTCTGTTAAGGGCATCTATATTCAGAAATATCAACTGAACACTGTCTGTTAAGGCAAACCAGCACAGTGATTCCAAGTGTACACAAAATGTTCCGCCTCTCCAGAAGGCATTAAGATGACACCAGGGCAGAGCAAGTGGGTGATGCAGCTCCAGCTCTGAATTCACGCCTGGCAAGTTTAATTTTATGCGTCAACTTGGCTGGGCCACGGTGTCCAGCCATCTAGTCACACATTCCTCTGGGTGTTTCTGTGAAGGTGTTGGAGGCGAGTAACATTTAAGTAAGTACACACTGAGCAGCAGATCGCCCTCCTGCATGTGGGTGGGCCTCGTCTAATCAGTCGAAGGCTGGAATAGATTGAAAGGCTGACTTCCCGGGAGTCAGAGGAGATTCTCCAGCAGGCAGCCTTCGGACTTCATCTGCAACATTGGCTCCCCCTGCTTCTACAGTAGATGGCCTTCAGACTCCAACTGCAGCTTTTTCCTAAGTTTCCAGCCTACAGATCTTCCCCTACTGGATTCTGGGCTCACCCATCATCCACAATCACATGTTCCTAAATGTAACATCTCTTGCTACATATGTACTGATCCTATCAGGTCTATTTCTCTAGAAAACCTTGACTCAAACAATTCCAAATTCACCTCTGAATCATCCTTGGGAACCATCTAAGTTCCCAAGACTTTGAACAGAAGTTGTACTCGCCAAGCTTAAACATGATTCTAGACTCAGGAGACAAGTTATACACAAACCAACCATTCCCTGAGAGCCAGGCTCAAAAAGGCAGACTCTCCCTAATGACCGGCAGAACTGAAGGACTCGAGCTGGAGGCACGACCGCTGGCATGGCTCTGGAATGTTGGCACAGCCCTGGAGTGAAACTCAATGGAACAAAGTATGGCCCTGGGACATAGCCCTGGAATGAAAGCATGGCTCTAGAACATCTGCATGGCCCTATGACATCAGCATGGCCCTAGAACACGTGCATGGCCCTGGAACAGAGGCATGGCCCGAGAATATCTGTACAGCTATGGAACGGAGACATGGCTCTAGAACATCAGCATGGCGCTGGAACATCTGCTTGGCCCTGGAATGGAGACATGGCCCTGGGACATCAGGATGGCCCTGGAATGGAGGCATGGTGACCCTCTAATGGAGGCATGGTGGCCCTGGAATGGAGGCATGGTGGCCCTGGAAT
>NC_045442.1:124114532-124124036 GCF_002776525.5 Piliocolobus tephrosceles | reverse complement strand
CCTGGAATGGAGGCATGGTGGCCCTGGAATGGAGGCATGGTGACCCTCGAATGGAGGCATGGTGACCCTCGAATGGAGGCATGGTGGCCCTGGAATGGAGGCATGGTGACCCTGGAATGGAAGCATGGCCCCAGAACATCTGCATGGCCCTGGGACACCAGCATGGCCCCAGAACATCTGCTTGGCCCTGGAACAGAGGTATGCCCTGAAACATGGAGCCATGAGAGGAGACTTAATAAGAAGCAGCAGGGAAGTCAGAGGCTTGTATAGGAGGCCAGAGCTGTGAGCACAGTGGGAGAAGCTCCCCAGTCCAACAAACTAGAGGACGGTCAGCGGTACGATGAAGAGTGAACAGGGGGAGGTAGAGGAGGAATAAAGGGCGGTTAATGAGGAAGGGTCAAGCCTGGAGCAGCCAGATGTCCTACAGGCTGAGCTGTGCCTAGGGGGGCTTGTCTGTGTAAAGGTGACATGGGGCTTCCCTTGCAAGTGACAACCAAGGATCATTCAGGACATTCCAGGGTCCACCCAGAACAGGAACGGGGCTGGATAGGAGCTGAGCCCTCCACGCACCCAAGGCAATGATCATCTGAGCTGCATCTGAAGGAGGCCAGGGCCAGGATCCTTACAAGGGGAGGTGGGGCACCCAGGGAGGGAGAGGCCAGATGAGTTGGAGGCTCTGACAATTTCGGAAGTGAAGGAGTTAACATGGAGGCAAAAATCAGCCACAAGGCCATGGAAACACACAGCACCAACTCCCCCTCGAATTCCACTCAGAATCAAACACATGCTTGACTTAAATTACATATGTTGCTGGGTTGAGAAGCAGGAGAAAATAAATTCATTTATGACTAGCACTAAAAAGGAAAACCTTCTAGTCACTGCTTCGTGCTTACAGTTTTCATGTAGTGCAGAAAAACCCAAATAGCATCTGATGCAATTTACATAACTTTACATAATCTCATGGTTACCATTCGGCAAAGAACTTCCAGATCGCATCTCTTCCATTTATTTGCCGCCAAAAAAGATAAGTTGGAAAATATTCTGGACGCCAGCTTTCTACCCTACTCTTAAAAATCCCCAAGAAACCAACTCTACAACGTTTCTCAGTGATATTCAGTCTGACCATTCTAATCTAAAGTCTTAATGATATCATCTAATCAAGAAACAAATATTTATAGACCCCCTGCTATTTTCAAAGCATGGATTTCAGAACTGGCCAGAATCCTCTTAGCTTAAAATCTACTTCAAACTGCCTGATCGGGGAACAGACACACTTTCTTCAACTATGAAATAAAAATAATACCAGCCACTTCATAAGGATGTTCTGAGGACTGACAGGATTAAATGTCATTACCCGGTACCACAGGAGGTGCACACAAAAATATCTTCTAATTGGAGAGCTATGTATGACACAAACAGAACGAAATTCGTGATTCATTCATTCACTGTTCAAGATGACCAAAGACAGTGTGTGGGGCCAGGCATGGTGGCTCATGCCTATAACCCCAGCACTCTGGGAGGCTGAGGGAGGCAGATCGTTTGAGCTCACGAGTTCAAGACTGGCCTGGGCAACACACGAAGACTCCCTTCTCTACAAAAATACAAAATTAGCCAGGCATGATGGTGCGTGCCTGTAGTTCCAGCTACTCAGGAGGCTGAGGTAGAAGGATAGCTTGACCCCGGGAGGCAGAAGTTGCAGTGAGCCAAAATCACGCCACTGCACTCCAGACTGGGTGACAGAGTGAGACCCTGCCTCAAAAAAATTAAAATAAAAAATAAAAAAGAGAGTATGTGACATATTGTGAGTAGCGAAAAACAAATACAAACACTGAACAGGGATTTCTGGGGGGAAAAAAAACCATTCATTTTTTACTCATAGACAAAGTTATTCACCATTACCTATATGAAGGGTTTTGATTCATCGGAGGACTCTTTTATGATGTGATGTGTGAATGACAGAAATGAAAATTAAATACTGTTTGCACCAACAGTTACAAACACACACATACCTACTCTGTCACATACATCTACAAGCCAAGCCCATCCTTGTCTACACCATGATGAATGTGTTCACAGACTCTCTACTTGATCAGACAGAATTCAAAACCACGGGAATTGTTGTAGAAGGTCTATTCGGTGCCTACAGAGAAAGGATTACTTTGTTTCCTCCCTGAATGTTCCTTCTTTCACACACCATCATCAAAAATGGCTTTTTGACAATACAATACTAGCTCACTTTTTAAAATATTTATTTTAAAAGTTTAGAATATTTAAATATTTTTTAATAAAATATCTAACTATGACTTTTGGTTTATTTACAGACATACTTGTCAAATAATCCTACCCTTTCTTATACCAATGTGTTCTGCTCTCTTTATACAAAGCTATCTAATATTTAATGAGTGTCTCTCTGCTTGCCTCAACCCTGGGTGCCCAGTTAGGATTCATTTTGCTCTTTGAGTTTTTAGCATATGTACTAAATTTTCTTATTGATAAACAAGTGAAACTCCAGTTACAATGTCAGATAGCCAAAGAAAACAATGTGATTAAGTTCCCTTAATATTACTAAAATGTCATTTACATTATAAAATGCAAATTTTAAAAATGGTCAGTCTCATGAAAACATAACCTAATTCTACTTCACGGAGTCCACAGTTGAGCCATGTCACAGCCAGTTAAGTCCTGCTGTCTGGTCACTTTCCTGTGCCATGTGCCACCTGCCAGCATCTTGTCCTCTACAATCAACTATAGTAAAAATGGCAATTCCCAAAAACAGTCCTAAAACCAGGCTTTAAAACTTGGCAGGAGCTGTCCACATAAACATAAGGCCATCTTCACACTTTCTCCTCACACTTCATGAATAAACATTCCTTTATTCAAATGAGTTGTATATTAACTAACTCCACTAATTTTGATTTAACTTTGAATGGTAAATCGAGTCATTCTGGCAAGGTTGCAGAGTATGCAATTCAAACGACAGAAATTTTAATAACAGGGAAAATAAAAATTAGTGGCATGACTCCTAAGGCACTAAAATTCCAATACTTTTATTGCAGCGGTAGAAAGCACTCATAAATACATCTCCATTTACAAGCCAAGGGGTGTTATTTGGAGTCGCATCATCACACATACTTACCTGCAATCTTCCACGAGCATTCTTTTCAGGGCTCGGCAGGCATCGACTAAATCTCCAAAGCTTCCCAGTCCCACACATTAAGAGGTAATGTTGCTGCTTTTCAATAAATAACAATGAAGTCGTCACTGGATTAAATGATTTCCATATATTCTCACCATAAACAATAATTATTTGGCAGCTGCCCTTTGCGAGCATTGCGTGTGCTTATGAATAAATCAAGTCTTATGGATTGACTAAACCAAAACGTTTTACATTTTGCTCCACTAATAAGAGCCATAATCCTCCGTAGCACTGAGTGACACTTTAATGTAGTATGTTCCTTAATACTTTTAATATGAAAGATTAGCCCCGATTAGCTCACAAGCAGGAACACTGCTTCCTGAACGGCCAATTGGCCACGGAGCCCGGGTCTCTAAATGGGTGTTTATTAATGGAGCTCTGCCTGCTGATGGGAATCCCCTGGTGATGACATCTCCTGGAGCTGCCGCCATGCTGTTTCTCCTTCCTTGGACCATTTCACAGACTAATGAAGGCTTGCATTAATTCATAGCTTATATTAATTTAAAATAGCAACGCAGGAAAACATGGGACTGCACGGGGTCCTAGGTGCTCTGTAAAACTATCATCTAAGATAATAAAACCACTGTTTTTCAATGCAGTGACTCCAGGTACTAGAAAACTACTTTGGAGAATCCCAAAGTGTCCTCGAAGATCTGGAGCTCTGCAACCTCCATCTGACAAGGAAAGGCATTCTCTCCCTTCTCCCATGAAACAAGGACAAAATTCGCAAACACTCCCAGGCTGTTATCCACAACCAACTGACTTGACTCAGCTTCTGCTGATTACTCAGCTAAGGACTAAAGACTCTCAGTTCTCTGGTTCCAATGGCGAACTAGGGCCTACAATTCTTTATGGGGGAAAATTCTACCCAGGCACATGCCGTAACTTGCTGACCTAATGACAGCGTCTCCCAATCTGTTAAACTGTCATCACCTCCAACAGTAATTCAGAAACTTGATGTCCGTGCTTTGGACAGATTCCTGGGCTAGACGTCCATGGATCTTAACTCCAAAAAAACTCTATTCCTCGTGCATTATATAGGAAAACTAGCACCCAAACCCTCCTTCCTTTCTTCCTTCACAAGGATCACAAACCTAGGCATTTCCAACTGGAAAGCTCTTTAGAGATTCTATACCACAACCCCCTTGATATGGTTTGGCTGTGTCCCCACCCAAATCTCATCTTGATTTGCAACTCCCATAATCCCCACATGTTGTGGGAGGGACCCAGTGGGAGGTAACGGAATCATGGGAGCAGGTTTTCCTGTGCTATTCTCATGATAGTGAATAAATCTCACGAGATCTGATGGTTTTATACAGGGAAGTTCCCCTGCACAAGCTCTCTTGCCTGCCACCACGTAAGACGTGCCTTTGCTCCTCATTTCTAATTTGCCTTCTACCATGACTGTGAGGCCTCCCCAGCCATGTGGAACTGTGAATCCATTAAACTTCTTTTCCTTTTTTTTTTTTTTTTTTTTAGATGGAATCTCGCCCTGTCGCCCAGGCTGGAGTGCAGTGGCGCCATCTCAGCTCACTGCAACCTTTGCCTCCCAGGTTCAAAAGATTCTCCTGCCTCAGCCTCCTGAGTAGCTGGGATTACAGGCACACACCACCATGCCCAGCTAATTTTTGTATTTTTAGTAGAGATGGAATTTCACCATGTTGGCCAGGCTTGTCTCGAACACCTGACCTCACGATCTGCCTGCCTTGGCCTCCCAAAGTGCTGGGATTACAGGCATAAGCCACCACGCCCTGCCTAAACCTCTTTTTCTTTATAGATTACCAGTCTCAGCTATGTCTTTATTAGCAGTGTGAGAACAGACTAAAACACCCCTCATGCAAAGATGAGAACCCCAAGAAGGGGACACACCCATGGAGCTAAATTAATGGCAAAGGCGAGATAAGAACTCAGATCTTGGGCTGCAACCACGGGCCCCTTCCCTTTCTACCACTCTGACTCCTGGAATCAGTAAGAAAATCTCCCTCTCACCAAGAAGCCTCCCAAACAGATACATTATGCACCCCAGATTGCTATAACTGCTGTTCATATTCTGCAGTGCCTTTCAAGTTTAACCACAGCAAAGATCGACCAGGTACAGTTGCAGAATTTACAATGGTATCAGCTCTCTAAGACAGAAAAAAAAACACACGAACAAGAATCCTTGTTCAAAAAATAGATTCTACTATTCCCTCCGGAACAACTACCGCCTCTGGCTACAAAGCAATAATTATTCTGTCCTACAGCAATCAATAAAACCTCTTGCCCCATGAACCTGCTATTTCCTGACTCTGCTCTCCATCCTAAAGATCTCCAAGTCATATTGATTACCCACTAAATTTTTTTGAGTTCTTTAAAAAAATCACTGAAGAATTCCTCAAATTAGCATAAGTTGTTAACAACGGAATAGACTTTAAATATTTCCATCACATTCATGGTTTCCCTTTTTCCAGGGTTTTCTCATTTTTCTTTTTGAACTTGTCATTTTAAGTGTGGCTGTGTCTTGTCTAATAGCACAAAGTCAGTAGAATACAAATTTGATGGCGTTTCCAAGAATGTGACTGCTGCCACATTTGTCTTCTGAGGGAGAAGAAAGAATTGATTAAGAAAGTCTGCCCTCTTTCTCAAGCAACAGCATACATTTTTACCAAATGAACCCATTAGCTCTTAGAGTATTCAGATTCAAGACCCCAGAACTTGTCTCTAAAACTGTTCACTAGAGAAGCTATTACAAAGTGAAATCATCTTACATCCTTTCCAAGGGCCTTTCAAGACTCAAGTGTCAAACTTGAAGAGTGAGTCATGAATGTGATGGTAAAACCGTCGGCAACAAGGATGGGGCCTGAGGCTCCCACCCACTCTATGTGCCCCCTCTGTGTGCCCTTCTCTTGGTGCCCCCAAGCATGTACCTGGCCCCCAGCACGAATGCACCCCCACTGAGTGTGCGGCAGCATAAACATGTGGCACCTGCGTGCAGAGTTGGAGATGGGGGAAGGTCTCTAAATCTCTAACTAGACCTGGTATTTCCTCAATATTCCATTAGTACAATTCATCCATCAAGGCTGATTTATTTCACGACGGATCAGAAATCATAGGTAAATTAATCAAATGTTACACCACAGCTTCTCATCTCAGTGGCGGTTTTAATTCAAAGGCAGATCTAACAGTGTCACTCAGGACCCATTTAAGCTGGGTCTGGGCTGAGTGAATCAGACATTACCAAAAGCACGAGCATGCATTGTGCCTCTCAGGGTGTGCCTCCTGACCCTACGATTTGCTTACGTAGAGCTAGAGTGGGAACTAAAAATAAAACCTGACTTAGTAACAGCCATTCTCCAGCACTCACCTGAATAGAGAGGCTGGAAATCCAGGCTCGCACGTCCAGAGAGAAGGCGCACAGAGCAGCTCCAGGAGGAAAGGTGAAGGAGAGCGCACGTGCTTCCGACCTTCGTAACAACGACTGTTCTTTTCCTTGCTATTTCAGACTACCATGTGAGCAGCACTTTCACCTTCCTCAGCACATCACTCAATTACTCAGTGAACCCTTACTGAGAATTCCTCAAGCACAGGCAGCACGTGCTAGAGCTGCTGTACACAGATGAGCGGGTTCACACCATGCAGCTGACTGTCTTAAGGGGATAAAGTGTACTCCGTTCAAAGAACCACACAAGTGGAAGTACAGCTGCATCTAAATGTCCACCCACTGATGAAAGGAGAACAAAATGTGATCGATCCATGCCAGAGAATATGACTCAGCCTTAAAAAGGCAGGAAATTCTGACACGAGCTACCATGGCGATGAGCCCTGAGGACACTAAGCTTAGGAGACTAAGCCAAACACAAAAAGTGACACAGCATAGGCTTCCGTGCATGTAATATGCCCAGAACAGGAATATCTACAGAAACAGAAAGTACATTAGTGATTGCCAGGGGTTTTCTGGGGAGGGGGAGAATGGGGAGTGACTTTGGAGGTGATAAAAAAATGTTCTGGAATTAGATAGTAATAACGGTTGCACGACCTTGTGAAACAATCACTGAACTGTATACTTTAAAGTGGTGAATTTTATGGCATGTAAATTAGATACTGAAAAACAAAAAAGAAAAGACAGTACAACTGCAACCGTGATGCACGCTGAAGGTGCAGGCAGCCATGTGGTGCAGATAGGGTATGACCTGGCCTGTGATCACAGACAGTGTCAACCTTGGTGCAGGAGGAAGAGGAAGCTACGCTGACAGCTGGAGGAGGAGGAGGACGCAGAAAGGAAGGAGGTTCTCGGCACAGGAAAGAGCTGGTGCAAAGACCCAACGCAGGAAGGAAAGAAAGAACAACCTTTTTCTCTTTCTTCAGAGACAATAAAGAATCAAAATATCAGCTAACGCCCCGGCAGTGGGTTCAATCCTGACAAACATCGCATAAATGCAACTCTTGACTTCAGCCATTTAATGACCCCCTTCTTAGCAGACTATCAATTACACATAACAAACGGTAGTTAAAAACCACAGGCTATTCCCAATAATCAGAAAAACAATATATCATAACCAAAAAAAAAAAATGATAAAGCTCTAATACTGCGAAAGGCTAAGTAAGGCAACTGCTAATACCACGGACAGAATGAACCTAGGGATTTCACCCCTCCAAGTTTACACGTCACTTCAAGATGAAAACAGGCAGCTAGCTACGAAGAGGACACCACACACATTTGCAAGGTGGCATCAACAGCCTGCAAGTATCACTGCTGCCATTATCATACAATAAAACATAGAGATTCACGTACTTGGCTGTCCTCAGTTTTCTCACTTACGGGATCAGACGAATTCCTTCAATGCATTTATCACGTCCAGCCCATTCTTTTCCAGCAGGCTGTCTCCCCCTCAGCACTGCTGGCAGGCTGAGCCTGGTAATTATTGGTTATGGGGCTGTCCTGTGCACTGTGGGGGTTTAGCATCATCGCTGGCCTCTCCCCACTAAATGGTAGTAGCAACTCCCACAGCCCTGACCAAAAATGCCTCCAGACATTGCCGGGTGCCCCCTGGGGGGTAAAACTGCCCCCATAGAGAACAGTGGCTTTATAGCAACTAAGCTGATATCTATATGGGTTTTGACCATTCCCTTGAGACCAATGTCGTTTCTCTCATCTGTGGTTTTCTGAAAGCTTGACACCCTGACAGCCTCCCAACAAGACAGATGAAAAGTGATTCGAGAAGCCTGCTTAAGACGCTCCATGTTACTGTTCAAAATGTCGACTTGCTAAAGCAGAAGAAAAGCAACACGGCCAATTGCAGAGCACAAGACCTCAATTCCTGATGTCCTTTCAGCCTTCCTTTCTTACCCTCCAAAAGTAATTTAAGGATTAGGCACATTTTCGGTTCCTAAAAGCCAAGGCTGGCTCCATTGTCAGCACTAGCTCTGACATCCGAAAATGGACCGATCTCCCTCCAGCTAAGGAAGCCCGAGAAACAACTCTGAAAGAACTGTGAGACCTTTGCACTAAGACCGTTAAGGATTCTGTGCAAGGTTCTCTCTGCTCCTTGCAAACTACAGGCATCGTGAAGGATGGCGGCTTGTAAATCGAAGCCTTTGAAACGGGGGCTCACCGTCCGGGGGCATCAACACCTTGTTGTTCTGTGTGCACCACCCAACGGGGTGCAAATCCGCTATGACTACGTCACACCAGAAGTCGGCCCTGCGGTCCTCCCCGTAACCGCAGTAGCGCAGAAGCAGCAGCTGCCCACACGTGGTAATGATCGTGGCCACCCAGTACGTGTCCGGGTTGTTCTTGTTGGCCACTTCCAATTTCATTCCTGGCTGGAAGTTGCTCTGAATGCTGATTTCAACCTTAAGGAATCAGAAATAGAGAAAACCCATTACTACCATCCAGAAGATGACAAAAACCACTAAAAACCATGGCACTTACAAACAATACTCCTGGTGCTCTAAAACAGGCATATATTTATCTAAGTAATATACTATGGAAGCCACAAATGTAATGCTAAACTTTACATCTGCAGCCAGCCACACTAAGAAAAAAAAGGAATAAATTTAATTCTAACAATATATTTTAACCTAATATATCCAAAATATTATCACCTTGACATGTAGTCAATATAAAAAACATTAATGAAACGACCAACTTTCTTCTTTTTAAATAAAGCCTCCAAACCCGGGTGTGTATTCTACACTCAGAGCACATCTGAATGTGGACTACACGCTTTTCAAGGGTTCACAAGGACCACATGGTAGTTGTTCATGGAATCATGAACAACACGGCCCTAGAAAATGGATTTTTTTTTTTTTTTTTTTTTTTTTTTTTT
>NC_045442.1:124104658-124114432 GCF_002776525.5 Piliocolobus tephrosceles | reverse complement strand
AGCCTCCCGAGTAGCTGGGACTACAGGCGCCCGCCACCTCGCCCGGCTAGTTTTTTGTATTTTTTTTAGTAGAGACAGGGTTTCACCGTGTTAGCCAGGATGGTCTCGATCTCCTGACCTCGTGATCCGCCCGTCTCGGCCTCCCAAAGTGCTGGGATTACAGGCGTGAGCCACCGCGCCCGGCCTGGATTTGTTTTTTAATTAAGGGTTACAGTCTATTGATATCTACCAGCCCTCACTCCCAGAAAAAGCTTTCCAGCCTGGTGGGTCTTAACATTGCAAAGCTGACATATCCGCTGTCCATAAGTGGTCAATGCTTAAAGGAGATGACAGAATTATCAATCACACTTATATGGGTCTGAGGCTACTTTTCCTTTAAACCTAGCATACAGACCTGGGAGCTTCTGCATCCTGAAGGACAGCCTCCAGCTCCGCCCCTCAGGACACTATACTGTGATTAAAAGGGAGGTGGGAGGATTGACTGAATCAAAGAAAATGGGAGTGACTCCATACGGAAAGAAATTGATAACTTCTCAGTACAGAAAGGAAGGAAAAAGTTGTGATCAATGTCTCTTTCCTAACCTGCCTAAGGCAACTGCCAAATCATCTCAGCATCTTCAGATGTAAATGTTACAATGGCTTTTGCGGAACCATAACCACATCGTATGCTTGAAAGCTTTGCTATGTTTTAATATTTAGCTCTTGGTTTTACTACACAGCCCCAATCACATTCAAAATAAACTAGTAAACATAGCATAATGAGTATAAAGAGAAATGGAAACATGATCTACCTTTTCAGGGTCACAGAAATTTAATAAAAATCTTAAATTTCTTTTGGAGAGAACACTTCACCTCCAAAAAGAATAAAATGTTGTATTAAAATAAGAAATCACATCGGGCATGGTGGTGCATGCCTATAATCTCAGCTACTCGAGAGGCTGAGGTAGGAAGATTGCTTGAGCCCAGGAGTTCGAGGCCAACCTGGGCAACGTGGCGAGACCCGGCTCACAGAAAATAAATAAAAATAAGGAATCACAAGTTCTGGCTTCCTCATTCAGCCAAGGAGCCAAAAGGAAGAACAGGTTAAGAAAAGTGCCCCAATTTGTTGATGAAACTCAGGCTGAATCTTTGTCCTACATGGACAAAGTGAAAAATGTTTCTCAGTTACATCTCCGTTTCTATTTCTATTAAAACAACAATTAAAGACTAAATTTCCAGGACCCAGCTTCTTAGGACCCAGGTGAGTTAGTCTTTTTTCCCCTGCTAATGATATTATATATTGCCAACATCTTACACCAAAGCAAAAACCTGATAAAACCTCACTTTTTTAAAATTTTCTAGGACTTGCCCAGTACTGGGCATGCTATTTGCATTATTCAAAGAAATATTATTAATGAGAATGGTTTTTTTTTGGTTGGATCCAAATGTTTTCATCATATTTGTGGTTAGTTCCTCTAATCTGACTCATCTGCCAATAAATGGCTGGAAATCTTTTATGAGCTTTTTCAAAATCAAAATATTAATTGAAGCTGAAAACATAAAGCCATTACACCTACTAAGAATATATTATACCTACTGGTTTAGTTTTCTGGCTCTTTACTTACTCAAGCTGACCTTACCTGTGGTCTATATTTCCTGGAGCTATCCGGGGAAACCAAGCTAACTTCCAAGTCTCCTCCTTCTTCCTAAAAAATCTTGGCTGAATTTCCCTCTTTCCTTTTTGTTTGAGACAGGGTTTCACTCTGTCACCCAGGCTGGAGTGCAGTGGCGCAACCTTGGCTCACTGCAATCTCCACCTCCTGGGCTCAAGGGACCCTCCCACCTCAGCCCCCCAAGTAGCTGGGACTACAGGCATGTGTCACCACACCCAGCTAATTTCTGTACTTTTTGTAGGGATGGGATTTTGCCTGTTTGTGGCCCAGGCTGGTCTCGAACTCCTCAACTCAAGTGATCTGCCAGCCTCAGCCTCAGCCTCCCAAAGTGCTGGGATTACAGGTGTGAGCCGCCATGCCTGGCCACGAATTTCCCTGTTTCCACTGCCCTTCCTCCATTGGGTTCTCCGGCTTCTGCCTATAGATTCCTTCCCGTCCCACTTTCTAGACACAGAGAACACGAGCTGCTTTACATACGTGTTTGAATGATGTGTGGGGAGCGGCACTTGCTCCTGTCTCCTCCAAATACTCTCCCCAGTTAAAGCCAGTTTCCTCCAAGCTTGAGCCTTCTGTCGAAAAACAAAAGAGCAGAATATCAATACTGGAGTGGAGGACAGAAAGGTGCTGGCCTGCAACTGAGACCAGAAAATCCTTCATGCAAGACACAACCTAATTCCACAGTTTAGAAGGATATTGCGGAATTTTCTGCAAAGCTTCAGTCCGCTGATTTTAGAGGTGTTGACTAAAGAAAGGAAAACATGGGACATTCCGCTTTGACATCGCACTGATGAAATCAAGAGTAACACTGGGTTCTCCGGGGTAAATAACATGAGACGTGTTTCAATGCATATTTGCTACATGTTCGTGTATTAGCTCGAAATTAGCTGCAGTAGACACCCCAGTCTGCAGGGAGGTTGGAGGACAAGACAAAGGAACCCATCGTGCGCTGACTAAGGGCTGTGATGTAGGCTATGACGTATACGGAGAACAGCACTAATTGTTATAAAGATAAAGCACTGACTCTGGCACCATTTTAAGGGGAAAAAGAGAAAATGAGGCCCAAAAGAATTGCTCGAGTGTGTGGAGCCATCCAGCCAGTCAACAAGACAAACCAGCCAGCTGCCCCACACCCCCGATGCCTGGCCAGTCCAGGGCTCCCAACTCCCGCCTACTGTTAGGGCCTGACACTCTGGAGAAACCAACAGAGCATGTGCTTCTCCCATCACAAGGAATAAAGAGAAATACAACCAAATGCACAACATGGCTCTCAAAATCATAACTCTTGGTGGGTTTTCTTTGTTTTTTGTTTTGTCTTTTTGAGAGACAGAATCTTGCTCTGTCACCTAGGCTGGAGTGCAGTGGTGCAATCTAGGCTCACTGTAACCTCCACCTCCTGAGTTCAAGCAATTCTCCTGCCTCAGCTTCCCAAGTAGCTGGGACTAAAAGCGTGCACCACTACACCCAACCAATTTTTGTATGTTTTAGTAGAGGCAGGGTTTCACTACATGTTGGCCAGGCTGGACTCGAACTCCTGACCTCAGGTGATCCACCTGCCTCAGCATCCCAAAGTAGTGGGATTGCAGACATGAGCCACCACACCTGGCCAAAATCATAACTATCTGAATTTCACAAACCCACACACCCAACTTGAAGGAAATCAAGCAATTCCCCAAACATGTAAGGCTACATATAAGATAAAACTTGCATAGTCAAAAAGCATCAAATAACACATTTTAACACATAGCATAAATGTGACTGCCTCATTTTAAATGGAAATAATAAGCCATAAACATTATTTGAACCAATTGGCAAGGTCATAAGAACATACAACAGAAATAGCTGTCCAAAATGCACACAAGAGTTTCAAAAGTTTAGATTATCTTCCTGCAATAATGTCCAATGGATGCTGATGTTCGACCCATTTATCTTCTAGAAACAAAAGCCTATGTCAATGGCCAAGAGTAAATACTGCTTTCCATCTTGTGGCTTGTGCAAAACGGATATCCAATCCTATCAGATGGGCCAGGGAAAATGGGGTCAAATAAGAATGCCTTCTTTTAGAGACTATCACTATTTGTCTACTTGAATTTTTTATTTTTTTTATTTTTTATGTATTTATGCATGTATTTATTTATTCATTTATTGAGACGGAGTCTTGCTCTGTCATCCAGGCTGGAGTGCAGTGGCATGATTTCGGCTCACTGCAACCTCCGCCCCCCATGTTCAAGAGATTCTCCTGCCTCAGCCTCCCAAGTAGCTGGAATTACAGGCTTGTGCCACCACACTCGGCTAATTTTTGTAGTTTTAGTAGAGACGGGGTTTCGCCATGTTGAACAGACTGGTCTTGAATTCCCGACCTCAGGTGATCCTCCCTCCTCAGCCTCCCAAAGTGCTGGGATTACAGGTGTGAGCCACCGTGCCCGGCCTTCTTGAAATTTTTAAATTATAAGTAGGAAAAGTAAGTCTTTCTTAATACTTTGTGTACTCTTAGAAATTGAGGGAAGAGGATCATTTTTGTAAAGTCAGAAGAGGCTGAATTGAAAGGCTATTTTAAATTTTGCCTTCTAAGCCCAAGTTGCGTAGAATGGCCTCCTCAACTTTTGCTTCAATAAAGTGACTTATAGTCAAATATTCAAAAAAGAAAAAGAAAAAGCCACCAGGAGAGAAAATCTTTTCTTGGTGGTGCTGTAACATCCGGTCCCACCCAGGGATTGAAGCCCTTCAGGCAGAAATGTGCTTCCTGTAAAAAAAAAAAAAACAAAGTCAACGGGTCCTGCAGCCTCCAGTGAAGAATGGATGACACCAAGAAGCTTAGAGCTTCACAGACACAGTGAAATGAACAAGAGAGAAAGCAGTCATCTTCCGGAAAACGCTTCAGAGTGGCATCTGGTGGCTCTGCTGACAATCCTCGGCCTCCGAACGGCACTGGGCACCTCTTACCAAATGAGATTTCCGATGCACTAGTCAGAGGCTCAGCACTATTGCTCTGCCCCAACATCCTGATGTAGTATCTAAGGACAGCAAGCCTGCTGCAGACAAAGTCCGGAGCTTCTTTCCATCCTCCTTGTCTGGCCTCAGCTTGAACCAGACCCTCCTGCAGCCCCTGCCTGCCCCAGCCTGTGTCAGCAATTTCCAGATCTACAAAGCAGCCACCACCCTCCTGGGAACATCCTAAGAGCTCTGCTGTGTTTGAGTGTCACCTCTCTGCTACAAGGCTTGCTATGGTTTGAATGTGCTCCGTCCCCACCAAAAGTCATGTTGCAATCTGATTGCCAATGTGGCAGTGCTGGGAGCTGAGGTCTAGCAGGAGTGTCTGGGTCCTGGGGGCAGATCCCCCATGAATAGGTTAATGCCCTCCATCAGGGGTGAGTTCTGGCTCTCCAAGGAATGGATGAGTTCCCTCGAGAGTTAAGAGCCTGGCTTCCTTGGTTTCTCTCTTGCTTCCTCTCTCCATGTGATCTCTCTGTACACACCTGCTCCCCTTCCTCTTTCTGCCAAGAGCAGAAACAGCCTGAGGCCCTCACCAGATGCACCTGCCTGTCTTAGACCTGGCAGCCACCAGAATCGGGAGTTGAATAAACCTTTTCTTTATAAATTATACAGACTCAGATATTCTGTTACAGGAACACAAAACAGACTGAAATAGTTTACAGGTATCTCCTCACAATCTTCCCAAGAATCATAATGGATGCATACTCACAGGGGCAATCTTGAGAGCTCAGAAAGGACAGGGAGTCACCCTGAGTCACTGCTGTCCAGCCTCAGGGTCAGGAGTCCAAAGCTGGAGCTCTTATGAAGTACTTTCCCCCTCCTTCTCCCACCTGTGTCATGCACCAGAAACCACCACCACTACCATTCATGTCTTCTGCAGAATCCTAGGGAGGTTTTAAAGTGATGAGTCTGTCTCTCCATGTTGGTGAACCCTGAAACAGTCTACAGCCAAAAAAGCAGGAAAAGAGAAGAAACAGGAAGCCATGGCCACCTGCGGAGAAAAGAGTGGACTGAGCTCCCAGAATACGTGTGAGGAAGAAGAAGAGAACCTGGGAAGAAGACATCAGCATGAAACTCAGTCCTGGGCCGAATGAGGCACGAAGTTCTGCGTAGGACTCCGAGAATGATGGCTGCTGGAAAAGGGAACAAGTTGTCCTGGGTGACTCATTCCTGCGCATCAGAAACATGCAAATAGAGGCTGGGTGCAGTGGCTCACCCTGTAATCCCAGCACTTTGGGAGGGTGAGCCAGGTAGATCACTTGAGGTCAGGAGTTTGAGACCAGCCTGGCCAACATGGTGAAACCTGTCTCTACTAAAAATACACCAATTAGCCAGGCGTGTTGGCACACACTTATAATCTCAGCTACTCAGGGGGCTGGGGCAGGAGAATCGCTTGAATCCAGGAGGCGGAGGCTGCAGTGAGCCAAGATTGTGCCATTGCACTCTAGCCTGGGTCACAGAGCGAGACTCCATCTCAACAAAATAAAACAAACAAAAAAAAGGAAACATTCACATTGAGGCAGAACCTTGGAAACTGCCTGCAGTCACCAGCACCTGGGATGAGAGGCTTTAGTGAACCCACCACATTACCCACAAAGATTCGATGATTCCATCACTTCAGATCAGGGGAGACCAGAGCCTCCAATTCCAACCTCGACACCGAGACCACTGGTTGCAGTTCTTTATTCGCGACACAATCCTAATCTATGCTATTAGAATTTTACCAAAAGTTGTGCTTCCGTCAAATTTTAATTCATTACAACTACATTTCCCAATATAACGGGTTCTGCAGACTTCAGCGTACACAGTTTCACTCAGTCAAGATAACCAGGAGGTCAGAGGGTGCCACTGTGTCTCCCCTGCAGGAATCAGTAGAACAGTAAGCTCTGTCACTCTCTGCTGGTCTAAAGAAAACACTTAAAAAGGTAACCAAAAGTCAGACTCAGAATGGGATTTTAAAAAATTCAAACCTTCATGCCCAGCACTGATGACTTGAACTGTGCGTTATAACAAAGTCAAGCACAAAATGTAGGGTTATTCACAATACAGCCTTTTAAAATGTGTCACATACAACCCTTCCCCAGGCCTATGTGCCCCAAGGAGCTGACTCTCCAAAGACATTTCAATGAGCAATAGAAAAACACACAAAATGTTTATGGGGAGAGGCCTCATAAACCCAGAGCAAATATTTATAGCTGATTCATAAACCTCTTAAACCCATAAACATTTTATCAAGGAAATTCTGACAATCTCCCTCCACTGTAAATGACCCAGTGGGAGGTATTTCCCCATGATGTCATGAAAACCGACTAGGAAAAGCTACTAAGAAAATTCCACAATTTAAAAGGGAACAGCCATGTTCATTAGCAGCAATCCAGTTTTAGAAAACAGAAAGCTATTTATGAGGCAAGAATATTTCATAGCAAACAAAAAGAATACCTTACTATACCTTACTAGAAGCTGGACTGTAAGTGACGTTAGAGTGAAAAATGGAATAAACAAACGGCCCATACACCTTCGTTCAAGTAATAAAATCTTGGGTTTGTACAAGTTTACAATCTGAAACAAGGCTAACTTTACGAGGCTGAATATTAAAGCCTGTGCCCACTACACCAATAAAGGAACTGGGAATTGGCAGATTCTAGGTGAATGCTTACTGAGCACCTTCTTAGATGCTAGATACTTTTTTTCAATGTGGAAAGAGAAAGAAAGAAGACATTAAGTCTTTCTTCCTGTAAATACCAATAGTGATTTCATACTATCAGAAGATTTAGAAAATAGTTCCACCGTGAGTATATTCATCAGAAGCATCTGTGCAAACAACTCAGAAAGGAACCGTGGCCACCTGCCTAGAATCTGAGCTCACAATTGCAGAGCCACCCCATAGGCAGGGGGACAGTCCTCACGGCACAAAGGTCCTCCCAGCTCGTCCGACTACCCAATGGCCAGAGTTATTCTAGAGGGAAAAAAAAAAAGCACAAAAAACAAAAAAACATAAAAATCACCTAGCCAGGGGAAGCCTCAACTATTCAAAGGAGGGTTAGGCAGAAGAGGGAATGCCACTGAGTCACACAGGACCAGTTCCCAGCGTGAAGAGTGAGGCTTGAATTTTCCTGAGAAAAATGTTGACTCCTTTCCTTCCCAAATAGAAGAGCCAGTGAATACATTCCAAATGTCAAATGCCAAGAAGAATCAAGCCCACATTTTCAGCGTAATTCTCTCTCCTGAGGCTCACTCTGCCTAAATGTGCAACATCGTTTTATCTACAGACTTCATCAGGAAATTTCATGTAGCAGGCCTACAAAAATAATGTCAAGGAATGTACTGAACACTATGTCAGCATATTGCTCTGCTTGCTTTTATCACAGCAACTGACAACGCCTGGAATCCCAGCATTGGAATTTCAGCGCACTTCCTTCTTGGTGTCCGCCGGGATGATGCTGTCTATGGTGTCTGCTGGGGAGGCCGCAGATCCTGGGCTATTTCCTCTCCCTGGGCTTTTTCTAATCACATATTTGGTGCTCCCAGGAGGAGTAATTTTATATTGTGCCTATTTCATTTACAGGACTTGGGTGGCAGTTATTGATCTCAACTGTGATTTGAGCTTTGCTTAGAAAAAGGTCCCCCCACCCTGTAGTCCCAGCACTTTGGGAGGCTGAGGCAGGTGGATCAAGAGGTCAGGAGATCAAGACCATGCTGGCTGACATGGTGAAACCCCTTCTCTACTAAAAGCACAAAAAATTAGCCAGGCGGGGTGGTAGGCACCTGTAGTCCCAGCTACTCGGGAGGCTGAGGCAGGAGAATGGCGTGAACCCAGGAGGTGGAGTTTGCAGCGAGCAGAGATCACACCACTGCACTGCAGCCTGGGCAACAGAGCAAGACTCTGTCTCAAAAAAAAAAAAAAAAAAGCTGGTAATGAGACTGAGGCCAGCTGAAGTCTTCCTTTCACACGGGCATCACTGCAAGGAATCATAGCATCATAACATCTCGAAGTGGACAGTGGCAAAAAAACAAACATAAGAGAAAACACCCGGCCGGGTGTGGTGGCTCACGCCTGTAATCCCAGCACTTTGGGAGGCTGAGGCAGGTGAATAATGAGGTCAGGAGATGGAGACCATCCTGGCCAACATGGTGAAACCCCGTCTCTACTAAAAATACAGAAATTAGCCAGGTGCGGTGGCACGTGCCTGTAATTTCAGCTACTTGGGAGGCTGAGGCAGGAGGGAACCAGGGAATTGGAGGTTGCAGTGAGCCGAGATCACACCATTGCACTCTAGCCTGGCAACAGAGAGAGACTGTCTCAAAAAAACAAAAAAAAGAGAAAACATCCAAGCACGTTCGATTTTCCTTTCCTCGATCCCGTAATTTTTTCAAGGAAAAACTTCAGTCACTCAAGTGTAGTCACTTGTTAGGGAGACAGTAACACAGTGGTCCCCAATCTTTTTGGCACTGGGGACTTAGGCACCAGTTTTGTAGAAGACAATTTTTCCACAGACATGGGTGAAGGGAAGATGGTTTCGGGACAATTCAAGTGCATTACGTCTATCGTGCACTTTACTTCTACTATTATTACATTGTACTATATAATGAAATAATTCTGTAACTCACCGTAATATAGAATCAGTGGGAACCCTGGGCTTGTTTTCCTGCAACTAGATAGTCCCATCTGGGGGCGATGGGAGATAGTGACAGATCATCAGGCATTAGATTCTCATAAGGAGTGCACAACCTAGACCCCTCGCATTTGCAGTTCATAATAGGGTTCACACTCCTATGGGAATGTAATGCTGCTGCTGATCTGACAGGAGGTGGAGCTCAGGCAGTAATGTGAGCAATGGGGAGCAGCTGTAAATACAGATGAAACTTAGCTCCCTCGCCTGATGCTCACCTCCTGTGGTACGGCCCAGTTCCAATCTGTGGCTGGGATTTGGAAACCCCTGTAGTAAGGTATCACGGGACACAGGGTAGGTGGCATGGGAGGAAAGAGTACAAAAGAACAACAAAGAATCTAAGTTGTGTCTGTGCCCCCAAAATTGTGTGTGTGTGTGTGGGGTGTATGTGCGTGTGTGGGTTGGTGTGAATGAGGGTGTGTGTGTGAATAGGTGGGAGTATGTGTGTGTGGATGGGTGTG
>NC_045442.1:124015310-124104258 GCF_002776525.5 Piliocolobus tephrosceles | reverse complement strand
GTGTAGCTGTGTGTGGGTGTATGTGTGGATGGGTGGATGGATGGGAGTGTGGGTGTGTGTATGGCTGTGGGGTGGGTGTGAGTGTATGGATGGGTGTGAATGTGGGTGTGTGTGGGTGTATGTGTGGATGGACAGGTGTGAGTGTGGGTGAGTGTATGGATGGGTGGATGGGAGTGTGTGTGTGTGTGTATGGCTATGGGGTGGGTGTGAGTGTGGGGGTGTGTGTGTTGGGTGGGTGTGAGTGTGGGTGTGTGTATGGCTGTGGGGTGGGTGTGTGGGTGTGAGTGGATGGATGGGTATGAATGTGGGTGTGTGTGGGTGTATGCATGGATGGACTGGTGTGAGTGTGGGTGTGCACGTGGCTGTGGGGTGGGTGTGAGTGTATGGATGGGTGAGTAGGAGGCTGTTGGGATTTCCTGATGACTCCTCTGTGCACTTGAAAGGGCAGATGTCCCCCAGAGTTTCAGAGCACCAACTCCACAGCCTCACAATGCCTGAAATTAAATCTTGCTTCTAACACAGGGCTCGAGTCACTTCATCTTGTTGTTCAGTCTTCTCATCTGTAAAATTGGGGCAATAAAAGCAGCTGTACCTGTGGGCTGTTGAAGGATTAAGTGAATTAACACATGCAAAGAACTTAACATTTTCTGTGCCTGCCACACAGTCTGAACTCACGCTCATACACCTATCATCGCAAGTCAATTCAGAACCAGCTAAAGAACACTGGGTTTGCCTCCTCCTGTACGTGGGATGAGTAAATCCCATCTGAAAACGCTTCCCAGGAGAAGACCTTCAGCACTAAGACTCTGCCTGTCCCAGCTGGTCCCAGAACCAAATATCTCACCAAGTGATTCCAGGACTGGAAATACTTTGTGGGTTAGCAGGTTGGAAAAAGTAATAATAAACTACTTGTAGAATCATACTTAATAGTTTCAATGCTCTAAAACTAGATTTTAGAAAAAAAAAAAAAAAACTACTTGTAGAATCAAAATGCTCAAAACTAGATTTGAGTTTCTCAAGTGAATCCAGCCACTGTCCTCTGCAAAGTCTTAGACTCTGCTTTAAATTTGTATCCTCTTTAGAGTCTGTCTGTATCATCATCTAAAACTCTCCTCACCACACAATACAGAAATCCCAAGGCGAAAGGACAGATTAGCCACATGGGGGTGGAGAAAAATCTGGGCCAATGTCTGAAAAATGTTAAGATAATTTAAAGCCATTTAGAAATAGTATTTCCATTAAAGATCTGAACATCTTGTATGATTCAGGCCATCCCTGATGCAAAAGCAAGGAACCAATTCATTTGTTTTTCTAAGACCATCAGAGTGGGCACAAAAGAACCAGCGAGTAGGCAAGGCTAAAAGCAGAACTGCAAATTTATTCTTTGGTCATCTAGCTTCAGGGACCGGAGCTGGGGGCGGGTGGGGGGGGTGGTGGAGTTTCTAATACAGTCCCGACAAGAGTGGGGGCTGAGAAAGCCCGCCCCGGGCGCATCTGCTGGGAGCGACTTTTCTAGGAGTGGAAGGGCAATAGGCAGGGCACGGGCATGTCGGGGGAGGGGGGCCGCTCCACAGGTGCCACCAGGTAAATCTTGGTCTCCTCGGATTGACATCACCTGGTGCATGCCTGATTAATCTGCACCTTCCCGGGCGTCAGCTGCATTCTCGCACACACGGGAAGAGTTGGTGGTGAAGAAGAACCCGGAAGTGCACCATCCTGCCTCCATTCGTCCTAACAGTCCAACCTTTTATTGATAATAGTGATAAAGGGGCGCCGTGGTCTGTCTGGCTACTTCCTGCTGTTAAGGGGCATCGCTAAGGTCGGGGCCCATGGTTGGTATTTGGACATATGGATGAAGAATAAAATAAGGCACAGTATTAGTATAGGAATGAGGAATGGAAGCATTTGTTGGAATATGGGCAAAACCCAGAAGGATGGTCCTGGCAAGGTTGGGGAGTATGAGATACGTAAGAAAATTTAGTAAGTTTGAGGCGAGTGGGGGAAAGCCAAACTGATTTCCACTGATTGCTTTCGGTAAGGGCCCTTTTTAGTTGGGAATGAGGAATGAGTGTGCAAAGTAATTGTTGGCCAGGCAGCAATTAAGGAGTGGAGTTTTTCGTGGAGTGGATGGCTTTCCACTTACTCCTACTACAGAGATATTGGATGGAAGGCTAGGTCCAGAGAAGGACGGCAAAACAGAATAGGTAGCCTCACTGTCAATTAAAAAATTGTCTTACCCGCTACTAGGAGAGTTACCCGCGGCTCGGCGAGGGTGATGGGGGTCCCCGAGTCTCAGCACCTTCAGTTGTCGTCGTCCAGATGTAGGGGCTGGAAGGAGCTCCTAGGATCCTGGGAAAAGGGATCACGTGGAGACGCAACACCTGTTCTCAGGGTGGGGCAATCAGACTTCCAGTGTCCTCCCTGCTGGCAAGCAGGGCAGGGGGTTGCTGGTGGACGAAGGTTAGGACATTGACTGCCCTAATGTCCTGATGCCTTGCACTTATAGCAAGGCTGCGTTGGGGCTCGGGGACCCTGTGGACACCTGTTGGCATAGTGTCCTGCCTTGCCGCACTTACAGAGCAGGCTCTTTTTGCAGCCTTGGAGTCTGTGGGGTGTGTGCTCTCTGGCCTGGGGTTACGACTGGGCTGTAAAACCACTGCTAGGAGCTGTAACTTGTTTGAGGCGAGCCTGCCGTCTCCTCTCTGGAGTTATAGACCTTAAAGGCTAATTTAACTAGGTCTTGTATTGGTGTCTGAGGACCATCCTCTACCTTTTGAAGTTTTTTACGAATGTCAGGAGCTGATTGAGAAATGAAATAAGATGCCAAAATGGTGGCCCCTGTGGGGGAGGCCGGATCTAACCGGGTATATTGGGTTAGAACCTCAGTCAGTTTAGGGTAGAGGTTAGGATAACCTGGAGGTCATGCCAAGTTAAGTCATAGGCCTGACAAAGGTGTCTAAATTCCTTTATGTATATGGTAGGATTAGCTGAGAAATCACCTAAACGCTTCTCAATTTTGGAAAGATTGGCCAATGAAAAAGGGACATGTACTCTTACTACCCCCTCCGCCCCAGCCACCTCTCGCAAAGGTGCTAACACTGTAGGAGGGTGTGGGCAGAGATAGGGGACTTAAGACAGCCAGTTGGGGGCCCCAAAGGAGGCATGGGACCAAGTGGATTACTAGTAGATAAGGAGGAGAAAGGAGGAGTCTGGGCAGGAAGGGAGGGGGTGGAGAGAAGGAGGAGTATAGGGACGAGAGCTTAAGGCCCAAAAGCCTTGTACGTAATTAATTTCGGACCACTTGCCTAGCCGCTGGCAGAAATTGCCGAGGTCGATCATGCCACAGTGGAAAGGAAAATTAACCGCTTCCTCCTAAGGTCTTGTTCAAGCCTTAAGGTTTTTAAATTGGCTAGGAGGCACCCTAAGGGGGTGCTCTTTGGAAATTTGGACTGGGGGGGTTTCCCGTTTGTCTCCTCTTTACTTACACAATGGACACAATGGAAATGGAAGTGGATCTCTGCCTGGCTTCAAAGCGTTCTTTGGAACCAGCAGAGACAGACTGGAGGCTCTTGAAGCCAAAGTGGAGATTACCTTCAGGCGGACGTCTCCGTCCTGAACAGGTCTCCCAAGCCACTTGGTGGCTCAAAATGGACCTCGGACCTGCGCAGGATTTTGGCCGAGGGAGGTAAAGAGGAGACAAGGGCACTTACCCCAGAGAGGCCGTGAGAGTGAGGGAAGCGGGTCTCAGGTCCTGGTCCGTCTGCGGTGTGGAAGCAGGAGGAGGTTCCTCAATCCCTAGAGGTCTGAGGAGGGGTCTCCTCCTGGGTCTTCGGCACCAACTGATTTGGTTTTCTAAGACCACCAGAGTGGGTACAAAAGAACCAGCGAGTAGGCAAGGCTAAAAGCAAAACTGCAAATTTACTCTTTGGTCATCTAGCTTCAGGGACCGGAGCTGGGGGGGGGGGGCAGGGGGCGGGTGGAGTTTCTAATACAGTCCCGACAAGAGTGGGGGCTGAGAAAGCCCGCCCCAGGCGCATCTGCTGGGAGCGACTTTTCTAGGAGTGGAAGGGCAATAGGCGGGGCACGGGCATGTCAGGGGAGGGGGGCCGCTCCGCAGGTGCCACCAGGTAAATCTTGGTCTCCTCGGATTGACATCACCTGGTGCATGCCTGATTAATCTGCACCTTCCCGGGCGTCAGCTGCATTCTCGCACACACGGGAAGAGTCAGTGGTGAAGAAGAACCCGGAAGTGCACCATCCTGCCTCCGTTCGTCCAAACACCAATCATGACACGAGTATACATGGGCTTTCTGCAGGGACTCCCCCCAGCCAAGGATATAATGATTCTCGCGCTCACACCTGCCATCCCTAGAACCACCCTTAACGAATTGTCGGTACAAATCATTTTCCTCACACCAGATTATCATTAATGAGTTTCAGAATCTACTTAAGTTAGAGAGATACACGGTAATGGTATGCACGTGAAAACCCAATACACAGTAGGTGTTTAAACGGTTTTGAAAACGTACCACGAGAAATAACCCAGTAATCGACATCAGATGTGTGCAGATGATATACTACAAAAATAAAAGCTCAGGAACTCCAAAATGTGAAAAATAACTTCACTCAGCAAACATAGGAAAGACTTTTTAAAAAGGTAAATCTGTACTAAAATAAAGTAGAATAATTAGGATGAACTTTCAGCCTATACAACTATGCCTTCTCAGAAAATAATTTCCATGGTTCCAGGGAGGAACAATGATTCAGTTCTACCTGCAGGAGAAGTTGTCTCACATCTGGATGATGTGTAGAAAAATCTGAAAGAGGGAAAAAGGAGCCGATTTGGAAACAGATACTAACATCTTTCAACACAGTAAGGCCTTCACTCATGTGAGGGTTTTCCGGGCTTTCTTCCATATAAAGATACAATTTTATAAACTTAATCTAACAAATTCAATGATATGGAGCAACCTGTAATCTGTCATTGACTAGTCTCATCAAAATGTGAAGACAAACTTTGTGACTTCTTTGGACCACGGTCAAGTGGCTGACTTAATGAGCCACATTTTTTTTTACAGGAATTCACCATAGCTAATGTTTACAATTCAGAGGGCTAAACTGTCCTTAAGTAATTTGCTGGTATGTATAAACAATGCAACTCTTTTTTTTTTTTTTTTAAAGAAAAAGGTATCCTTTTTAAATAAACCCTTTATTGTGTAAGTATTTAGAAAAAGATACATTTGTGCACTTATAACTTCATTAGTTAAATAATTAAAACCCAATCAAGGCTGGGTGTGGTGAATCATACTTATAATCTCAGCACTTTGGGAGGCCAAGGCAGGAGGATCACTTGAGCCTAGTAGCTCAAGATAAGCCTGGACAACACAGTGAGACCCCATCTCCACAAAAAATTTAAAAGTCAGCAGGCACAGTGGGACACACCTGTAGTCCCAGCTCTTGTGGAGGCTGAGGTGGGAGGATCACTTGAGCCCAGGAGGTCAAGGCTGCAGTGAGCCATGATTGTACCACCGTACTCCAGCCTGGGCAACAGGCGAGATCCTGTCTCAAAACATACATACATACATACATACATACATACATACATACATAAATTTGAATCGAAGGCTGTGTTTGAGTCAGAGGAGGGAGCTGTTCTGTTTTTCAGATTTCTGGAAGGGAGATGCACTTCACCACCAATCCGCATGACCTCACTTCCTTCCAAATCGTATGCTTTTCTAACAGATGTGCTCAACATATTAGATGCTGTGTCATCGGCATCTACTACGTAGGCAGATCTGGATGTCCTGTCTCTCTCTCCAGCACTTGGGAGGGAACTGTTTTTCCCAACCTCCCTTGCTGCGGCAGAAACATGCAACTAACTTCTTGTCAAGGGGTTCCAAGCAAAAATGGCATTCGTCTCTTGTGAGCCAGAGCAGGTGATTGCCGGTCCGAGACCTCCAACCCTGCTCTTCCCACTCACAACAAACCCTGCAGGAAGGTGCACAATGACTCCATGGAACAGTGATTCATAGACATTTCCTGCCCAGACCACTGAGATTTTCAAGTGATGTGTTGCTGCACTATAACCCAGTCCTCTCTGTCTAGTATTCAAGATAAGAATTTTGACCCAAATTTTAGAGCTGCTATATCCTTATAAATAGGACTTCAAATCCCAGGAACCAGGCAGTATGTGAGATCTAGAAATGTTGCACCATTGTTTCCTGAATATTTTCAGGAAGATATAGATCAATTCATCAAAAACCCAGATGAATCTAGAAAACAAAATCCTACCAGAATCAAGGTCTCCATTTCCATTAGCTGAGCTGAGACACTTTTCCAAGGGTGAAGATGAAGGGTCTTGCATATTGGAAGCTGACAATGTGCTCTCCATGCCTGATGAGCAAGTGTCTCTTCTCTTAATTCATCCTGCAGAAAAAATTACCTAAGAGTAATCAAAAAAAAAAAAATTAGAGCAGTTTAATCATATTAATTATATTAACTTATTTTTAAATGGTTTAAAAAAATCTTAACCTTATTAGTGTTGCTACCATTTCATTAAAACTTTCAAGATGCAACGTAATGTTGATCATAGAAAATACCAGAAATCAGTATTCCAGTACACTGAGGCCAGGCACAGTGGCTCATGCCTGTAATCCCAGCACTTTGGGAGGCCAAGGTGGGCAGATCACTCGAGGTCAGGAGTTCGAGACCACCCTGGCCAACATGGTGAAACCTTGTCTCTACTGAAAATACAAAAATGAGTCAGAAGTGGTGGCAGTTGCCTGCAATTACAGCTACTCGGGAGGCTGAGGCAGTAGAATCGCTTGAACCTGGGAGGCAGGGGTTGCAGTGAGCTGAGATCACACCACTGTACTCCAGCCTGGGCGACAGAGCAAGGCTTCATCTCAAAAAAATTAATTAATTAATTAAAAAGACTAATGAGTACGTCTCTACACAAGGTCAACAACGTCAACAATAAAGGTCTCACCGGAGCAAAACCATCAGTGTTCTAAAGGTCATTATCTCCACTAAGATGGACACGTATTTCACCAACAGAAACTTGCATTTCAGTCCTCGATCCACCATGGCAACAGTGGGTAAGACGCTCCCCCGACCTTGAAGCTATGTAGCAGCAACCTCCACCCCCGCACACAACTTCAGCATCCCACACGCAGGTATTGCAACACGCAGTGCCCTGCCTCGGGAAGAAGTCCGCAGGTGTTACACAGGATCTGTTACCAAAACCAGGTAAAGCATCGATGTTTGTCAATAATGTGTTTTTTCACAAAGTAGAAATGGAGACAAGACTTTCCCTAGGACAGCACTGCTATTCCCCACTTGCCTTCTAATAAGATGGCTGGAAAAAGCAGCCACATTAGAGCTGGTTCCCGTAGAATCCTGCTCTCCAACTCCTTTATGTCAGGGCCCAGGAGACCCCGGGAGAATTCGTATCCAACGAGCAGCCATACCTGGCTCCGATGCTTAGACACTGCCCACACAGTGTTTTAAACCCCCACAGCCACATGGTGTTTCTCTCATTCATTCAACATGCTCTTTCATTTCACACGTAGTTAGAAGTTTAAATAAGCCAACAGGCAGGTAGAGATGAAGAAATAAAAGAATATAGTGCACCTATATCTACTACCAAGGGGATATTTTGTGACTCACATACTGGTAAAATATCTTTTAAAAAACATTTGGAGGTTTTGTCAAAATTGAAGGTTCATGTCAGGTGCAGTGGGTAGCCTACCTGCACCTGACATCTCAGCTACTTGAGAGGCTGAGGCGGGAGGATCATTTGAGCTCAGGAGTTCACGGTCAGCCTGGGCAATATACCGAGACCCCCATCTCTAATTAAACAAAAAACAGAAGGTTCATGAAAGAGCATGTTACTCATTTATGCAATGGTAGAGAAAAAGCTGGAAACTCAATGCCAGGAACAAGTAGGAAGAGACAGGAAATGTACCAGGTACACAGCACTGAAATGTAATTCAACGTGCGTTCAGTTATCCACCTGTTGTATTTAACATACTATACCAGACACTGTGGAGAGGACAGGAAGCTATTTCTCAATCACAGTACAAAGAAAGAAAATACCTATTTCAGGGTATGAACTACAAAACTATATGGAGTGGGTCGGCAAACAGCGATCTAGGCATTTTGCTACTACAAAGTTAAGTTCATGACTAAGCCAAGGGAAAAACAGTGCAACCGAGAAGACCCCTGCAAATGAGAGATTATCGCTCCTTCACTTTCTCAGCACAGGGCCTTATGTTTCCTGAGGCAAACATGCGGGCACAAGGGTTGAGTCGTAGAAGTCAACATCAGTGACACGAGAAACTTAAACCAGGACTTTCCTTATTTCAAGTGTGAGAGCTATGGGTAAAATGCAGTGTACTAGGTCCTAAACAGTTTCTTCAGCTTGGTTTAAAATCACAGAAAGGCTGGGCGCGGTGGCTCATGCCTGTAATCCCAGCACTTTGGGAGGCTGAGGAGGGCAGATCATCTAAGGTTGGGAGTTCAAGACCATGCTGACCAACATGGAGAAATCCCATCTCCACTAAAAATACAAAAGTTAGCCAGGTGTGGTGGCACATGTTTCCAATCCCAGCTACTCGGGAGGCTGAGGCAGGAGAGTCGCTTGAACTTGGGAGGTGGAGGTTGCGGTGAGCTGAGATCATGCCATTGCACTCCAGCCTGAGCAACAAGAGCGAAACTCCATCTCAAAAACAAACAAACAAACAAAAATCACAGAAAGGACAAGTAAGTACGATGCCTGAAGAGCCATGGACATGATGTGCTCACTGCAGCACCGTGCGGGGCACCACAGAGTAACCCAATCTTAACCATGGCCCTCTAGATGCATAAATCTAAGGCAGGTAGTGTAGGAAAATATGGTATATGCACAAATGACCTGAACCAAAATACAAACTGGGTTTGCTTCATTCATAACGAAAATGAAATATTTTAGATAGTGAAATCCTTTTTCAATAGTTTTTAATAATGAAAATAAAGGTTTTTTTAATTAAAAAAACGCAGTTATCTTATATCCCCAGTGAATCACCTGCCATGTAATGAGCTTAGTTTCCGAAAGCTTAGCTGGAATCGACACTAAATGAAGGAATCTTTTAACAGCTGGAGGGGTTCTAAGATTTTTGTTGTTGTTGTTAACGGAGGACACTAGTAAACTGAGCAATTTACTATGGAGGCTGGCTACATTTTATCCTGTGGGTATCAGTCTGCTAAAAGAACCCACCCAACGGTGGACAGAACTGCATTCTTCTACGAGCAATCCTTCCAGATTCCTGTGGTGACAGGGACACAAAAATGTGGACATGGGAACTACCTCTTTCACAACAATGAACCCACTGCGCTGGCAGGCGCGGAACTAAACATCACCTAACACCGAACTGCCCTGCTCGCACCTCGTCTCAGAAGGTTCCAGAGATTTTCTCCCACGGGCTGCACACAGCAGAGGCTGTCTGCCAGGGGCACTCTAAGGTCTTCTGTGCCACACCTGGAGCTTCAGTGGGTAGCAAGACCCCCAGTTCACCTGGACTGCCCGGCATGCAGACAGCGAGCGCTGAGGCACTCGGTCAACAAACTACTTGCTGATAATCAAGTGCATCCATCCAACCAAATACCCAAACTTCCACTGAGAATGTCCCGAGGGTTACTGGAATATTACAAAGGGTAAGATGCGTACCCTCTACCCCTCACCCCTGCCCCATGTAAGGAAGTGTGGTTATGAGATTACAGCATCACTTGGTCACTGAGAAACGGACACAACAGCCACCAACTCCAGAAGCCACAGGTGGCACGGGCTTGGAGAGGGGAGGGCGGCGGCCCACTGTGGAAAGCTCGGCTCTCCTAGCTCTCCCTCCAATGATCCCTCAGGGAAAATACCGGGAATTTGGAGGGGAGAAGGGTGTGCAACGGAAGGAAAAATGTAGGAACTGAAACACCTGGAGCAAACAAAGGTAAACAAAGGAAGAAAAAGGGAGGAGAAAATGCCAGAATGTATCCAGGAGAAAGGGGCCTTGAAGGCATATGACAAAGCTCCAAAACTGATGATCATAACAAAACACAGAGCTCCACGAAAAGAAAGCTTAGAGCTATGGACACAGGAGTACAACCACGGAGAGGGCACACAGAGAACACCCAAACGAGCCAGGGCAGGGAGGAATTCCAGTACGAAAGCCCCTCTCCTTACAAGCTCTCAGATTTCAAACTTTCATAGATAAGAGCAAAACCACAATCCAGGAAAACAATAATCAAAAGCGAGCAGCGTTTCACAATCCACACTTCAGCCTGGCCGTCTCGGGCCCCGGCCCACGTTCAGGAATGGCTTCCCTGTGCTGTGTGTATTTTGTGGGTGTATTTTGTGGGTGTATGCTTCCTTTTGAGATGTTTAAAGAACACAATTAACTCCATCTTGTCCAGTAAGTGCAAAAGCAATAACAGCGTCCTAGTGAGAAGAGACAGAAGCTAATGATGGGGAAAAATTAAAATTCTGGGTATGTGGGCCGGGCGAGTGGTTCGCATTCCCAGCGCTTTGGGAGGCCAAAGTGGGCGGATTACTTGAGGCCAGGTGTTTGAGACCAGCCTGGCCATTGTGATGAAACCCATCTCTGCTAAAAATACTAAGGTATGGTGGCACATGCCTGTAATCCCAGCTCTTTGGGAGGCTGAGGCACAAGAATGGCTTGAACCCAGGAGGCAGAGGTTGCAGTGAGCTGAGATCACACCACTGCACTCCAGCCTAGGAGTTGGAGCAAAAAAAAAAAATTATTTGTATGTGTACCCACTGGTCATTGGTTAGGTCATTTGAACTTAAAATGAACAGACTTCTCAGCTGTCTTGGGAACCTAAACCAGTTGGTAAGAAGAGGAGCTTCTGTCCCTCCAAATAGAAGAAATGGAAGTGTTAGCATGGTAAGCGTGCATTTACGATTATTTTATTCTACCAACACTTACAATGATTACTAAGTACTTAATAAACATGCACTTATTTAATCCTCGTACGAACTCTAGGATGTAAGTTATATTACTGTTCCCGTCTTACGGATAAGCAACCTAAGGGATGAAGTAACTTGCTCAGCATCACACAGCTGCTAGTGGTGGAGCTGGGATTTGAACCCACACAGCTGGCTCCAGAACCCATGCCCTAACCAGTCAATCACAGTTCCCTTTCCCCCATTATCCACATTTCCCATAATGCAGCTATGACTTTTAAATTTTTTCTTAAACCATCGATTTTTAATAACTGAGCACCTATTATGGGGATGGGGCAATGAAAAGAAATAATACTAAACTAGAGAGTGGCGGGGACCCCACACAGGGTCAGCTGCCCCGTGAGCACCCAACACTCCTAGGCATGGATCATTTTATTCCAAATTAATTCCTCCTGAAAAGCTTCCCTCAAGAGCTTATAGTAAACTTCTCTTAGCAAATTCTAACACAATTTTAAACTAATGCCAGACAGATAAGTGCTGATACCATGCAATTTTCTTGTGTATGTATTAATGGAACATCTGATTTACTTATGCCGGATACCACCTCGGGCACTGGGGACAGACATATAAATACCAGTGGATGCCAGCAAGGACAAGAGGCTGCTAAAAGCAAGTCTGTCCGTCCAACCGCATACACAGCCACCACCAAGTCCACCAAGAACGCACGTGGAATCCCACGAAGGACAAGATGCAAATATCAACAAGGACAGGAAGGCGAGCTTGGGTGGGCCGGGGGGGTGCATCGAAGTGGAACAGAAAATTAGGAGAGGCTCAAGAGGAAATGCCCAGAGGATAAGAGGAAACTGAAGGGGGCTGGGCATGGTGGCTCACACCTATAATCCCAGCACTTTGGGAGGCTGAAGTGGGCAGATCACTTGAGGTCAGGAGTTTGAGACCAGCCTGGCCAACATGGCAAAACTCTGTCTCTACTGAAAATACAAAAAACAAAACAAAAAACAAAAATTAGCTGGGTATGGTCGTGTGCACCTGTAATCCCAGCTACTCAGGAGGCTGAGGCAGAGGTTGCAGTGAGTTGAGATGGCGCCCACTGCAATCCAGCCTGGGCGACAGAGCAACTCTGTTTCAAAGAAAAAAAAAAAGAGAGAGGTAATCAAAGGAGCAAAGATAAGCACAGGCTTCAGAGACTCAGGAAGGTAGGAAAGGCATTAAACACAGAGGAACCAGCAGCAAACAGCGTGGCAGACCCTTGGGGAAAAGTCTAAGGTGACTCAAGGGAGAGGGTGGGCGACAGGACTGTGGAGCAAGCGGTATCATGCCCATTCATCCCCAAATATGTACTGACCCCCCCCCCCCCCCCCCCCCCCCCCCCCCCCCCCATTCCACGTCAGGCACTGGTCTAGTCACGGGAAGGCATCTGTAACAAAACAAAACAAAAAATTCCTGCCCTGGTAGAGATCTCATCCTAATCGGGAGAAAGAGCCAATGGAGTTTTTTAATTAGTAGATGATATAGCCTATTAGATGGTGGTAAGTGCTATAGGGAAAAAGGAAGCAGAAAAAATCAGGCAAACAAAGGATGATAATTATTAATATTATTACTTTTTTTTTTTTTTGAGACAGAGTTTCACTGATGTTCCACAGGCTGGAGTGCAATGGTGCAATCTCGGCTCACTGCAACCTCCGCCTCCCAGGTTCAGGTGATTCTCCTGCCACAGCCTCCTGAGTAGCTGGGATTACAGGTGCACGTGACCATATCCAGCTAATTTTTCTTTCTTTTTTTTTTTTGTATTTTAGTAGGGACGGAATTTCGCCATGTTGGCCAGGCTGGTCTCGAACTCCTGGCCTCAAGTGATCTGCCCGCCTTGGGCTCCTAAAATGCTGGGATTACAGGCATGAGCCACTGCGCTCGGCCAAAAGGATTATAATTATTTAGGTGACAGTCAGGCAAGACCCCAGGAAGTGATATTTGAACAAAGACTTGGGGTGAGAACAGAGAGGCTGGTTGAGCCCAGATGAGAAGAGAACGTTTGCCACAGTAAGGGCCTGAGCCCTGCGTATCACTCTGCAGATAGAGTGGACGTGGCAGGGTGTTGTTAAAGGAGATGAAATGAATGATCAGGTTTGTTTCAGAAGAAGCACTCAGGGAGCCATGGGTGAGATGGATGAATGGGAACAGACTAAAAACATGGAAATGCAGGCGAGGGTCTGAACTAAGACAGTGGAGAAGAAATGAAGGGAACAGGTCCAAGAAGTATCTGAGAGACCCCATCAACAGAACGCCATAGAAATTATGCTAACAAAATGTAATCTTTTCACAGCACGCAGTCACGGTTCCTAGAATAAACTACTTCACTTCCCACAGCAACTAATGGAACCTATGCAGTGTCTGTGGAAACAGATAATTATTGGGGAAATCTATCAAATATGAGAATAATAACTTACTTCACAGAAATTTCTATTTACATTCAATTGGATTTTTGGGGGGGGGTTAGAAGGGCAAATCTTGGTGATAACAACCGCTCCACCCATAAGCTTTGCAAAATAGAAACAGGATATTTTTAAAAAGCCTTTTCCTAACTACAACACCCTAACCCCCAAAAAGGCTATCATTAAAAGAAAGTATATTTCCTTTTGTTTCTTAAGCTATATGTAATTTCAAGAACAAGGTAAAAGTGTCTATTAATGAAAGTAACATTTTTTTTCAAAGACAATATAAAAAAGGTTCAGAAGACTGGGCTTATAAAAGGTAACTTCCTGTTTTAAACAACACACTTGGTGGTTTTGTGCAAAGTTAATTCTACTATAATTGGCTCCTTTTGTCTCTGTTGGACAACAGAATTCTACTACTGGAACTTCTTACAACAGTGTCTTGGACCAGTAAAAAGAACTGAGAGCTTGCAGAGTAAGGGGATAACAAGGCCATTATGTAGCTGTGTGACATAAGCAAATTACTTAACCTCTCTGTTCCTCAAATTTCTCATCAGTTCAATTAGAAGGCTTGATGAGATGGAATCACCCCTTTCAAATCTAAAATTTTATCAATCCAGGTGTTTTTAGGATTCACTGTACATTTTCTGCATTCAGATTATCCGCATTCAGATTATCCGTTTATATTTGAAGCACATTTAATACAATAAGCATTCTCCCTTCTCAACCCTATCTTTTCTTCTCCTTTCATTTGAGGTATAGTCAAAGAATAGAGTAATGCTAGCACAGGCTAAGCAAAGCTTCGTTAGGAAGAACACGAGTGAGGAAGAATACACATTAGATATTACTCTTCACCTAGCCAAAAGTAACTGGGGGCTCATTATCTATGTTGCACGCATCTAGACCAGCACTGCCTGATCTATACCTGCTTGGTCCAGTACAGTAACCACTAGCCACATGTGGCTACGGTGCACTGGAAATGTATCTAGTACTGTTGAGGACCTGAATTTTAATTTTAATGACCTTGAATTGAACTAGGCACATGTGGGTAGAAGGTGGGCAGCCCAGCGAGACCACTGCACTGGTGAACCGTATTTGAGAGCTTGGAACATTTCCCAAACAACCATCAATTCTTGGCTCTCTTAAAAGTTTTAATGTAATAATGTCAAGCTAGTTAAAACTCATGAATTTTTAAATCTAAGAAACTTCAAAAGGAGACTTAACAGTTTCCCCCAAATATTCCACAAATGATTCATGGCAAACTTCCTAACACAGCACAGGTTTTGATTAAATGGGCTGCATTTTTATATCAGTGGAAAATGTCAAAGGAGAAACATCTTAGAAACTTTTGGCCGGGTGCAGTGGCTCAAGCCTGTAATCCCAGCACGTTGGGAGGCCCAGACGGGCGGATCACGAGGTCAGGAGATCGAGACCATCCTGGCTAACACGGTGAAACCCCGTCTCTACTAAAAAAATACAAAAAACTAGCCGGGCGAGGTGGCGGGCGCCTGTAGTCCCAGCTACTCGGGAGGCTGAGGCAGGAGAATGGCGGGAACCCGGGAGGCGGAGCTTGCAGTGAGCTGAGATCCGGCCACTGCATTCCAGCCCGGGTGACAGAGCGCGACTCCGTCTCAGAAAAAAAGAAAGAAAAGAAACTGTTACGTGTGTCACACAAAGACTATTTGCTTTTTTTCATTCATTTATAAATTCAAGAAAATCATTCCACCTCAAAAATGTAGTCAAGTACCAAGTTTTTCTGTAAAAACATGAATATAACTATTAATAAATCAGTTACGTGTCAGTGGCTTATAGACTCTTATTAAAAGGGGAAAAGTGTGCTCAAGTCTTATGACTCCTCATTATCCATTTGCCTCTAACTAGACACTACAGAATGGTAATCTGAGACTGTAAAATTTAAGTGCATCAAATCAGTCATTTTAAATAGAACTCAAGGCCGGGTGCGGTGACTCATGCCTGTAATCCCAGCACTTTGGGAGGCTGAAGCGGAAGGATCAGTTGAGGTCAGGAGTTTGAGACCAGCCTGACCAACATGGTGAAACCCCGTCTCCACTAAAAGTGCAAAAATTAGCAGGGCTTGGTGGCGTGTGTCTCTAATCCTAGCTACTTAGGAGGCTGAGGCAGGAGAATCACTTGAACCTGTGAGGCTGATGAGGTTGCAGTGAGCCAAGATCGCACCACCGCACTCCAGCCTGGGCAACAGAGTAAGACTCTGACTCAATAAATAAATAAATAAAACTGAAGAGTGACAATACGAAGACCAACAAGAAAGCCACTGAAAGAGTAGCACAGCGGCCAGGCGCAGTGGCTCATGCCTGTAATGCCAGCACTTTGGGAGGCCAAAGCAGGCGGATCACGAGGTCAGGAGTTGGAGACCAACCTGACCAACATGGTGAAACCCTGTCTCTATTAAAAATAGAAAAAGTAGCCGGGCATGGTGGTGCGCGCGTATAATCCCAGCTACTCAGAAGGCTGAGGCAGGAGAATCGCTTGAACCTGGGAGATGGAGGTTATAGTGAACCAAGATAGCGCTACTGCACTCCAGCCTGGGCAACAGAGCGAGACTCTGTCTCAAAAAAAAAAAAAAAAAAAAAAGAGTAGCAGCGTGAAAGCTCACATGACTGGAGGGCAAGGGCAGTGCCACTCGGAGACTTCCCTTACGTCCACCCACGTGGCTGCAAAATTGATTCACTTTGGCAAACAATGGGTCCCACGCTGACTTTTTCAACAACATCTAGTTTTTTCCTTCCTATAAGAGACAACACGCTCTTGGTAGAAATCTTAAAAAGTAAAATTATAAAGAAAGAAATTAAAATCACTTGTAATTTTAACACTCCGTGATAATCAATTTTATGTTTCTATAGTATCTCCTCCTGACAGTTTCTCTGTCGATTTTTTGTTTGTTTGTTTAGTTCATACAGAATTTGGAATTCTAATCCATTTTTCATTTTGCATTACACAGAGGGAATTTCTCGTATCATTAAGATTCTCTGAAAACATGACTTGATATGTTTGTATAATTTTTATTATAAAATGAATAAGGTCATGTATTTACCATGCCTCTGCTGCCGCTCATTAAAGCTATTTATATTATTTTTTCACCATGATAAGTAGCACTCTAATCACGACTCTCAGTCAGAAATCCTACATCTCTGATGTCTCCTTAATGTAGAATCCCAGAAGTTAAATTATAGGATCAAAAATATGGGGACACAGTTGAGGTTCATAACTCCCCTGAAAACATGCTGTCTAGTCCGCTCGGCTGGTTTACTAGCAAGGCAGGAGAAAACATCTAAACCCTTTACACCTTTTTTCCATTTGATATTCAAAAACTAGTACCCTGGCCAGGTGTGGTGGCTCACGCCTGTGATCCCAACACTTTGGGAGGTCGAGGCGGGTGGACCACTTGAGCTCAGGAGTTCAAGACCAGCGTGGGCAACATGGTGAAACCCAGTCTCTACTAAAAATGCAAAAATTAGCCAGG
Source organism: Piliocolobus tephrosceles (assembly GCF_002776525.5). Lineage (NCBI taxonomy): Eukaryota > Metazoa > Chordata > Mammalia > Primates > Cercopithecidae > Piliocolobus > Piliocolobus tephrosceles. Next base: position 124,087,355 of record NC_045442.1, on the reverse strand, counting down.
TGTGGTGGCGCACACCTGTAATCCCAACTACTCAGGAGGCTGAGGCAGGAGAATCGCTTGAACCCAGGAGGTGGAGGTTGCAGTCAGCTGAGATTGCACCACTGCACTCCAGCCTGGACAAAGAGCGAGACTCCGTCTCAAAGGAAAGAAAAAAATAGTATCCTGCCAGTGTAATTTGCAATTCGCCTGTTGATGCCTCTTTCACTTCCTTCCCATATTTAAACTCTATTGGTATCCGTGATGGATTTTTAAGAGACCTAGATTATTTTTTATCTCACAAAACTATTGCAAATATTTTTCTCAGTTTTCCTTTTCGTGGTTTCTTTTCACAAGACAGAATGTTTTTCTTTTTCAACTTAGTCAGATCTATCAATTTGCTTTATTTCTTCTAAAACTTGTAAAACATCTTCCCCTACCCTAAGATACCAGAAGTCTAACTTTTGTGGAATTTCAAGTTTTACATTCACTGTTTTAACATACAAGGAATTTACACTGATATTTTGTCAGTTGCACCTCTCAGTTCATCCTCCTCACAATTAAATAATCCACTCCTATCTCAATAGATGGTTATATCCTGTCTATCCTGTCTTTTTTTTCTTTTTTATTTTTTTGAGACAGAGTCTCGCTGTGTCACCCAGGCTGGAGTGCAGTGGTGTGATATCAGCTCACTCAACCTCCGCCTCCCGTTCAAGTGATTCTCCTGCCTCAGCCTCCCGAGTAGCTGGGATTACAGGTGCATGTAACCATGACTGGCTAATGTTTGTATTTTTAGTAGAGACAGCATTTTGCCATGTTGGTCAGGCTGGTCTCGAACTCCTGACCTCAGGTGATCCAACCATCTCAGCCTCCCAAAGTGCCGGGATTACAGGCATGAGCCACCACGCCCAGCCTCATATATTATGTTCTTACACACACAGGGCTGTTTCAGTTCACCAAACTTTCCTTCAATAAGAAAAGTTAAAGGAACGGAAACGCTATATCCTGTTCACATACCCCTCTAGTTAAACAATAATTAAATTGGGGTCATTTAAGGTAGGTTTGCAAAGGGACAACAGTAATTTTGTTTGCAGTCTCTAATAACTTTGTCGTCCCAGGCATTCTACTGTGAGGAGAACATATCTGAAAGGTAGAAATCACTGTGGCAGAGGCTGCTAACTCCACCACCCCTGAATCTGTCTTCTACTTTGTCTACAGTAAGGAGTAACTGGCTGATCGAAACAACATTGCCTGGCTTTCCTTGTGGTTAGATGAATTCAAGCAACTAAGTTCTGCCATTGGGGGGTGTATAGGATTCACATGCTCAACTACAGGGTAGAAGGAGCATGCCTTTGACCTCTGACCCCTAGACCTAGGATCACCCAGCTGACTGTCCCCATGAACAGCGAAGCAGAAGGTACAGGGACTTGGTCCTGAGACTGCAAGGCTGTTCTGTCAGCTCCAGGCCACTACACCAGAGGAAAATAAGCCACTCTCTTGTCGATGCCACTGTAACTTTGGGTCGCTGATACACAGCCAATCCCAAATCCTAACAACTATTTCCCGGAAGTATGGTGGTCCCCTTTTTTTTTTTTTAATTTGAGAAAGGGTCTCGCTCTCTCACCCAGGCTGGAGTGCAGTGGTTCGATCTCGGCTCACTGCCTCCACCTCCCCGGTTCAAGTGATCCTCCCAACTCAGTCTCCCAAGTAGCTGGGATTACAGGGGCATGACGGGGTTTCACCACGTTGCCCAGGCTGGTCTCGAATTCGTGGGCTGAAGTGATCCGCCCACCAGCACGCCCAGTGAGATGATTTTTTATATCAGAGTTACATCTGCATATAATTTTGAAAGCCAAAGTCTATAAGGCCTGTGCATCGACACCCACCCCCTAAAAAACAAACCCAGTCATCTCCTGCCCTTCTCCCGCCTCCCCATCTCCTGCTTGGGGACAACTTTTGCTCTCTCAGCCTATTGTTCTGGCATTCCTCTCCACTCTCTGGGGAACATGCCACTTCCCAGTTCTTCCATATCTGTCACTATTAGGTGATGCCTACTGGTCACATGACCCCCACTCCCCAACAACTCCCCAACACGCTCACCCCCTGGCAGCTCCCACTGCGTCCTCAGGTCTCTGCAAACGTGCCAAGAGTGATGACTTCTCCCATTGCACCCAACTTTCCCCTGTCATTAATAATGGTCTTGTTTATTCCAAGTTCTGAATTTTCTATGTATTTATCACCAATTCAAATCCACATTTTTCATAGACTGTCTAAAGCACCTGTCCATAAATTGGGGTATATAGGTACTGTATTTATTTCATCTTGAAGTAATGTCTACCGGGGCCTTCTTTTCTGCTATAATCTACACGAACTGCTTCCCCGCCTGGGACACCAGTGTTAGCCAGCAGTCTCGCCTCCCCTCCTCTTTCATATACAAGGCCTCCCGTCTGCTTCCCTCTTAGCGTCTGGCTCCTGATGAAGAAACACACCCTCCAATAGATTCCTAAAAAAAGGATTTACGTGGAAACTCCGGATGGGTGGCATGTCTGTAACCTATTCTATTTCACCACTAGTTTAGGTGGGTAGAGAATTCTACGTTGGGCCCGGCACTGTGGCTCATGTCTGTGATCCCAGCACTTTGGGAGGCCGAGGTGGGTGGATCACCTGAGGTCAGGAGTTTGAGACCAGTCTGGCCAACACAATGAAACCTCGTCTCTACTAAAATACAAACGTCAGCCCAGCATGGTAGCATGCACCTGTAATCCCAGCTACTCGGGAGGCTGAGGGAGGAGACTTCCTTGAACCCGGGAGGTGGAGGCTGCGGTGAGCCGAGATCAGCCCACTCCACTCCAGCCTGGGTGACAGAGCAAGATTCCACCTTGGAAAAAAAAAAAAAGAATTCTACGTTGGAAAAACATCCTCCCTCAGAATCTTGAGGGTTTCCCTCCATGGCCGTCTGGCTTCCATCGTTGAGGTATCTGATGCTGTCCTAATTACGGGACTTTTTGACATTCTGAAATCTCACAATAATGTGCCTGGTGGCACCCTATTGGTGAGCGACTTCTTTCAAGATTGAAATTCAGGTTTTTCAGCTCTAGGATATTTTCTTGAATTATTGCTAATTTCCTCATCTCCGTTTTCTCTTTCATTCTAAGGGTCATTCAAATGCTAGACTTCTTTCATTTCCTTAATTTTCCCCTTTACCTTCTATCACTTTATTTTGTTTAATACACCATCTGGGATATTTCCTCAACTTTCTCTCTAACCCTTCCATTGAGTTTTACATTTTAATTTCTAAAAGCTCTTCTTCCTTTTTTTAATGCTCATAATAGTCTCTGTTTTCATCCTATCCTGCTTGTTACGTGGATGTAAATTTTTCTATTATATCCCTGAGGCCATGAATGGTTTTTAGATTTTCTTCTCTCCTTCATGGATGTTATTTTTCTCTCTGTTAGTTCTGGTGTCTACTTTTATATTACTGCTTCCCTCAGTAGTCCAGTAATTCTTAGATGTTTGCTGATGTTGCAGAGTAGGAAATTAAAAGGCTGACTGGGCCAGGTGAGGTGGCTCACACGTGTAATCCCAGCACTTTGGGAGGCCAAAGCAGGCAGGTCAGCTGAAGTTAGGAGTTCGAGACCAGCCTGGCCAACACGGTGAAACCCTGTCTCTAATAAAAGTACAAAAATTAGCCAGGCATGGTGGCGGGCACCTGTAATTCCAGCTACTAGGGAGGCTGAGGCAGGAGAATTGCTTGAACCCGGGAGAGGGAGGTTGTAGTGAACTGAGATTGCGCCACTACACTACAGCCTGGGCGACAGAGCGAGATTCTGTCTCAAACAAAACAAAACAAAAGGCTGACTGGCATCTCTCAGTACATGGTGGAGGTTGTTAAATAGGGAAATCAGTGTATAGAGATTTGGGGTTTCCAGGGAGGAAACCCCAACATCAGTGAGTTTAAGACTTTTCTCTTAGTTTGGTCAAATTACACAGAAAAGGACTTCTCATTTTCCAGTACAGAAATGCTTACGGTTTCCCGCCTACTGTCACTGATCTAGAATCTGGCATTCCAAACAGACACAATCAGTTTCTTCCCCCAATATTAGGCAAATTTGGCTAGAAGAAAGATCTCCCTCTTCAAATCAAAGCAATAAAGATAAGTCCAGTTCCAATTTCAGATTTCCAGTTATGAATCGATAAATTCTCTCCTTCCCTTATGCTAATTCTAATATAGCATTTTCCACTTCAATTTTGTCTTATTAGACACAAGAAATGTAAAACTATCATTGTGCAATTGGAGTCATCCAAACTCAAGTGAAAAAGTGAAACTTAAAACTGTGATAACAAAGCTACGTAAGCATTAGAAATCATTCTCATCTCCATTCATCAAGGCAGGCTCCCCAAGGCTCACTGCTCAGAAAGGACTCACTACAGTGAAAGCCACCAATGACTCAGACCTTCCAAAGTGATCTGCCTCCAAGACGTCCAAGAAAATGGCATTTGTGCTAAGTAATAACATACTCAACTTCAGGTTTACCACTCGGCAAAGGGAAAGGGGTTACAGTTGGTTTTTTGTTTTTTTGGGTTTTTTTAATGATTCAGAAAAGATAACAATCTCCCAATGAAAATAAAATGTGAAGGTCTAAGCGAAATGCTTGCGAAATTCCAGACATGCTGTAGCCGCCCTTGAAAATCGCTTAGCACGTCTAAATCACAGAGAAAGCTGTCTCATTTCACACTCCAGGAATTTCAAAATGAGCACAGGCATCTATGCCGAGACCTCTCAAAATATTTCAATCAAAAGGGAAAAATCTCCAAGGATTCTGAAAGGAGGTACCACCAAATTTTGAGCCGAAATCTTGGTCTCTGAAAATCACTGCTTCCATGTTCCTAAGAAGCAACACACAACAGCCCAGAATCGCAGCAGTATCAGGAAGAACCGCATCTGTAAATGGCTTTGAAGATGAAAAGCAGTGTTAAGTGCCAAGCGCTATTATCAACGCGCGCTTTCTTCTATTTATACTCGCCCTGTCACCCAGGTCACTCTGCTAATAATACCTAACTAAGTACATCTCTTCCCCTACTCTCACCAGCCAACTCACAGCCTTTCTAAGAAGAGACAGGCCCTGCCTCATCCCATCATCAAGTGAGACGAGCTGATTGTTCGGGGCAGAAGTTCATCTTGCCATCCGCCATATGCTCAGAGCTTGATTTACCTTGATTAGGACAGCAATTGACTCACCATTTTTCAACAACACTTACATTGGTTTTCACTCAGAATAGATTGAAATCTGACACAAATTGCTGCCCTGGCATTAAAAAAAAAATGCTGATTTTTAAAATCAGATTCATGCCTCAATACTAGGAAATAAGATCTGTTGGGGATAACAGGTACTTGAGGAGTAAATACCTCCTATTTACACAATAGCATTCGGTGTCTTCTAATTCATGGTTTTTATGTCACCTCTTAACCTCCCAATCAAACAGCATATATTGCCCAAGAGCATAAGGTGAACAAATCAGTTGTTCAACAATGGGCATGTGCAAAGTGAGAAAAACAAGAGGCTTCCAAGTTAGTTGCTCAGGAGAAGAAAACAAAGTGCACCATCTTGAAAGTAGGCTTATTTACTCTTTGCCAACGAATTTTTTATTTACTATAAAGAAGGATGAGGTTTTGCAATACCCAGTTAAACACTGCTACACAACAGGTCTTTGCATCAAGGTACTTCTTGTACCAGAAATTTACACCCAAACCACAAAGGTCATCCCCATCCTTCGCTAAGCAGAAGACTGAGTTTGGTCATAGGGCCTTTTTTTTTTTTTTTAATTTTTGTGGGTACATGGTGTAAATGGGGCCTTATTTAAAATGCAGCAGTTTTAGAATTAGCAGAGATGTAGTCGCGCTGGGTTCAAACCTATTGGACAAATCCTACATACAGGATTTCCTTGTCCCTTACAAATATTAAAAGGAATAAATTAGAGCATCCCCCCAAGTTTGCAAAAGAGCTAAGTAAACCTTATATTCCCCCAACAGATTTGTGTATTGCATTACATACAAATGCAGATAAGTCATTTTAAGTAGATCTTGTGTTGTCCATACCATCATGAGACTCAAAAAGTAAAGAAACTTACAAGGAAGGCTTGTGTAAGCCAGACATGCATGGATAATGCCTAATTAGGGCATAATTTTCTGGGTGGATTTTATGAATTGATGACTTCAAGCCAAACAAGTGCACAGCAACAATGCTTGAGAGGTGCCACAAAGTTCAAAATACCAAAAGAAGTTCTTCTCCCACTGTTAACTAAAATATCAATAATGAAGAGATGAAGAGTCCCAACCCCGTGAAGTTACCAGCCAGCGGGAACCCCTCACCTGTGGAGCCCAGCATTCTAGTCGGAGATTCCTACAACTGGAGTATATAGATATCTCCTATCCACCAAGGTTTTTGGGTTTTTGTTTTTTGTTTTTTTGAGACAGAGTCTAGCTCTGTAGCCCAGGCTAGAGTGCAGTGGCATGATCTCAGCTCACTGCAACCTCTGCCTCCTGGGTTCAAGCGATTCTCCTGCCTCAGCCTCCTGAGTAGCTGGGATTACAGGCGTGTGCCACCACACCGAGCCAATTTTTTACTTTTAGTAGAGATGGGGTTTCACCATGTTGGCCAGGCTGGTCTCAAACTCCCGACCTCAAGTGATCTGCCTGTCTCAGCCTCCCAAAGTGCTGAGATTACAGGCGTGAGCCACTGCGCCTGGTCTATCCACCAAATTTTATAAATTATATCATTTAAGTGCATGAAGGAAGTTTACTAGAGTCTGCCTGAAAATCATTAGGCAAAGTAAATAAAAACACTCTCACTTACTATGGTCAGTAAAGGACTCAGAAAATGTGCAGGACTGGCAGGAGGCCCGTGTCCATACGATAATGTCATATCAGGCACCAGAATGTGCTCCTGGCCTTTAAGTGCCCCAAGCAACACTGTCCTCAGCTGTAAAAAGAAGGGACTGTCCTAGAAGCTTCTTCACTCTCATCTCCCACTCAAGCACGTCAGGGAAGGTAAGTTTCCACTCACCTTCCTTGTTATAATCAAGAGGATGTGGCAGGAGGAAATAATAGAGCATCCACCAGGATGGAACAGAGACTGAAAGAAGGGAATAGTCACCATGGGCTGAGCCAGATCACAAAAGCTTTCATGAAAAAGGTGGATCTGAGCCAGGCCTGGAGAAAACTGTGATGTCTGACAAGCCGGAGGAATGGGAGGTTCCTCCAGGCTAAGGGGGAGGCAGGGTGAGCTCTGCCTCTCTGGTCCCAGAGCCCGCACTGGGAAATGGGCAGGAGAACCTGACGAATATGTAGTGGCCAGTTGACACGTGGCCCTGAGTGCCTAGCTGGCTATTCAAAGACCTAATCTCATCACTCGTACAAGGCCACTGAAGTTCACAGCAGTAGAGGGAGGAAGAGGGAAAGAGGAGGTTCTGCACTTCACAGCTCTCTAGGAAGCACACAGCACAGTTCGGTCAGTTTTAAAGGCAGTGAATGACGAGGACTAAATCCCAAGTTTCGCCATAAACTCTGTCTGTTACTGTACAAGGGTATGTCCTTCTCCAAGCAGCAGCGTGGAGGGCTGCGATGGTTATCTCTCATTCCAGGGCTGGCTATCTTTCAATAATCATCCCACAGAGGGTGCATTAGGGGGAAGGCAAGAAGAGAAAAAAAACGCCAAATTGCTCCACAGCTGTCGGCTTCTATGAAGCTGATGGCATCCAGCGGTTGGCATCTCCTCACCTAAAGGCAGGGGGCACAGACTTGGCAGGGATTAGCTCCTCCAGGGCATCAGGCCTCCCAGGCTCTTGAAAGCTGTCAGCTTCAACAGGAAACCCTGGCAGCTGCATTCAGTCGAACTTCTTTTCCTTTTTAATTAGCACAGGGACATGAGAATGCTTCTCAGAAGAGCCCGTCTGGCTTGGGGCCTCCTCTGCTGCCTCTTCCACTCAGTTAGAAAAGTCCTCTCCTTAGAAAGCCCCAAGGATCTCACCTGCCACAGAACAAACCTCTCAAAAAGCATCCCCTCCAGCCAGGCGCGGTGGCTCATGCCTGTAATCCCAGCACTTTAGGAGGCTGAGGCGGGCAGATTACCTGAGGTCAGGAGTTCAAGACCAGTCTGGCCAACATGGTGAAACCCCGTCTGCACTAAAACTACAAAAATCAGCCAGGTGTGGTGGCACACTCCTGTAATCCCAGCTACTTGGGAGGCTGAGGCAGGAGAATTGCTTGAGCCCGGGAAACGGAGGTTGCAATGAGCTGAGATCGTGCCACTGCACTCCAGTCTGGCCGGCAGAGTGAGACTCTGTCTCAAAGAAAAAACAAATAAACAAAAAGCATCCCCTCCAAAAAGAGCCTGGGCGGTAAGTCTCTTAAGTACACACCTTTTTGCGCTCTTGGGACCTTAAAAGCCTCCTTTTCGTTAGGTCAATGGGAAAATTAAGGCTGAGGCTGCAAGTGAGATGAGAAAACACCAAACATGTAGGATACAGACTACACCTCTCAACCATGACATTCATGTTGACTTTCTCTGAGCAAATATATCCAGGTGAAAGGACACACCAGGATTCAACCCACAACTTCCAGCACAGGGAGCTGGAGGAGTGATCTTATACCTCCTGTTTGTTTATAAATAGAATTTGTGCTACGAAAGAACAATTATGATTAAAGTATCTCCACAGGCAGGTAAAGTTTAACTTAGGGAATTAAAACCAACTAGGAAAGTAATTGACAAAAGGAGGCTGCCCGGAAAGTAAATGTTGCCCTCTGATGTCCTCATGCATATTCATGACCTCTGTCCTCTGGTTCAGACATCGCCAGGGTGATGGGCTCAGGATAAACCCTGATCTTCCTACCCAAAACCTCCTTCCAAAGACTCCTCTTTCCCACTTCTCTGTGCTTAGGAAGGTGAACTCAGTCTCTCCCTGCAGGTACAAATGCAACCACCACCATAATCCAACCTAAATTTTGGCAGTGTGCTTTTCATTCTATGCCCTTGACTTTTTCTGTGGCTAACTCCACAGCATGCCGTTCCAAGCCGTTTCATGGGACATTTCTCCATGAGTTCCACACAAGCCATGCATCTCATTCCAACGGAATACCAACTGTAGGCTATTTAGAACGGTCTCCCACGAATGTCTGTCTTTAATTGAAGAACTGCAACCTATGCCACGTACCAATTGGTACCATTTATATCCAGTGACAGATATAATGCAGACAGGAGACAAGAGAGCTCTTGCATTACCAGGGAGTAGTTCTGTTGAGTACACAGGCAAGATGGTGACTACTGAGTATATATACATAAATATATATCTAAATATATAAATATATATAAAATACATATCTAAATATATAATATTTAGATATATAAATATGTATTTATATCTAAATTTATATATATTATATATATATATATAAAGCCCACCTGGAAAGAAATGTCCTTCCCAATCTGGAGATGGGAAAAAAGAAAAGTGACTGCAAACACGAATGCTTCCTCTGCAGTTGTGAAGTGTGTACCTTGTAAAAGAGTCACAGAGATTTTTCTCTAATAAAAAGACAGTATATTTGTCCCAACGCCAAAAGCTTAAGTAAACATGTCTTCCACCTCTTAAAGCAGGTTTTTAAACTACACTTGTGCCTAGCAAATATTCTATCCTGCCATCCATCGCAGCAAAAATCAAATATAGAGGAGGGTGATGCTGAAAGGGATTAGCCAGGGTCACACCAAAAGTCCTGAACCAGAAATGGGGTTTGCGAATTCCCAGGACTTGGTTCACTCTAACCATCCCAACTGTGCTTTATTTACAACACCCCAAATTTAGTGCACTTCCTAAAAATAATACCAACTGTGAAAATTCAGCCACTTCAATTTGGCAAAATTGGACTTTTTCCCTGGCCCATTAAAAGAAGTGCAGTTAATTTCCACCAATATAGAGCAAGGGCCTTTGATTCTCCACCTTCGTAGTCCCAGGCCAACAGCACCAGGGAAGGGGTCTAGAAGCAGCTGACAAGACTGAGGAGGCACAAAACGGTGTGTACCTGGGACTCACAAAAAGAGCAGCTGTTGTGTCTGTCTTCAGTTTTCTACATGAAAAGGAAATAATCCAATAAAAGACCAAAAACTGAAGTTCACTCTAAAAGACTGTTCTTTTCAGTGGCCAACACTGTTTGGAAGGGGAAATTCTAGCTCTCTTCCCCTAGCTTTCAATAGTGTCTTTTTCATTTCTACCAAGGACTTTTATTTAAAACATATTCTTACCTACATTCAGGGGGAGAAAACTGATTTATATTAAAATCAATTATTTTCTTAACAAAGATGAAATTTCAGAAATTCAACACTTTTCAAATCTTAAATCGTCAGTTCATACAACAGGAAACAACATTCTGTCCTAACTAAGCATCTGCACTTATACATTTAAAAACAGTGATGTAAGCGTCCTTGAATAAATTATTCTACTACAAAGACACATGCACACGTATGTTTATTGCGGCACTATTCACAATAGCAAAGACTTGGAATCAACCCAAATGTCCATCAGTGACAGACTGGATTAAGAAAATGTGGCACATATACACCATGGAATACTATGCAGCCATAAAAAAGGATGAGTTTGCGTCCTTTGTAGGGACATGGATGCAGCTGGAAACCATCATTCTTAGCAAACTATCACAAGAAGAGAAAACCAAACACCGCATGTTCTCACTCATAGGTGGGAACTGAACAATGAGCTCACTTGGACTCGGGAAGGGGAACATCACACAATGGGGCCTGTCAGGGGGAGGGGGGAGGGGGGAGGGATTGCATTGGGGAGTTATATCTGATATAAATGATGAATTGATGGGTGCTGACGAGTTGAGGGGTGCAGCACACCAACATGGCACATGTATACATATGTAACAAACCTGCACGTTATGCACATGTACCCTAGAACTTAAAGTATAATAAAAAAAAAAAAAGAAAAGCTCTGCTCTCCCGCAACCACCTGAACTAAATCCAAAAAGAGAATGATTTAGTCTTACTCCATTTCAAAATTAACTACTAAACACAAACCCTATTAGAATGACCCTGTATAACCTCTCCAAAGACTCAATTTCCAAATCAATAAAATAAACAAAACAACCCCCACCTATAAAAATTAAATAAGTGAATGGTTTAAAGTGCAAGGTGAGACCAGGAATGGTGGTTCACACCTGTAATCCCAGCACTTTGGGAGGCTAAGGCGGGAGGATCACTTGAGGTCAGGAGTTCAAGACCAGCCTAGCCAACAGGGTGAGACCCCATCTCCACTAAAAACATAAAATTAGCTGGGCATGGTGGTGCGCACCTGTAGTCCCAGCTACCGGGGAGGCTGAGGTAGGAGAATCACTTGAACCCAGGAGCCAGAGGTTGCAATGAGCTGAGATCGCACCACTGTACTCCAGCCTGGCTGACAGAGCCAAAGTCCATCTCAAAATAAGCAAATAAATAAAAATAAATAAAGTGCTATGCAAGTATCTCACACACAGTAGTAAGCAATCAAGAGGTAGCAGTTACAATCTTAAGACAACATGTAAGACTGGGATTTCAAATAACTCTCTCTCCTGCTGGCTGGCGCTCTAGGCAAGTAACTCAAGCTATCTAAAGCCTGCCTCCTCTGTAACAGGAGGACAACAAAACTCTCCTAAAATAGATGAAATATAAATATGAAGCAAGAAGAAGAGTCGCTGGCCAACAGCAGATATTTACATAAGCAGCTTTTTTTAATTTTATTTTTAAAAGTATTTGAAGGACTGGATTGGAATGCTTGTAACACAAACAAATGATACATGCTTGAGGTGATGGATCCCAATGACCCTGATTTGCTCCTTCCACATGTACGCTTGTATCAAAATATCACATGCACTCCATACATATGTACCATTAGTGTGTATCCATAAAAGCTTCTTAAAAATCTAAAAATAGGCCGGACGCAGTGGCTCAAGCCTGTAATCCCAGCACTTTGGGAGGCCGAGACGGGCAGATCACGAGGTCAGGAGATCGAGACCATCCTGGCTAACCCGGTGAAACCCCATCTCTACTAAAAAATACAAAAAAACTAGCCGGGCAAGGTGGCGGGCGCCTGTAGTCCCGGCTACTTGGGAGGCTGAGGCAGGAGAATGGCCTAAACCCGGGAGGTAGAGCTTGCAGTGAGCTGAGATCCGGCCACTGCACTCCAGCCTGGGCGACAGAGCCAGACTCCGTCTCAAAAAAAAAAAAAAAAATCTAAAAATATTTTTAAATAAAGAGTATTTGGAGTAAAGAGGTAATTTCACATCAGATTAATTCACAATCCTTTCACTGCTAAATCTCTAGACCTACAATCCAAATGTCCCATTCCTTGGAGGTACTCATTTAAGTTATATTTAAAACAAGACTTTGTAGGAACTTAGAGTTGGAATTTCACACTCTTGTATCATTCCTTAAAGTGATTCCATTCATATATTACTGTTGATTGAAATGGAGGGGAAAAAAACAACTTGCCAAGTTTGGCAGAAAGCAGGGAAGGCATACCTTAACATCTGTTTATAAGACATCTTTTCCTTGGCCAGTAAAACTACAGGGAAAAATTCACAAGATGAAAGCCTGCCCCTTCTCCCACATGTCCCACACCTCCATACACTTCTTGTCTCATCACAGTTGCTAACATTATTTGTTCTACTTTGCAGAAGTCACCAAATGCTTTAGCAAGCCCTAATCTATCAAAATGTGTCATTTTTGCTTTTCAGAAAATGAGAAAGGAATGAAACAGAGAAACACAATGGATTCTTTCTTTAATCAATGTCAAAAACACACATGAATGGAAGCCTAGACGTGCCATCTCATCAATAACGTGAGGGACCCTAACCATCAGTGCATGGTTGACATATTATCACTTTTGCTTTTTAAAATTTACTACAGGCCAACCAGATGGGAAGTGTTAAGGTGGCATCTTTTCAACAGCACAGTGATGAACTGATCATGCAAAACCAATCCTGAAGCATTTTACTTGGAAACCTTACATGAATCATGTGACACATTCTTTCTTATACTGAAAGTTCTAAGCAGACTATCTTCCCTTCCTTACAACACAGTCTTGTAAACATCTTATTTACACTTGACTTAAACACAGCCAACACTTGTTTTAGCCAACAAGAGTATTTTTCTTAGGAATTGTCCCAGAAACTTTTAGTCTAACAAAGAGCAGAAGTACTGCCCAGTGGCCAAACCTAAACCCTAGGAATGGAAAATCTTGAACTTCAGAGTGGATGCTCTCACTCACTTGCTGGCTACCAGAAGGCTGCAGTCATCATCCATATCATAAACACGGACCCAGGAGGTCCAAGCACCCTCCCGTCTGGAATGGTGGGGTACACTGTGCTATCTGGAAGAGTCTCTTTGAGCCTGGAAATTATCAGAACAAGATGACGTCAGGTGTTTCCTCACTGCTTGTATTCAAAGGCACACTGCTCTAACCCAGGCCATACCTTTATGGGGTTATGTGGGAAGGCCACATACGTATAAACCTCCATCTTCTCTACCCTTCACCTTTTCCAGAGCACAAACGAAAACATGACCCCATGTGGAGCTTACCTCACTTAACAACAGTACTTTACTCTGCAGCAGGGCCCACAGCTCAGCTGCTGCCTTCACAAGCACGGTTGCGCATGGATGTTACCTAAGGCCAGTCATGTTTTCACCATCCTTTAGGGGAACATGAGTATGAACGATGAATCTCTTGGGCCTATCTGCATAGATGTACTCCATCACAGATGTATTTTTCCCAGATAGAAGCACAGAGATCTTTGAGTGAGATTCCAGGCCAGCACCTTTATTTTGTAGATAAGGAGGTTGAGGCTGAGAAAGGTGACTCACTTGTCACAGATCCCACAGCTGAACAGAACCATCTCTACCTAGACACTAGGCCTGATTCTCTCTCTCTCTCAGGAATCTTCCAACAGATCCTGGATCACCAAACTGAATACACACATTCACTTCCTGGTTTGTTGTGATATATAATTTCCCAACATTTTTTTTTTTTTTAATTTGTAGGATGGCGGCAATAAGTTGCTGCTGAGGTAACATAGATTAAGAATGGTTAGAAAAACCACAAAATGCATCCTGAATTACAGGTCCCAATATCCTTTTGGTACAAAAATGTTTATGAGTTCTTACTTCAGAGCAGGGTAAAATTTCCTTCTGACCACTGCACCCATGAACCTCAAAAGTTCAGAGTAATAAAATATAAAGAGAGAAATGTCCAACCCAAGTATACTAGAACTGTAGGTTATTCCAATCCCACAGTGAACTCTTTTTGTTCAAATTATTTAAAAAAAGAAAACTCTGATAATCTGACAAAAATTTTTAGGCATAAGTGTAGGAGAAAACTCTGATAATCTGACAAAAATTTTTAGGCATAAGTGTAGGCCCTGGAGAGAGTAAATTTCCTTTATGGACTTTTTATATCCCCAAAACATCCTGTATCAATAAAATGGAACCTCATTTTCTTACTATTCAAAGCCATGCTTCCATCACTCACTATTTCTTCTCAAATGTGGGAGTCCTTTGGGGGCAGTGGTGAAAAAAAAAAAATGCCACCTTAGCTAGAGTGGGCAGCAATGGAAAATAGACAAATGTTTAGTACTCCCAGGAAAGCTTTATGATGAAAACAAAACAGGGAAGAGTCAGGAACCTTTTCTGGCTTTTTTAAAGTCTTGACTTTAAGTCAAGAATCGTGAAGCCAGTTATTTATAACAAGCAATGTTAAAAAAATAGTCTATAATGTCTGCAAGAACACAGGAAGAGGAAAAACTCTGCGATGTATTACTCCCATCATTACTGAAACGCATCTGCCAGCAGGGCCTGCTGTTTGAGGTTCAGGATGGATGTATCCCAAGGGGAAATGGGAAACAGTTTCCACCTCGGAGGCCTCCACCGGCACTTCTAGAGCAACACACATCAAAACAGAGTGGTTGACCACTCTCTATTCCAGGATGGGGGTTGCGAGACCCCCTGCCGCGGGACAGTGTTCTGCACTAGCCCAGGAATGGATCCTGCAAGCAGTAAACTCTTCTTTGGTGGGGACCTGGACGGTTGGCATAGGGGGACAACAAGCCTGGGTGTCTCCCACTCTCCTGCAGGCAGGCAGCTTGGTCCCAGCAAGAGCAAAGATAAGATCTGAGAGAGTATTTATTTATGGAAGGGAGAAGGCAGAGTGTGCGCAAATTTAATGCTTAGTAGGGAAAAAGTCGCAGACCTCGTATCTTCCGGGAGGGCCTAGGGAACAATTTCTTCTGAGCAACAAGGCTTCTCCCCTCCCCCACCCCACTTACCCGCTCAACTCCCTCCCCACCCCCAACAGCTTCCCCAGGAAACGAGGCCACATTTAAGCCTGTTTTTTCCTTTTCTGCGACCTGGTGGAACCCGGGTCCATTTCCTTGGTGCAGACACACTAGTGGGTCTCCCAGTTCCCTTCTCTACGGTGCAAGAGTGGAGGGGGTACGGAGAGTGGCGGGCAGCTGCAACCGAGCCAGATCCAAGAGGGGTCGGCCTGGTCTAAACTGATTTCCCACCAACGGCCTCGGATCAGCCGCGGCTGCGCCCCGGGAACCCTCAGGACGCAGCTGGGGTTGGCGCGCGAGGCCCCGGAACCCCAAACCTGGCTCGGTTCGGCAAGGTTCAGGGAAACAAGGTAGAGAACGCTGGGATGGGCGAGAAGTCGGGCGGCCGATCGTCAGGGTCACGAGCCTCGCCTTGCCTTCTCGGAATCCCACCCGACTTTAAAAGCCCAAAGATCCTGAAAATTCCGAAAGCGAAACTGCGAGCTGGTCTCCAGAAGTTTGGGAACGGTCTTCCAGGCTTTCCGGCCTCTTCCTGGAATTCTCGGACACCACAAACGCCATCAAGCACGAGCACCCGTGTCTGTGGCTATTGCCCCGCGTGGTCCCGATCCGCGCCCCGGGAACTCCCTCGGCTTTTCGCGCACCCAGGCCCCCAGGCCCAGCTACTGGTGCGCCCCGAGCCCCTGGGTGCCAGAGCGGTGGTCGGCCCGGCTCCTGCCCCGTCTCGGCTCCTCCCTTCTCCCCACCAGAAGGAAAAACTTGGGGCCTTCGAGAATCCTGTGGAATGTTCTTTGTAATCAACTGTACATCCGCTTCCACGGCACAGCCCCGTGCAAAATCGCGGGTTTCGGGGCGTTGGAGTAAATTGTGCGCTTGTCAGCAGCGACGTCAGGAGGACAAGGGGAGGGGTTCGCGGCTGAAACTGCAGCTTCGCAGCACAGAGCCATTTTAGGCTGCTCCCATCTCGCGGGGCCCATGGGAAAGCCGGCCCCAGGAGGGCGCGCCCAAGCGCAGGCTGGAGGAGCCATGGACGCGTCCTGGCCAGCGCGTCGCCATCGCTCAGCCTCGCCGCCCAGGTGGGAGGGGTCACCTGGCGCGAGGTCTCCCAGCCAGTGCCGCTTGCTCCCGCCCCCACCCACCGACAGCACGGCGTCCGAGGGACCCTGTCCAGCCGCGGTCTGCCCTCCTGCAAACCACGTTGCTGCGCTAACTACAGACCTGGCCAACATGTCTTTGTAACCTTATCATTTAAAAACGCCTCCAGGCACCTGGCCGCTGCAAGATGAGGTTCGCGGGCCCGGAGGAGGTCCTCCCACCTGCCCACGCCAGCCCCGGGGACCGTGCACGGCCGCCGTGTGGCCCCCGCCCACGAGGTCCCTCGGGCAGGCACCGCCGCGCGACCTCTGTTCAGCGGCCGCGTCCTGGCCACGGGCGACCTCTGTCGGGAACCCCTGTTCCCGGCTACGCTGCGTTCCCGCATTCCGGTGGCTCTCACCCGAGCTCGCGTGTGCTGGCTTTCCCTCCGGCTCCTCTGCCTGACTCCGATTTTGTCTCCAAACTCCACTCCCAGATCCTCCCCGCCCCGGAACGCCGACCTTTCCCTCACACTTCGCCGCCCACTCACATCCCCTGGCGACCGCCCGGCCTCCGTGCTAGGCAAGACAAGAAGAAGCCCCTCTCCGATGCGCCGAGAGGGTTCCTAAGCAGAGCAAGGGACAATTTTTTCTCAAACCGCTGTCCCCATCCCCCACCTTCCCTAGAGCGCGAAACCCAAAAGTAAGAAAGGCAACCCCTCGCCTCGACCCTACGTGCTTGTCTGCCGAGATCCGCATGCTCCCGCCCTTCTGTCCCACACCACCACCGCCGCCACCACCACTTTGGTCTTCTCCAAGCTTCGGTCTCAGTCCCCCACCTCCCACCCCAGCGCGGCGTGGAGGAAAGCAGGAGCCCACCATTAAGTGCAACGCGCCGCCTGCACACACGAAATCCGGCTGGCGTCTGCGGCCCGATTGTACCCAATACCCAGGACAGTTAGTCCTTTTAATAAGCACCTCCTCGCCCCACCTACTCGCGGATCTACCAACGCAGGCTCCAGTACACACGAGGCGAGGGCTAGCTCGTCTCCTAGAAAGCCAAAATAAATCACTCTCTCTGCCCTCATGTATTTTGCACCACGTGTCCGCAGTGTGTCACGTCAAATCATGGCAGGGTCTGGTTCCAAGACGCACACACACATTCGGGGCGGTTCTCTTTGACACACACACCCAAAAAACTGCGCACACACAGGCCTGCACACTAATCCACAGGCACACACGACAGTCGCGTTTCGGTGCCCTGGTCCGGGCCAGCGGCACCTCTCCATCCTTTCCCCCCTAGCAATGGACTTGACACACAGACTCTAACCACAGGAAAAAAAAAAAGAGCAGCCCATTCCTTCTTTTTTGCCCCACTTAATTCGCTAAAGCGCTTCCTGGGGTAGCCAAAGAGAGTCGAAACTAAGGGGTGGAAACTTCAGCTGGGTTTTTTCCCACCTCAAAACCTTTATTTTCAGTTTTTAAAAGCCACCTTAGCCCGCCATATTGAAACTGGCACGGTTTCTAAAGACTCCGTTCCCGCAGTTGCGCTTCCAAGAAAACACGAGTACGGATCAGGCTCTGGATGTGCGCCGGCCACCGACAATCAGCCACTTTCCACCCTCCAGGATCCCCCAGCTCCCGCCAGCCCCCTCCCACCGCCTTGGGTCAAAATCAATAAATACATCTAACAGTTCCTACAGTTGCATTTTGGCGGATTTCTGCAAAACACACACACACACGCATATTAAAAAATAAACTCCAGAACCAGCTCAAGTCAGTAATTTTGAAAGGGGGTCGGATAAGAGGAGACAATCGGAAAGCCCCCAAGTGACAGGATATTACTTTAAAGAGAAAAAAAATGAACAAAAAGACCATCCTCGCTGGAGCTCGCTCCAAAACTACTATTGCCCATTTCATTTCAGTTGCTCAGGCAAATGTTTCCAAGGGGGCGATTCCGAATGTCTGCACGATATTTTACCCCCATGCCTGTCTCCGATTTCCCGTCCTCACCATCTTTTTCTCCCACCCCCAAAAAAAGGGGAGACCCCAGCGCGGTGGAGACGCGGGAGCGCGGGGAAGGTAGCAGCGGCGGCTGCGTCGCTAAAATGAGTGCAGAAAGAGGGAGGTGGGCGGCGGGAAGGGACAGGCTGAGCCCGGGGGAGGAGGACACTTTGCAACTCCGGACGGACTCCCGCACGACCCGGCTTTTCCGAACCCGGAGACGCAGGCGAAGGGGACCCGGGAAGCAAAAAATGACAACCTGGAGCGCACAGAGGAGTTTGAGGCTTCGCTCAAGTACAGTCGCTTTCTTCTCCTGCCCTTCTCTTTCGCTCCCCTGCAGCCTCCCCAGCCTTCCCCAACCCCCCACTTCCAACCCCGGCTCGCTCGGGCTTCCTTTTCTTTTTTTTCCTAGACTGGAAAAAGCCCCTGACCGGCGCCCTCAACCTGCGGGCCGGAGGGCTGCTGGGCGCCGGGGACAGCAGCCGGCGCGGCGTCCTACCTGGTGAAGTTCGTCCTGCCCTCGGCGTGGATCCAGGACCCGGGCGCAGCCCGGGAGGGCGCCGGCCTCGCTGGTTCGCCCGCCCTAGCCCGCTCGCTCCCCGCCCGCCGCCTCCCTCGCGCCCGCTCCGGTCCTCCGGCTCCCACTACAGCTCATTCCAATATGGCATCCTCTCTGTGCGCATGCTCGGCGCTCTTTTTTTTTTTTTTTTTTTAAGATTTTTGTGTGTGTGTGTGTGTGTGTGTGTGTGTGCGCGCGCGCGCGTGCAGCGAACTCCTTCAACGACCTTTTCCAGCGCTTGCAAAATTTAAGCCAATTAGCCTGCGGGACATGATCGGCTCCTTCCTCCGCCCGCGCCGCGCCAACCCCCCAGCGCCTAAGCGGGCGGGTACCCCCAGGACCCTGGCACCTTCCACGCCCAAGCGGCCCCCTCCCCGCCGCGCTCCCCTTCCTCCTTTTTGTGAGCTCCCTCCATACACGATCTACAGAAAGTTCCCATCACGGGCGTTTCCGCACACCTCTCCGCAAGGACATCTGGGCAAACTCCGCGTTTCCCTGGCCGCGGTTCGTGCGCTGGGTTTCCAATGGCTCAGCCGACCTTGTGCACAAACTTGCGCTTTATCCGCCCGGGATCGCTGGGAGCGGAGAGAAATTCAATCCCCAGGGCAACCTTGGCCCCGCCCGCCCCACCCTGCGCTTAAACAGATCCTTTTCTTGAAGCTGCGAACATTTCCAGGCCCCTTGGGCAGGGTTGGAGGGGCCGAGGAGAGCTATTCGAGGGAAAGGTGCCCCGAGGGGCAGGAAATTAAGTTGGGGCTGCCCGGGCTAGCTGCCAGGTAGCGGTGCTCGCCACGGCGTCTCATGGGGCGCCTGGCTAGTCCGGTCCTCATAGGGCGGGAAAAGGAACGTCGCTCGCGCCCCAGCAAAACGTGGCCCTCGGCGGTCCGTTGGAGAGCTCCAGCGGCCGTGAAACCCGGACAGGGTTGGACGTCTGCGGAGCCCGCGGGCACTTTGTGCGGCGCGCCTGGGGAGGAACGCGGAGCTCCCAGGGCCTTAGGTGCAACGGCTGCGCAGAGTCCGAACGAAACGTCCCCAGTACGGAAAAGAGGGTGACGCCCTGGTAGCAAGACCAAGAGCTTCCGAAGAACGCTGCGCCCTTAACTAGGGGGCCTCGAAGAGATGCGGGTGTGGGCCTGCGTTGTGTATTTCTGCGAAATAGCGAATGGACACGTTTGCTCAGAGTTTTTATGGTTGCCAAAGGGGGCAAAATTCCTCAGTCCCCCAACTCTGTCCCAAGAATCCTTCTCACAGTACCCCTCTCCAGGGGGCCAAGAGGTCCTCCAGGTTCCCGTGGGTTCGCAGCTCCACCCGCCCTTCCTCGCCCTGCATCCCTGAGGAGAGGTGTCCGCTCTGAAGGGCTAGGGGCCGGCCAGGGAGCGAGGGGACCGGGGCTGACCACGGGCAGTACGAGCAGGGGTCCTCAGGCGGGCCCTCTCCTGGACTGTGGGGCCGGAGCTGATCTAGAAGAAATACAGAGGGACGCTCTAGCCTAGCCGCGACCCTGGAGAGCGCCCCTCCACCCAAAGGATCGGCCGAGCTGAGAGATCCAGGGCGGGCGTCCGCAGCCGTGAGGCCCCATGCGCCGCCAGTATGGGAAAATCCTGCCTCCTTACACCTTGGAGAACGCTGGGCGACGACTAAAGCTCCTTCCGCTGGCCTGTCACTCCAGGTGACATAGGAGCCACGTGAGACCCAGAAGGGTCCAGCGACTCGTCGCGCTGCGCACTTTAAACTCTAGCCTGAGTCTTCGACCCCTCCAGCTCTCCAGTCCCCAGCTGTTGGGGACACCAAGCCGGAGCCCTGGCCTCTTTGCCCTGTGGGTCGCTGAAAGCAGAGACTCCTCAAACCAACCGAACCGGGCGCATTAACCCTCTCGCCTGCACCCCGCCGCCTCCCCGTTGAGCCCCAAGGCGGCTCCAGGTGGAACCTGCTGGACTGACTGCGGCGTCCAGGAATCTGGAGTGTGGGCTCTAGACACTCTCCACGGTTCTGGCCCCGGGTCGCAACACCCGAGTCACCTCTTCTGGCTCCTTCACTACACTGCGGGGCCCGTGGGGAGGGAAGGGCCGGGAGACCCCTCGGCGGACCACTGTCCTGGAGGGGTCCCCACCCTGTGCACTGCTGAAGCTCAGGGCGCGCCGGGGCAGGAATGGCCCCGAGTGCGGATCCCTTGCCCTGAGCCTCCCGCTCTTGGCCGGCGCTGCGCCTACCCAGTGGCCCTGGCCCCACAGGGCGACAGCGGCGGCACCCTCCCACGTGCGTCCCAGACCGCGCGGCCTCGCTCAGCTCCCGGGAGCCGACAGCGCTTGCCCCGGTGCCAGCGCAGGGCTTCCCGGCGGCTTGGGGGCGGTGGGGCGGTGGGGGGTGGCGGGGGAAGAACGCAATTTCCTTCTGCACGAGTCTTGGAGACGTGAGCTGCAGCCAGCCTCTGCGCTCTCTCCAGGCTTATTTACCAGTTTTAAGTCATTATTGTGCACGAAACATTGTTTCATCCAAATAAAAGCAAATGTAAAAGAACACCTGATCCCAAACGGTGTGTATATCTTACCTGGTTACTCCGAAGGAGTTGAATTTTTTTAATGTTTTGGGCACGTAGAGCCCGTATAACTTTGCTCCTGGATCCACAAAATGGTGATTTTGGGGGAGGGTTACCTATCGTGATTAAGAAATATAATCAGGAAGTCGCAGCACACACAATGGTGGCATTGTTATTGTAAAAAAAAAAAAAAACTTCTTTCCCTCCTACTTTTGTGTTGCTTTTTGCACGTGACTTTTTGAAGATTCCTTGATTTTCTTTTCTGCAACCGACCTCCATTCTCTTTTATCCAAGGGCACCAATGAGGCAAATGAAAATTGGTTAGGAGATTCCCTGAGGCAATTAAAGTGGCCCCTTCATCCCACTTCAATACCTTTCAACTTTCATTTTTATTTCAGAACCAGACACTTTAGGGATATGGGTACCCAGATGTAGGTTGCACCCTAAATCAATTAAAGATAGGAAAAAATTCCACACAGTCAGCAAAGCATAAAGCGCTGACAAAAATTGTGACTGCTTTTTTTAAGTAGAGAGGGCTTATGCACTCCAACTCAAACAGGGTCATGAAAATCTCCTTATCATCACAAGACTTTTTCTCTATATTGTTAATATTTACTAAAAATCTTGACAAAAATAAGCCTTTGATCACACTAACTATGGATGTTATGTCATTCCTAAACTTTGTTTAAGCCATGAATTTCATCACTCTGCAGATCAAGTTGGGACTTTGGAATTCTTTAACATGAATGAGGCGAATTGGTTAATTGTAAAATATTTAGATGCCATTCTATGTGTCTAATGATACAGCACAAATTAGAAATATAACAATTGAAAAGTTTTCATCTCATTTTCTGTGTATTCCTAAGTATTATGTCACAAAAACTATTGCAGAGGAGTTTGAAAAATTATATGTGTACTATTTATTTTCTTTATATTTAGGACATGTGATTACTTAAATCCTGTTGCATTAGTCGTACCCAAGAAAAATGTTCAATTTATTCATACCTATTCCATGTTTAAGTTATCACTTCCCACTGGGAAAAGGAAATGAACCAAAGAAAACAGAAGATAAACCATTATCCTTTCTTAATATAGAGACTCTCTAATGAACTATTAGAGATACTAGCTTAACAGGAAAGCCGAAGGAGGAATAAAGGAAGCCAGAACCAAATATTTGAAGAATTTGTACAACCTTCTCTTTACTAGAGCCTTTAAACCAAAACTTGTTTTTTCTTAGGCTATATACAATAGTATTTTTCCATCAGCCTCCTAAGGTCACAAAGAGTAAATCTTAATACATTCTCTCTTTTTATTGTTTCACCTTTTTTCCTTATCTTCTATCCCCAATTAAAGCACTTAATGGCTAATGTATTGGGAGCCCAATGACCTCAGTCACTGCTTCATCACTAGTTATCTGTGTGACCTCTGTAAGTCCAGTGACCTCTCTGAGCCATTCTTTCCTCTTGGGTAAAATGAGGGGATTGGACTAGATGTTCTGTGAGGTCCTTTCAGACCCTAAACAGTGCTCAACAACAGACCCCACCCCAAAGCCATCAATTGCTTTATACGTATTCTGCCAATTTGATATAGCAATCAAATTCTGAGGTCACAGAGGATAAAAAAGGATTAAGTAAAGGAATCTGTCAGGAAAGGGTGTTAGGGCCTTCTTTGCCTTACTGCCCTTCAGTGAAGGTATCGTTCAGGTCATATGTCTGCCTTCTTTTGATTATTATTGTGTTTTTGCATTTACTGTATGAGTTTTGTGTTGCCCATAAAAGTGTGGGGGCTCTGGTGAGAGTATCTACGACTGTCCTTCTGAGAAAAGCCTGGGGTTATTGAGATGGCTTGTGAAAATAACTAGAGTTCTCAATGACTGTAGTGATGTGTATTGGTTCACAAAATATCACCACCTAACAGAGCACTTTCTCATACATTTCTAAAAACTTCAGAAACACACTATTGTGATTGACTCTTATATAATTTGAAGGAATTTCAAGCTTCCTTAACAATAAAAGAAAAAAATAGTAGACTGCAGGGCATATTTTTAAAAGTACATGAAGGCCGGGCATGATGGCTCATACCTGTAATCCTAGCACTTTGGGAGACCAAGGCGGGTGGATTGCCTGGGCTTAGGAGTTCGAGACCAGCCCAGGGAACACAGTGAAACCCCATCTCCACTAAAAATACAAAAAAAAAAAAAAAACAACAACAACAACAAAAACGTGGTGGCATGCACCAGTAATCCCACCTACTCGGGAAGCTGAGACAGGAGAATTGCTTGAACCCAGGAGGCAGAGGTTGCAGTGAACCAAGATCGCACCATTGCACTCCAGACTGGGCGACAAAGCGAGACTCCGTCTCAAGGAAAAAAAATAAAAGGACATGATGTCTAAACTCTCCTAGGACATTTATTGAAAGAGCCAAGGTGGTTTGCTTGTGGATGTTCCAGTTGTGACTAACGGCTTCTTTCTCCACTGAGAAGAATATTCTGAAGACAGTCATTCCCAACTTCTGCAGCTACTGGCTTGTACATCTGGATGCATGGTATCACACCCTTCACTTGTGAATCTTACTGTGTATTAGGCATCATATTTTAGACTTTGTGGCCTCAATTCCAGCCGTTTTGAGAGCTGCAGTCCAGAGAGATTAAATGACAGAGGCCTTTTAAAGGACAGAGTTACAGAGCAGGGACTGGCTCTCAGGCCCTGTTAAAGACAGCAAAAAGGACGATTTATTTAGTACCTACTTTGCTCCAGACATATTCCAGGTAGTTGTTACATCTATGATAACATTTCATAACTCCTAGTCTATATTATGTGTAATATCCCTTTTAAATGCTTTAAAAATGTTTTAAATATATATTTCCTTACACATAAAGCTGAGTCTTCATCCACTGTCACTGTCATTGAAACACAGGTTGTGTCTCAGTTTTTTCTTGTGGAACTTGAGTTGTCTAGACTGTTTACACTTTCTAATTTAACCCCTTTATGACTGAGGGTATCTACTGGCAAACACACACACACACACACCCCAACTGGGTGCAGTGGCTCACACCTGTAATCCCAGCCCTTTGGGAGACTGAGGCAGGAGGATCGCTTGAGCCCAGGAGGCAGAGACCAGCCTGAACAACATATCCAGACCCTGTCTCTACAAAAAATAAAAATTAGCTGGGCATGGTGGCGTGCACCTGCAGCCCCAACTCCTCAGGAGGCTGAGGCAAGAGGATTGCCTGAGCCCAGGCAGTTGAGACTGCAGTGAACTATGATCATGCTACTGCACTCCAGCCTGGGTGACAGAGCAAGATCATGCCCCAACAAACAAACAACAGTAAACACAGTGTAGGTCAGGGATGTGGGTCTGTGACCCTAGAACAGCATTTCCTCTGTGAATGATAACTGGCCTGAATGAGGTTGAATTTGACTTGGTGTAAAAGGATTAAGAGTCCCATTGAACTTGTATTGCAAAATAGACTAAACAAAGTAAAACAAGTGACCAAAAATCCCACATCAAAAAGCAGTTTCATCAATAAGCATGATGGGCAATTTGTTACATTCACCCACTACTTTAATAAAAGTACCCAACCATGATATACAAGAGGAGAGATACCAGTATTAGGGAACTGGACTATCTCAGCTTTCGTGTAGCTTCAGAATCGCCATCCTATTTATTTTCACTGTGTAAGTCGCTTTAGATGATCTTAGTATAGAATAAATCATTATTATCATGATCAAAGAAGTGATAGTTATTAGATCTACAAAGACTTGATTTGCAGTGCCATCTACTGGAAACAGACATTGACTTGCTTTTAGATGTTTTAGATAGTTTTTTGTTGTTGTTTATTTTTTAAAAAATAAAGAATGTTGAAGATACAGATATCAGTACTAAGGGAAGAATTAGGTTCTTACTATATGTGATTACAGATGATGGCTTAGAAGCCTTGGCTACAAATAAGCTGAATTGTATTCATATCAAATCATTCATCCTTTGAATGTTATACATAGAGTACTTACATGTTTCTTTGAAAAGTAACATTGCTTCCATTTCTTAAAATGAGTCACTTAAAATAGTTTTTAACATAGCACTATGGTTTTTTTCTTATCCCTTTAAAGATTGATTTTTTTTTTTTTACCCTTGTAAGTGCCTCTGAAATGGATATTGTTGCTGAATTCTTGGAGATTTTCATTTTAATTTCATACCTTGGGGGTGGGGGGAACTCAAAAGATTTTTCAAGGTCTCCTAAACCAATTTTTTGAAGAGAAATTTACATAAATTAGATATAGAGGAAAATTAATGAAAAATAAAAGCAAATCTCTGCTTACATTTTTCTCATTCAACAAATATTTATTGAAGACCTGCTATGTGCCAGGCATTGTTTTAGGATCTGACATACAGTGAACAACACAGACGAAGTCCTGTTCCGTGACACTTATAGTTCATCAGGGAGAGATCAGCACCAAAGAAATGAATATCTAATGTGTCATGTGGATGTTAGTCCCATGGAAAAGAGTAAGGCAGGGGGAGGCACAGGAAGTGACAATGACTAGTATGGTGTTGGGGTAGGATGACATTTTTTATGAAGTGGGTCAGGGAAGTGGCATTTGAACAG
The DNA here is from genome assembly GCF_002776525.5 of Piliocolobus tephrosceles. NCBI lineage: Eukaryota > Metazoa > Chordata > Mammalia > Primates > Cercopithecidae > Piliocolobus > Piliocolobus tephrosceles. The sequence continues at coordinate 124,061,231 of NC_045442.1, read as the reverse complement.
AGAGCTCCAGAGAGTGGGAACAGTAAGTACAAAGACCTTGGTATTGTCTTGGCTCCATTTGAAAGAAAGAATAAATTATACAAAAGTTTGATGATATTTAACACCATAGTCATAAGCTAGTAACTTGTAACTTCTAACTTAGCAAGAAGTGCTAGTATTCCCAGATGGGAAACCACAACAGAGCGGTCAGTTCAAACACGTACAGCAAATCCAAGCGTTCCCCAAGGGATCAAACCCAGTTTCCCTGAATTTAGATTCTTTCTTAGGTTGAATGAGCCGCAAAGGTCACCTGGTCTGCCATCTCTCTCATGCCCAACTTCTCTCTACATTATCTGTTAGTCTGTTTTCACACTGTTATAAAGACATACCCAAGACTGGGTAATTGATTTATAAAGGAAAGAAGTTTAATTGACTCACAGTTCCACATGGCTGGGGAGACCTCAGGAAACTTACAATCACGGCCGAAGGGGAAGAGGCATGTCTTATATGGTGGCAAGAGAGACAGAAAGAGCAAAAGAGAGAGAGCATGTGTGTGTGAAGCGAAGGGTGAAGAGCCCCTTATCAAACCATCAGATCTGGTGAGAACTCACTATCACAAGAACAACATGGGAGAAACTGCTCCCGGGATCCAATCGCCTCCCACTGGGTCCCTCCCTCAATACATGGGGATTATGGGGATTACCATTCAAGATGAGATTTGGGTGGGGACACAGCCCAACAAATGACCATGCAGTCTGTTTGAACACCTCACTCCTCACTCCCTCCGGAGATAGCTCATTCCATCTTTGACTCCTCTTGGTAAATTCATCCTTACACTGAACTGAAGCCACTTCTCTGTTCTGTAGTGCTTGGGTGGCTTGCATGGCAATGGGGGAAGGCAAAAGTGTCACCCTCTTCCTATTCCTCCCTGGACAGTGGCCTCTGTGATCAGGAAACCCATGTAAACGTCCATGTAAAGCTGGCACTGTAATGGACCTGAAATGAATCCATCCATCATCATTCATCACTCTGATCTCACCTACATAAAAACTCCTCAAGTACAGAATGGTTAGTGGAACGGTGTTTTCTCTAGGTCTTTAAGCCAATGGAAACAAAGTAGTTCATGCAACTGAAAGACCCCAGTGTTTAAGTGCTCTCACTCACCTTTCATTCCTTTCTTGGTTTGCATTATGCTGAATCAGAAACCAATTTCTTAGGGATAGCACAAATGAAAAAATCTAGAAAATACACAAATGCATCTGAGCAAACAATAGAGTCCACTTGCTAAAGACACACTTCCTTAAGCCAGGGAATTAATTACAACAGTTAACATTGACTGAGCACATACTCGGTGCCAAGCCCTCTTCCAAGGGCCTTATGTATCCTACCTCATTTAACCCCACAGCAAGCCTGTATAGTAGTAGGCAGTGTTATTGTCCCCACTTTATAGACAAAGAAACTGAGGAAGGGGCTGAGAGTGATTAAGCCAGCTGGTTGTAGATACATGACTAGTAAGTGTTGGAGCCCAAACTTTAACTCAATCTGACTCCAGAGCCTGGGCACATTATCCATAAACTCCATTTCCCACGATTTACGAGAGTAGAGACGCCAGAGACTGAGGATAATGTATGGGATGGAAGGTTGAAGGAACGTGGATCATTTAGCAACAGAAGAAAAGGCTAAAATGAAAAGGAGGGCCAGGGCAAGCTCATGAGCAATGCCAATGCTAATTTTTTTTAAATGGGTTGAAAATAGAAGGAATCGTGACTGTGGCCTGAATGGAACTAAGTTTGAGAATAAAAAGTGACGAGGATATTTGGAATGTGATAATAGCAACAACAATACGACACTACATGCCAGGCTCTTTACCAAGTGCTGATGTTCATTTGTCGTAATTTAACCTCATTGAATCCCATGAGATAGTTACTGTTGTCATACCCACTTTGCGGATGAGGAAACCATGAGCTGGAGGAGTTAAGTAGCTGTTTGACATAACCAGCTAGAGAGTAACCGAGCCATTACGTCAGGAGTCCATTGAGTGAGTAAAGCTTTATTAGTACTTACGTTCACTCCCCATTGCTCCCATTACCGCCTCAGCTCCACCTCCTGTCAGATCAGCAACGGCATTGGATTCTCATAGGAGCACAAACCCTATTGTGAACTGTACATGCCCAGGATATAAGTTGAGTGCTCCTTACAAGAATCTAATGCCTGATGATCTGAGATGGAGCTGATGTGGTGATGCTAGCACTGGGAGCAGCTGCAAATACGGATTAACATTAGTAGAGAGGTCCGACTGCACAGAGACCATAATAAATCAATTGCTTGCAGACTCATATCAAAACCCTATCAGTGAGTGGCAAGTGACAATTAAGTGTCATCTGGTGGCAGGCTTTACAGTGGCAGGTTAGTTGATATACTTCAATCGTACAACTGCATCTGGTGGCCTTATAAGTATGTTTGAGACAACTTCAAATCTCCATACGTTCTGGGTTAAAGTCAAGGCGGAATATCCTCAGATTGCCACAAAAACACTGAAGAGCCTGCTTCCATCTACAACCCCCTATCTTTGGGAAGCAGGGTTTTCTGCAGTGGCAGCCACCGAAGTGAGATTACAGAGTACGCTGAACATAAACAATACACTTTGGGTGTCACTGTCTTCCATCACTCCCAGATGGGACCGTTTAGTTGCAGGAAAACAAGCTTACGGCTCCCACTGATTCTACATCATGGTGAGTTGTATGATTATTTCATTATATATTACAATGTAATAATAATAAAAATAAAGGGCACAATAAATGTGATGCTCTTGAATCATCCCAAAACCATCCCCCACCACCCATCCATGGAAAAATTGCCTTCTGTGAAACTGGTACCTGGTGCCAAAAAGGTCTAAGACCACTGCATCACGTTACATGGCACATATATGTTCTCATGTTCATGGTATTTAAGAGTCAAAATCATTTGTGTTGATTGAAGTTTGGGCTACCCTTAGGCACTACTAAAATCCAGTGATTATTTTCTTTTTACAAAATTCACCAGAGGCCTTTGGAGACCCCCATGGTTCTGTTGGATGCACCATGAGGCAGCATGTTAGAATGGAGGGAGCCTGTACATGGAAGACAGATGATCTTGGACTTAGATCCCAGTTCTGCCATTATTAGTTTCATTTCTTTCCTCTCTCTCTCTCTCTTTCCCCATCTCTTCCTCTTCCTTACCCCCTTCAGTTTCCTCAGCTTAAAAAAAAGGACTAAGAAGACCTACCCCTACCCTACCCACCAAAATATTATAAAGACGAAATTTCTCTTTCAGAGAGGGAGACTGGTACTTCACGGAGGCTTCAGAAGTACGACCTCCTCCATCTCGCCATCTACTCATCTGTCACCTGTTTAAAATACACATCGTTCATAGCATTTTAGTACAAGCTTATAATGCTCTTCAATATACATTCAATAATTCTATATTGATGATAAATCAGATCATATCCCAAATTTGTGTTCTACATTTCCATGGACTTGCACCCTCTGTAATTCCTCTAATTCCTCTTTCAGCCTTCCTTTCTGGTTTTTTCTATTCTCTTTGTTTTATTAGTCAATAGTTACATCTTCCTGACAATGCAAATAAAATATTCCAAACAAGAAGGTAGCTAGCAGCTGATTCATAAGATATTAATTGTACTCATTGAAAACAAAGCCTTCACATATACCAATGCTTTATTACTTTCGTGAAACTTAATCTTTGTCAAACCCTAAAAGGATAGCTAATTTTAAAGACCAATTTGAAAAGCAGACAATAGGACTGATAGCATATTCCTAAACAAATTGTTATAAATTCACATGAAGCCAGGCATGGTGGCTTGCATCTGTAATCCCAGCTACCTGGGAAGCTGAGGCAGGAGGATCACTTGAGCCTCAGAGTTCGAGGCTTCGGTGAGCTGTGACTGTGCCACTGCACTAGGCCTGGGTGACACAGCAAGATCCCCATCTCTTAAAAAAAAATTCCCAACCGGGCGCAGTGGCTCAAGCCTGTAATCCCAGCACTTTGAGAGGCCGAGACAGGGAGATCACGAGGTCAGGAGATCGAGACCATCCTGGCTAACACGGTGAAACCCCGTCTCTACGAAAAATTACAAAAAACTAGCCGGGCGACGTGGCGGGCGCCTGTAGTCTCAGCTACTCGGGAGGCTACTCGAGAGGTCCGACTGCACAGAGACCATAATAAGTCAATTGCTTGCAGACTCGTATCAAAACCATAAACCCGGGAGGCGGAGCTTGCAGTGAGCTGAGATCCGGCCACTGCACTCCAGCCTGGGTGACAGAGTGAGACTCCGTCTCAAAAAAAAAAAAAAAAAGAAAAAATGCCCATGAAATGAGTAGTAACAGAATAATCCTGCAGACCAGAGTAGTGAACAAAAGAATAAAGAATGAAGAGATCTGGATTCAAATCCCATGATGCCCTTAAATAAATTATGTGCAAGTCAATGAATTTATCTGAACCTCAGATTGGCCATCTGTGAAATGGACATAATTACCTCTTACTGGCTGGGTGTGGTGGCTCACGCCTGTAATCCCAGCACTTTGGGAGGCCAAAGCAGGCAGATCACTAGGTTGGGAGTCCCAGACTAGCCTGGCCAGCATAATGAAACCCCGTTTCTACTAAAAGTACAAAAATTACCCAGGCATGGTGGCAGGCACCTGTAACCCCAGCTACTCGGGGGGCTGAGGCAGGAGAATCACGTGAATCTGGGAGGCAAGGTTGCAGTGAGTCGAGATCATGCCACTATACTCCAGCCTGGACGACAGAGTAAGACTCCATCTCAAAAGAAAAAAAAAGAAAAGAAAAGAAAAAGAAAAGAAAAGAAATAACCTCTTACTTTATAGGATTGAGAGGAATTAGGAGGGTGCAATATGCCCAGTGACCAGAGCAGAGCATTGAGTTGGGTGCTCAAAAACATGTTTTTGCACTCCCTTTAATAATAAAATAAGTTTTCAATTCTAGCCCATAGGAACAGGCTAACTGGGAATTCAGAAATGGAAGAGCATAGCAAAAAGTCTCAAAACCCAAATTGAATCTTGATTCATGTGAATTTGGAGAAACATCTTAATCTATTTTTGTCAAAGATAGTCCCCAGGAAAAGTGACACGGATAATGATGGTTACCTTGGTGCCTTCCTCCCACCTGGAGCATGTTGTAAGACAATGCTATCACTGGGGTCATTGCAACTTATTACAGCTTTATTCCAATCATCGTGCTAGACACGGTTTGCTTTTGTATGTGTTCTCTTGTTTCCAACCGCTTTGGTCTCTTAGGAAGTACAGAGCTACAGAAATTTAAGGTATGGCTGGCATTTCTCCTGAGTCTTTTGTTGGCATGCCTTTAGCTTCTAAAGAAAAGGAGGAGGAGAAGGAGAAGAAGCAGAAGAAAAGTGGGGGGGAGGAGGAGGATAAAGAAAGGAAATTTTGGAAAGCCAGGAAATTATTTCAGACAGAAATATCTCCATCTCTTTTTCTCTTGCCTCTAAATAGTATAAACCATGTTGAATGAGCCAATATTTTCCAGTTTAAAAAAATACCAGGTGATTTTTTTCTTGCTTTCCTTTTGCCAACTAAGAAAAAATGTTTAGCAATTTTTTAGTAGTGAAAAAATACATGTCTGAAAATTAGAACCCGAATTCTATATTCCACAGTCATTGGTACATAGAATGAGCTCCATGAATGTTTGCAGAATTAGGTCCTGGCTTTGGCATTGACCTGAAGGAAAACTACATGGCGATATGTCTCCTTCTCCCTTTCTGTAAATGAGAGTGATAATATCATGTGCACATTTTTGGAAAGATGGCATGAAAGTCATTACAGTTCCACCACTTTGTTAGCTTCTTGGACCAAAAGGGACAATGAAGATTTTGTTTTTTGAAAGCAATGGTTGTTTATGTAGCTTCCAAGCGAGTGATGTGCTCCACAAATCCATTGTTTGCACTCCTGGGTTTATTTACTTTGAGTTTTGTCATTCTGGAACAGGAGGAGATCCTGCTGGAGAAAAGCTGCAGGGGTGAGCTGCAGATGCTTTGAATAAGAAGGCTATTTTCATCAAGGTAATTTTAGTGACATAAGAATCTGGGGGATGCTGGGGCTTGCCTGGAGACTCTCAAACTGGAGAACCCTGGGTGTAGAAGGAAAGATCTCAAAGTCATTCTCGTGGCCAACTCTGCAGCTTTGCCAGCTTCAAAGAGCCATCCCAACGCGAACCATGTTCAATACTCTTAATGTTGCTGGATTGAGGGGGTGAACCCCAATACGGTCAGGGGCCCACTCCATCCCAGTTTTCTGCTCTGATATTTCTTCACAGTATGTTATACTATAATCTTTTATTATCAGTCACTAAAGACAGGTATCTTTTCTTTTTTATTGATCAGTATATTTATAAACGGCCACACCAGTGATAACTCTACTTTAGTAACAATTCCTGACAGTTTCCTGTTTTTCGTAGTGCATTCCAGTCTTGTTTCGGCAGATGGTGGTGCCTTATTCAACAGATGCTGCTGGGTGCTTTGGGCTCCACCTTCAAACATGCACTGAATTGTTGAGTTTTTACCTTTTGAGCACTGCTCCCCGCTGGACCAAGTCATCAAGCACCCCCAGACTCGGATGAGCTCATGGCAGACACCTCCTTACTGGGCTCCCTGAGTCCACTCTCACATCCTACCCTTGGTTCACGACACAGAGGCAAGAGTGTGAGCTCCAGAAAGTGAGTCAGATCACACCAGTCCCGGCTCAAAACGCTGCAGTGGTTTCCCACCCGACTGGAGGTGGAGCTGAAGTTCTGGGCACAGCCTGTTTGCTTCTGCTGTCCGCTTCCTCTCCAGCTGCTTTGTCTAGTAAACTTGCGTCCGGGCACTGCTGGGACCACTCCAGGCGAGGTCTGATGCTGTTCCTTGCACAGGCGGACTGTGCTCCTTTCTCAGAGCCCCTGCATCTGCTGCCTTCTGTGCCTGGGATACTCTTACTCAAGATGTTAGCTTGCTTGTTCCTCTATCCCCTCCAGGTTTCAGCCTCTCTGATCACTCTATATTTGCAAACTCTGCATCCCCCACGGCCCTATACCCTGCTCTATTTTTCTGACTGATACTTATCATCACCAGTATCATGTTGCTTTTTCCTTATGAGTTCTGTCTCTCCTACTACAACAGTACCGTATCTTCTGTATAGCTGTATCCCCAACCATTAGAACATGATCTGCCTCGCAGTAGATACTTAGTAAATATTTGTTGAATAAAAGAGGAAAGAAGTGCCACAAACACAAAGCCTGTCTCTGAATAAGGCTGATATGAATGTTTTGATTAATGATAGATTTCATATAATCTGCATTTGTACACAAAACGGGAACGTATTCAAGTGCAACACGCCTTCAGAACACTTGAGTGAGAGACGAGGGTGTGCATTGTTGTTTAGGAAGGCTCTTGAGTGAGAGACGAGGGTATGCATTGTTGTTTAGGAAGGCTCTTGAGTGAGAGACGAGGGTATGCATTGTTGTTTAGGAAGGCTCTTGTACATAAGCATGGGAGAAATAGAGAGATGTCTTGCAGTGAAACACTTTGCCTTATGAAGAAAACCTCATTTGTTTGATCCTTGCCATGGTTCCAAAAAGGATTTGAGGACAGAGTTGCAAATTGTCTTTATTTTTCCCTTGAAGTTTCTATGCTTCCAAAAAAAGAAAAAAAAAATGTTTTGAAGGACTTTTTGCTCTCAAATTTTTAAAAATAGATTTCCAAGTAGATTGCAGGCATGATCTAAGTCTTGCCTCAATTACCTTAATAGTCCTGTGATTATAATGCCACATTTATAAACCTGCACTTATACAGAGTGGATCCTTTAAAAACCCAGTGAATTCCATTAGGACTGACACATGCAGGAACTTCCAGGAGTTAAGGGTCACTGCCGGATGTCAGCTCAAACCTTCCCAGTAACTCTGCTCTCTTAGAAGACCAGGGCTCAGCAGCAGGAGACATTCAACTTTCACTTGTTGCCCTGTTCAGCAAAGCAAGATCCTAAATGAAAAACTGACCAACGTAAATAGCAAGAAACCAGCTTCCCATCCAACTCAGATGTAAGTATCCTGATCTACATCTCAATATGGTTGAAATGCAGGCCATGTTCCTTCTCTTATTTTACAGGTCATTGCAAGTAGAGAGAAACAGGAGCATTGAATACACTAAAGATGACTACTACACAGATTAGTAAAATGTAATAATGTAAATTCTGCTAGTTAATGTCTAGTCTTTAGTAATTCTCCATGATCATGTACAATAATTCTACACAATTGGGCTTATGTGGTGTCATGCAGGATACTGAACCACAATTTAGGTTTGCATTCCGCGTCCTGTTCAGCCTTTCATTGGCTATAAACTTGAATGACGGATTGAACCTCTTGCACTCCAAGTTTCTTTGTATTAAAAAAGACACAGAAAAAAACCAAAGTTGTCAGTAGGCCTTATAAATCTAATAATTTCTATTTCACTCTCCTACTTAGATGCATAGTGTCATCTAGGCTCAGAGATCTACAAAGCTATTCTGATCCTCTTCCAATTCTACCTACCCCCTTGCTATTAAGGAAAACATTAACTACGATATCAACATTATCAGCACACAAGTCCATTCTCAGAAATAACTCAAGCTGCTTCAAGGGTGCAGTAAGGGATTTCCTTCCGGAAAGAAGAGAAACAAAAATGAAATTCAACCAGGTACATCAACTGTAGTTTATCTCCAAGACCCAATCTCATCCCTTCCACCATGTTCCTACCTGGCACTCTAAAGATGATGCTGGAGGTAACAACCCTCATCCCTTCCAGCTATGGGAGACAAGAGATATTATCCCTTCAGCTCCTACATATAGACCGCAATGCACCTCTGTTCCATGGAGGGACACCTGGGGAGAAATGACTCACTTCTTTAATCATTCTATGCCTTTTTAAAATCTCAAGTTTATATGCATATCCGTTGCCCAGATATTGAACTTCTGTAAGAATTGTCTAAGAAAATAACAAGACAATTACATAAATATGCATGAATAAAGGTGTTCATCACAGAACTGTTGAAAATACTCACCTAGAGTTGATAAAATCAACTAAGGTACACGCACACAATAGAACATAATATGGGCATCATTACAAATGATGTGGTAGATTTATATTTTTTGACCTGAAAAGCATTTTTAAAACATTTCGCATATCATGATCTTGTCTTTGTAAAAAATGCATTTATATATGCCTGGAAACACAGATGTGAAAACGCTCAGTATGTGGTAGTAGTAGAAGTAATACCACTTTCTACTTTATAACTTTCATACCATGTGTCTTATAACAAACATACCTCTGTTAACTAAAAAATATTTATTTTTAGTAGACAATACTTGCATATGGTACAAAATTGGAAGCATACAAAAGAGGAAGCAATATTAATTAAGGCTCTCTCTTCCCGTAGTGCCTTCCAGAAGGTAATCACTGTTACTTCTGCCTTCCCTAATCTTCCTGAGATAGTTTATGCTTATCCATATATTGCTTTTATAATCAGAAAGACAATAATAGTAGCTCCATTTTGAAAAAATAATTTCTGCAATATTAAAATTATGTCTTTAGGTGTTAAATAAAATGGAAGGACTGAAACAATAATATGAAGACTTGGATTTTTTCTGTTTTGCGATAGAGCAGTGGGCAAGAAATACCAAACGTGTTACCCAACTCCTTAGTAGGTAATAGCCCTTCTTTATTATTATTACGTTACATATATTTAAGTACATATTTCTCTCCCCCATAAGACTACAATTTTCTTTTTAAGAGACAGGGTCTCACTCTGTTGCCCAGGCTGGAGTGCAGTGGTGCCATCTTGCTTACTGCAACCTCCACCTCCCAGGTTCAAGCAATTCTCCTGCCTAGCCTCCCGAGTAGCTGGGATTATAGGCGCGAGCTACCATGCCTTGCTAATTTTTTGTATTTTTAGTAGAGATGGGGTTTATGTTGGCCAGGTTGGTCTCAAACTCCTGACCTCAGGTGATCTGCCTGCCTTGGCCTCCCAAAGTGCTGGGATTACAGTCATGAGCCATGGTGCCTAGCAGACTGCACTTTTTTTTTTTTTTTGAGTTGGAGTCTGGCTCTGTTGCCCAGGTTAGAGGGCAGTGATGTGATCTCTGCTCACTGCAACCTGGGCCTCCTGGGTTCAAGCAATCCTCCTGCCTCAACTTCCCAAGTAGCTGGGATTATATGCCTGCACTACCACACCCAGCTAATTTTTGTATTTTTAGTGGAGACAGGGTTTCACCATGTTGGCTAGGCTGGTCTTGAACTCTTGACCTGAAGTGATCCACCTGCCTCAGCCTTCCAAAGTGCTAGGATTACAGTTGTGAGCCACCGCATCCAGCCAGACTGCACATTTTTTGAGGTGCAACACGATTTTATGTCTTCCACACTGCTTACATATAATACAAGAGTTATAAGATTTTAATTTCTAATATTTACAATTTATCAAGATTTAAGTAACTGTTAAATAATAGCTTGTATACAGCAAGCAGGAAATGTATGCTTGTTGCATGGAAAAATAAGTGATATGGTCTGAAACAAGATTTAATAGTTGGATCTCGAATGGTAACATTAGCCAATGCCTGTATTGCACTCACTGTGTGCTAAGTATACTTCTCAGAACTTGACGGGAATTAATCCATTTGATCTTCTTAACAGTCCTGTGAAAAATGTTCCTGTTTCACAGATAAGGAAACCAAGGCACAGAGAGAATAAGCATTAGGTTGGTACAAAAGTAATTGCAGTTTTTGCCTTTTTTTTTTTTTCTTTTTTTTGCAAAAACTGTGATTACTTTTGAACCACCCTAGTAATTTGCCCAAGATCATCCCATGGGAGAGAGAACTAAGCTGGGTCCCAGGTCCAGGCAGCCTAGCCGTATGTTAGTAGCCCAGTACCTTTCAACTAGGCATCTGAAAGTGTTTTATGGCGCATAGATAAAAATAGACCCACTGCTTTAATAAGGCACACACGGCTATTGTTGTGCCTAAGAGAATGATTTTGCATCACCAGCGGAACTGAGAGCTCTGAATCTCAGCCCTGTTCTGGCCACACTCTTTCACAAGAAAACTCAAGAGCTGCCTCATTTGCAGGCGGCAACTACAGTCCAAGTGACAGAAAGGAAACACAGTGAATATTTTTCATTTCATGGCTGTTAATTCAGTACTCAAAGAACATGGAAAGGTATCACAGGGAATGTGGCTGGAGCGTGAGGCAATTGGATAAATGCCTCCGTCTGTGGCCTTCAACTTGGGTGAGCTGAATGTATTATTTTCCAAGCTTGTGGCTTTCATTAAAAATGAACTGTGTTCAGCATCTGATAGAGATACCAAACACACACTGTAAACAATTAAAAGCAAAACCTAAGGTGGGCCTTTTGCAGGGTGATAAGTGAAGGCAAGATGAGAAGTAGTAAGCTAAACTCCATGAACAATTCAAACATGGTGACAAAAACAAGAATCCCTGTGTCATTTAAAGAAACATCGAGATGAAAGGAAACTTGTGAATTCCCATTATGACCCAAACTGTGGCCCTCAGTCTGGCATCATTACCATAACTTTGGAGCTGGGTGGACATGCAGACTCTTGCACCCCACCCCAGAGACCCCCTGAATTCAAGCCCACATTTTAGCGAGATCCCCAGATGGTTCAAATGCACATGAAAGTTTGAGAAACACTGATCTATTTTAACCTACTTGCTTTAATGATGAAAACATTGAGTGAAGTAAAGGAGCTAAGTTCAAATGGCCAATTCTTTTTTATTTTTATTATTTTTTTAATTTTAATTTTTTTTTTTTTTTTTGAAACCGAGTCTTGCTCTGTCACTCAGGCTGGAGTGCTGTGGCACCATCTCAGCTCACTGCAACCTCTGCCTCCTGGGTACAAGCGATTGCCCCTGCCTCAGTCTTCTGAGTAGCTGGGACTACAGGCGCAAGCCACCATGCTTTGCTAATTTTTGTATCGTTAGTAGAGATAGGGTTTCACCGTGTCGGTCAGGCTGGTCGCAAACTCCTGACCTCAGGTGATCCACCTGCCTCGGCCTCCCGAAGTGCTGGGATTACAGGCGTGAGCCACCACGGCCACATGGCAAATTCTTGATACTGACCAGATTAAAGTCCAAATGGGAAACTAGGACAGGACAAACACAAAATTGTTTTACACGTTGTTTTACGCTGATCATTATGTGTGTTAATAATGTGTGTGGCTGTTTAAGTGGAGATTACAATGATACGGAAATGGGGAATAACTTCAGTTTCCACATAACCAGTTGAAGTCCATAATTAATATATGTCCAGCCACGCTTATCCCCACAGACCTTCACTATTTCTTGGGAAAATGTATTTCCTTAGTAAGGGTAATTTTCCTAACATCAACTTTTTTCTGCCAATTCTCCAGTGCAACTGCAAAAAAAAAAAAAAAAAAAACCAAACAAACAAAAAAATCTTTTTTAGGCTGTCTTCTCCACGTTATGATAATTACTGCCGTATTGAAAATGTAATCCTCTTCAAAAAATATGAATGGTAAATGCACCAGCTCAGTCCTACATTATGATTATCCATCATTTCAATTTCTCAATTGATGTTCCAAACAGTTGCAAATCAGCCAGGTATTTACTAGAAGCATTTTTTTTTTTTTCCTTTTGGAAGAAGAAACATGCATATTTCCATCCATGGGAAAGAAAGTAATTAGAGAGTTTTTAAACAGGGTTGGTCTCACTTCTAATGCCTTTGGAGGGGTTAATGATTAATTTATGCTTAAAAGCGGATTGAAAAATGGACATAACTCCCTGTATGCTTAGAGAGCACAATTGTATACAGCACCCGGCCTGAAAAATGTGATATTTGCTAGCTCGCATCAAGGCTGAAGTTTTAGTGATGGTGGTTGAGATCCAACTTTGGTAACCTGAATTCATATTCAGATTGCATAAGAGAATCTTGTTGGATTTGCCCATACCATGTAACAGTATGCGTGGGTCCCTCTCATGCAACGCATTCCTCTCTGTACAGTGTTTTTTGAGCTTAGCGTGTACCCAGCACTTCCACTTACATTGCCGCCCCGACTACGCATGTGCCGCCGCGACTACCCATGTGCCGCCCGGACCACGCATGTGCTGCCCCGACTGCAGGTGCCGCCCCGACTACGCATGTGCCGCCCCGACCACACCTTCAATATTTCTCTCTTGAATTGGCTGTGAGTTTCAAGTTTCTAAAATCAATGATCCTCATCCAGAATTTATTCAAAAGAATGTTTTTTCTTGCTCAAGTGACTTATTATTTGAGAATTTCTAATTTCCTATAACTAGAAAATGACCAGCATTACTGGAAAAAAGTGGAAAGCCTGAGGCATTTCCTGGCCACACGCACCCACTCGAACGCGAGCCTCCCAAGTGGGTCGCTGTGCAAGTCTACCTAAGAGGATCTGTTGACACCATCGGGGGCAGGAGCCGTAGAGCTGGAATTTCCACCCAGGAGCAGAGCTCTTGGGGTCCTCTTCAGAAAGAACCTTTTGGCTTCTGTTATTCCTCGACAACGTGAAACATTATATTGCCCAATATTCAATGAAAGTTTGATGCTTTCTGCATAGAGTGGGTTGTGTATTTATGAAACACCAAGTCATCTTGTGAGCAAGAGTGGTTTCCACACACTAAGTAAAGTGAAGAGATAGAATTTCTATCTATTACCAAAGAGGGACAGAGCAATGGAGAGAGAAATTGGACATACCTTCCTCAATTTTCTGGCCATTCAAATCTGTAAGGAAGGATGGAAAAAGGTGTCTGAATCAATAATTAAGCACCAATTATGGTACGTACAAGAGGCATTAGAGACCCAAAGAAAACAGAAGCCATGAAAAGTTTTGGGAAGATGGCTAGAAGCTTAACATTTAATATTTTACATTTATTTTTATTTATTTTGTATAGAGACAGGGTCTTGTTCTGTCTCCCAGGCTAGTGTGCAGTGACACAATCATGGTTCACTGCAGCCTCGACCTCCTGGGCTCAAGTGATCCTCCCACCTCAGCTTCCTAAGTGGCTGGGACCACGGTCATTCACCACCACACGTGGCTATTTTGTATTTTTTTGTAGAGACACGGTTTCACCATGTTGCCCAGGCTGGCCTTGAACTTCCGGGCTCAAGCGATCCTCTTGCCTGGATTGTTTGCAAGGTGCTGGAATTACAGATGTGAGCCACTGCGCCTGGCTAGCCGTTTTAGATTTCGATTTACTGATATTTTATTCACTCTTCTGGATCATATTTGATTTAGAGTTTTATGATAGAAGTTCCCCAGGAGTCTTGCTGACGACATGGGACCCAAATCCCCGAAGGCTTCATTGAATTTCCTTTTAATCTCTCTTCCATCACTGTATTATAGCCTGTCTGGTGATATGTCTTTCTGAAGATAATTATCTCCCTCTGGCATTTTTTTTTTTTTTTTATTCTTCAATAACTTCCACAGTGTTTGAAATCTTCAGTCATTTCTCTTTTATCTCATACAGCATAACACATCACATTTTCCCTCATGAAGCGTTCTTTCATAAGGAGATCGTAAAGTTCTTTGCAGATGTTAATTATTTCTTTCACCAGGAAATTCTTCTCCTTATTTTGCATCCTTGGGAAACTGAGGCAAAAAGCTAACTGACATACCGAAGTCACACCCAAAAAAATAGGACCAGAGTTTGAAATATTATCCAGAAGATAAAGTCCTCAGTGCTCTCTTCAGAAAGAAATTGTATTCTAAATATGAGCTAAGTAATGATGATCAAGAAATTAAATCAAGGAGTAGAGACCTGTGTAGTTTCGGTTCACTGACCTACAAATCTAAAGAACAACTTACTCTTAAGGAAAATGTGGCCACGGCCACTACAACTTATAGTGAAACTCATATTGCCGAGATTTATTACCATGCACACATCTCCACGCAGCGGGATTTTTAGTATCCTACTATGAAGTGTTATTTGAAATCATTAAAACTAAATGGCACCTGTCAAAATCAATCAACCAATACATTTACTGGTTCAGAATCTCTGGCTTTTAATGTTTTCCCTATATTCATTAATTCTTAATGCTCTTTCCCATCATTAGTGTTTAATTTCCAAGTACTCCTGTCCTGTAACAATACTGCATTCAAATGAAAGTGGGTATTTAATGCCCGATTCTGTCGTTGATTCATCTGGGTTGAGCTTTTGTCCACATAGTGTCGCTTCCAGGGCTGTTCTAGGTTTTCCCTCCTATAAAATGTTTTTACAGCTTTCTGCTGTAAAAGTCAATCCAGCTGACATATCTTGGCTGTTGCCTCTATGTAGGGCTGTTTGATTTAACATGCTTCTGTTTAACAATGGAGTTTCCTGACGCTGTCAAAATAAGTAAGGTATTAACTGCCTTTTTCGAAATGACTGTTTTTAAAAGAGAGATTAAGTAAACAAGCCATGCCTGCTGGTAAAATAATTGATTATGTTGCTGACTATTTAATATTATGTTTAGCCAGAACTCCCTAGGGACAGTTTATTACATTAGCATAAACAAAGAGAGAGCAGCCGTGCTCCACGAGGGAAGCACATGAGAAGCCGCTGCAGATATTTGCATTTGAAAAGAAGAGAACAAACGCGTTCCTTGTTGAAGTGACCAGCAGATCCTGTGAAAATGTGCTCAGCCATAGGCGTGTTGCAGACGTATCCGTGCCGTATTAAAAAACAGACCTAAGTGTTTTATAAATAACTCCTACAGTCCTCTAATGAGGTATGCAATTAAGAAAACGGTTTGGTTAATAAAGTTTGAAATCCTGAAGGCAGGTAGAAATCTGGCTATTTTTAATCTTCATTTTTCTTCGTAACAGTCCACTTTTGTTTCCACATTCTGGTTACACTCGGGAAAATCTATTAACCTGTTTTCAACAGACTCCCTTGGTAAGGGCATCATAAAGAGAAATTGATTCACTCTCCAAGGCTCCCTTGCTGAGTTAGGCATAAAGTATATTATTAAAAGATACTGGGCTAGCCAGGACATGCGATTATGTTTATATCTGCATGCTGCTGTGTGAGCATGTGTTTTCTTTTCTTTGTTTTCTTTTTCTTTTTCTTCTTTCTTCTTTTTTTTTTTGTTCTTTTTTTTTTTGAGATTGAGTCTCACTCTGTTGCCCAGGCTGGGGCTCACTGCAACCTCCACCTCCCAGGGTTCAACCGATTCTTCTGCCTCAGCCTCCGGAGTAGCTGGGATTACAGGCACCGGCCACCACGCCCAACTAATTTTTGTATTTGTAGTAGAGATGGGGTTTTGCCATGTTGGCCAGGCTGGTCTCGAACTCCTGACCCCAAGTGACCCGCTTGCCTCAGCCTCCTACAGTTCTGGGATGACAGGCGTGAGCCACCGCACCCGACCTCTAACATATGTTTTCATTTTGGGATTAGAAAACATTTGTCTCTCTTGCTATGTTGGGTTTTGAAAGAAAGAAAGTAGGAAGCAAATGTGTTAAAAATCTACTACATTTTCCTTGTCTGTCTGAAAAGCCAGGAGTTTTTACAAGCACAGTTGTATTGAATTCTCCCCCAAACCATGGGCAGTAGTTATTATCTGCATTTTCACAGGTGAAGACGCAAAGAGTGAGTGAGGTTTAGTAATTCACTCAAGGCCACACAGCTAGGCAAAGGCGCCATCGGAGGAGCTGGTGTCTTCAGGTTGGCAAAGCCCTCTTCTTTGTGAATGCAGACTGGCACTCTCCTGCCCACATGCTCCCCTCCTGGGGAACCCAGGTACGAAGGCTGGTACTGAGGAGTGGGTAAGAGAAAAGGCAAAATAACAAACCGGATACCCAACAAAGGCAGGAGCCAGCCTGAGGAACAATCCTCCCAGAACCATACCAGTCCCATAACACTGTTCAGAACATCTAATATTTAGTGACTGCACCGATACCATCCTGGCACCTCCCATTCTTCAGAGAGAATAGCTGGTTGAATCAAACTATCCAGGGAATTGGCTCAATGTGAGGGCCTACATTTTACTTGAAAATGGAAATATGGGTTTTGGAGTTGGGGAAATAAGAATAGTGGATAAAGAGATTAACATTAATTGTTTCTCTTTAGATGTTCAACTTCATAGATTTTTAATCTAAGGATAATTGAAAGTCAGACCTTTCTTCTCTGTTTTATTTTATTATTTATTTATTCATTTATTTTTTTTGAGACAGGGTCTTGTTCTATTGCCCAGGCTGGAATGTAGTGGCATGATCTCGGCTCACTGCAACCTCCATCTCCTGGGCTCAAGCCATTCTTGCACCTCAGCCTTCCAAGTAGCTGGGATTACAGGTGGTTGCCACCATGCCCGGGTAATTTTTCTACTTGAGAGACAGGGTTTCGCCATGTTGGCCAGGCTGGTCTTAAACATCTGACTTCAGATGATCTGCCTGTCTCAGCCTCCCAAATTGTTGAGATTACAGCCATAAGCCACTGCACCCAGCCCTCTCCCCTATTCTTTATTGTTGGTATATTTCAGTCCATTATATATTTGCCAATAGAAGTGTTTTCTTCCTTAAACTGGAACTCATAATAGCCACCACTAATTGCAATCACATTCTCATCAGCTACTTCTGTTGGCACCTACCATGGCCCTAAGCCTAGAGGAAGAGCTGGAGGAGGAAACCTTCAGTTAGAATTACCATGGGTGGATTCAACCAGTACATGTTTTCTGTGCTCTGTGGGATATGATTTTAAAAGCATGAGTTTTGGAATCAGAAAGGCTTTTATTTATATGTTAATTAGCTAGCTAACTATCCGAACACATGAATTCAAGATTTGCGTTCTGGCTCCAAAACTAGCTATGCGGCCTTGGCAACTTTCTTTCTTTCTTTAATTTTTTTTTTTTTTTTTCCTGCCTCTGAGTTTCACTTCCCTGCTGAGCTGTAGAGGTGTCATCTTGGTCATTCTCAAGGCTGAGAACAGGCAAGTAGCAGTGGGACTTGCAGGGCAGCTTCTAGTTAGGAGACAGGGTGGGCCAGGTGGAAGGGGAGTTGGGGGAGGGCAGCAGGTGAAATCAAGATGAAGTTTGAGATGAAAGAAGGATGAGTGGAGCAATCTAAGAAGAGTTCATTGTATAGCTGAGAAGACAACCATATGTGTCAAATCCATGCAGCAAGACATGCTCCCAAAGATGAGCCTAAGAAGAGAAACAGCCTGGCACGGTGGCTCACACCTGTAATCCCAGCACTTTGGGAGGCCGAGGCGGGCAGATCACGAGATCAGGAGTTCAAGACCAGCCTGACCAACATGGTCTCTACGAAAAATACAAAACCCCGTCTCTACTAAAAATATAAAAATTGGCTGGGCATGGTGGTGCGTGCCTGTAATCCCAGCTACTCAGGAGGCTGAGGCAGAAGAATCACTTGAATGCAGGAGGCAGAGGTTGCAGTTAGCCAAGATCACGCTACTGCACTCAAATCTGGGCAACAAAGTGAGACTCCATCTCAAAAAAAAAAAAAAAAAAAAAAAAAGGAGAGAGAAACAAGGGCAGAACAAGGTTTGCTATTGCTAGGACTAGTGCAGTAGCTTAAGGCAATGTTGGTAGGCAAGGCAGACTAAAGAATTTGATAACGTAAAGGAATGTAGCCTGGATTTTTATAGTAGACTCTCTCAACTCTTCCTTTTATTTTTTCTTCCTCTTTTTTCCCCTTTCCACTTCCAGGATCAGTTGCTGACACAAGCTGCTAAAACTCCATCTGACCCAACTGCATTGCTTTCAAATGATGAGTCATTAAGTCAATGGTATTTCTAGAGGGATGCTCTAAATCCAAATGCTGCCAGATATCCCTTCCATTCAAAATGACTCGCTGTTCATTTGTGCACATTTTGAATTTTTGAGAGTGATCTCATCTGTCAAGATTTATTCAAGGATGGAAATCAAAACTACGTTAACTTTTTGACACAGGAAACCACCTTTTAAGGAAATGAATGTTTAAATCATTTTAAATCCCTGCCACATTTTCTGAAACTCAGCTTCTATCATGAAAAAGCAGAATTAAGTGGCATGACTGAAGTTGACCCTGACAGTAATTTTTTTCTGACATGCAATCATTTATATCAATGTCATTGTATGTACCTTCTGCTGTTAATGCCTCCCCTGCCTCCCCCTGATATTATAAATCACCCAAGACATCAGAGTACTTCCCTTGGAAGCTTGCACCAAGTCTCCTATTACTTTAATCATTAATACGTAGTTCCCACTTGGAGGAGTCCCTTCCATTGCTCCAGGCTATCTCTGGGACAGTCCTGCCTCACCATTGACTGGGAGGGGGCTCAGGAATGCCCGGACATGGCCACTACGGACCAAAACTTGGGGTAGGACCAGATATTTATAGCATAGACTTCAAGGCCTTCCAAACCCGAGGTTCGGGTTCCTGCATTTTCAGTGCTGCGTTGAGAAGATGCAAAGCATTGCAGATGGACAGATCTGCATCCGACACATACTAGAAACTTACTTCTTCACTTTGGAACATGGGGAACATGAGGGTAATAATATCAACCATACAGTATTGTGAGAATTCACAAAGACGTCACATAAAAGCTCTTGTCACATAATAGCCACCTAATAACTAGTGCAAACAGACACAATAGCTAATATTTATGAAGCACCTAATAAAGTCTGGGCACTGAGGTAAGTGTTTTATGGGCATTATCTTCTTTGTTCCTCTCAACAACCTGAAAGACTGGGTATCATTATACTCATTTGACCGACCAAGAAACGAAGCATGGAGAAGTGGCAGGACTTAGGTCCCATGGATGCTGAGTGGTAGATGAGAATTCAAATCCAACACTCAGGTTTGCGTAAGACTCCTATGTTTTAGTTAAATAGATCAGGAATAAACCCATAGGAACCATGAGATTATAAATGACTTAGAGCTTCATTGAGAAAGCTGCCATATGTTTATTATCAATAAAAACCAATGTTTTTATCTATAAGTAAAGGGGCATTAACTCAAATTGCCAAAGCCACTGTTTTTTTTTTTTTTTTTTCAGACTTTTTTTTTAAAACTCTTTATTTCCATTTTTAATTCTTTTTTTTTTTTTTTTGAGACTGAGTCTCGCCCTGTCGCCCAGGCTGGTGTGCAGTGGTGCGATCTCTGCTCACTGCAACCTCTGCCTCCCGGGTTCAAGTGATTCTTCTGCCTCAGCCTCCTGAGTAGCTGGGATTACAGACCTGTGCTTCCAAGCCCAGCTAATTAATTCCAGTTTTGGCAAGCCATGTTGAAGTATCGAAATAGCGCCCTGATAAATATAGTGGAATCAACCCAGAGGAAGGTGAAGATGGTTGGAGAGAAGGTACTAATCCATGCAATAAATGCCAGCACATCATTTGGGGCTCTTATCTCTATTTGGATCATGACATAACCATCGACTGTCATCCAAAACGCTATCACTTGCAGGCCGCACCAAGATTCAATCTCCAACTCCACTTTTAATAGCTGTTGTCAGCTTGTTTCTAGAGAAATTATACTCAATTATGTGAGTAATGTGGTGGGTGTTTGCATGTGCTTTTTTTTTTTTTTTTTTTAGGAAGAAATGGCTTAAGCAAACTGCATGGGGCCTGAGAAGAGCGCAGACTGAGGGAGACGCCGTATCGACTAGGAGAGGAAGAACTTCCTATGAAAAATGGGAAGTTTAATGAGACGAAAATAGAGTAAGTGTGATAAAAAGAGGCGCAAGGGAATGGATCAGGGATAGAGCGTCTCCTGTGCCTGTGTGTTTAAGGGTGTTGGGGATTGCCATCAATTGCGATCCTGTAATGCACTGGCTAGTTGGACCTAATGTCCACTTTATGCAGTGCTGAGAGCTAGAGCAATTGAAAGATACTAAGAGGAAAATGAGTAATGAATCCGTTTTATTGTATGCTGTAAATGGCCTCCATTGAAACAGTCTGTGTTTAGACTGGTAATAAAAATGAGTGATGAAGGCAGACGTTTAACATGGGAATTGGTTCAAGCAAAAAACATATTTTCTGTTTTTTTTTTAAACCCTCACAAATAATTTGGTTTATGAAGAAACTTCTTGCTTAGAAATTTTCTGTAACTACTGCACAGTTTTTTTTAAGCCTTGGCAAGGGGTGTGTGTGTGTGTGTGTGTGTGTGTGTATGTCTCATTTTGTGGCTTGAAACGTTGGCAAGGGTTATCACAGTAGCCAATGAACTTTAAATTTTATTTGCTAATTCGTCATATGTGGACCTTTGTCTCTCCACTGGGCAAGCACAGGAGCCCTAGGAAGAAGAATGTTCACAAAACATGGGACGCTTCTTAGATATCAGGGATTCTGCCGATGGGGAGATCTATTCATCAAATACTCCAACTGTAGCCTTGTCTAAGCCCTGGAATTATTAACCCAACAGTGTATCAGCTCCTCCTCCTTTTCTTTATTTTTGTTTTTTATTTTGAGTCAGGATCTTGCTCTGTCACCTAGGCTGGAGTGCGGTGGTGCAATCTCATCTCACGGCAGCCTCAACTTCCTGGGCTCAAGTGATTCTCCCTCCTCATACCCCCACCAAGCAGCTGGGACTACAGGCGCACGCCACCACACTCGGCTCATCTTTAAACTGTGTGTAGAGGTGTTGCCCAGGACAGTCTTGAACTCCTGGACTGAAGTGATCCTTCTGCCTCGGCCTCCCAAAGTGTTGGGGTTACAAGTGTGAGCCACCATGCCCAGCCTTGCAGCTCCTCCTTCTTATTTGCCCTCCAACTAAAAGAAAAAAATCTGACCCGGCACGGTGCCTCACGTCTGTCATTCCAGAGCTTTGGGAGGCCAAGGCAGGAGTAGCACACTACTACAGCCCTAAGGAAGCAAAACAAAATAGCAATGACCCTCTTCTCTAACCTGGTCAGAAAATGAGACGTTCTTAGTAATTACACATGGAGCACATTGACATAGTGAGGCGTGGCATTCTGTATGGGTTACTAGTTTGCAGCAGTTAGAACACGGAGTCCCTGGGTCGAGTGACACATGGCCAGCAGTGTGGGTGCTGAAGAGAGCAGAGGCAGAAGGCAGAACAGACAGCAGGGGACAAGGCCAGTGGGCAGACACACAGCCGACCCCGAAGCATCCCATGCCTCAGTTTCCTCCTACATACAGTAAGGTTAGATAATTGCATAGGAATTTTCAGGTTCTAAAATGCGTGGGGAACCTAAACACAGTAAACTATTACACAAAGACATGTAACGACTAGGGAGGGTAGAAGTCAATCTTTCAATCATACATTTCATCAAAAACATTCTTTCAGGCTGGGCACAGTGGCTCACCCCTGTAATCTCAGCATTTTGGGAGGCCGAGGTAGAAGGATAGCTTGAGGCCAGGAGTTCAAGACCAGCCTGAGCAACACAGTGAGACCCCATATCTACAAGAAATAAAAATAAAATAAATTAAGCCGGGCATGGTGGCACATGCCTGTAGTCCCAGCTACTTGGGAGGCTGAGGTGGGAGGATTGGTTGTGTATGAGGCTACAATGAGCCATGATCACACCACTGCACTCCAGCCTGGATGACTCTATCGCTAAAAAAAATTGTTTTTAATGAAAAAAAAGTATGATTTACTATTTTTAAACCCATCACAGTTTAAGAGTTGGACATAGGACTAGCTCATTGTTTGGAAACGTAGTATATGCCTGGCACCCCAACACACCCCTTCCAGCAACCCTGCGAGATGGGTCCTTTTAGGAATGAGAAATGGAAGGCTTAGGGAAGCCTAATGACTCCTCCACTAATAAGCGACAGAGCCTGGAACTCAAAGCTGAGTTCGATGGACTCTAGAGGCTCATGTTCTTTCCAGGGCACTGTTGCTCAGAGTGAGGTGTGCTGCCTAAGTCATGGTAATGCCTGGCGGTTGTCACCTGATGAAACCGACAACAACAACGAACACACCTCTGCCCAGGCGTGATGGCTGACGCCTGGAACCCCAGCACTTTGGGAGGCTGAGGCAGGCGGATCACTTGAGGTCAGGAGTTCCAGACCAGCCTGGCCGACATGACGAAACCCCATCTCTACTAAAAATACAAAAATTAGCCAGGTATGGTGGCGCACACCTGTAATCCCAGCTATTCAGGAGGCTGAGGCAGAAGAATCACTTGAACCCAGGAGGCAGAGGTTGCAGTAAGCGGAGATGGCACCCCTGCACTCCAGCCTGGTGACAGATACAGACTCTGTCTCAAAGACGGAAAACAAAAAACAAAAACAAACCAAAAAGTCACCTGTGGGTGTAGGAGACGGCACGACTGTCTGCAACAGGCTGGGAACAGAGAAGGCTGCACTTCCACACTACCCTGCGATGTTTTCTTGTCTCCATTCCTCAGACCTTGGCTCCAGCCTCTAACACAAATTGCCTGGGTTGCTTTTGCAGTGGAAAGGCACCGGCACCCATTCCAGATGAAACTATGATTAGGAAGCGGGGAAGAGTTGGTAAAATGGGACGAAGATGAAATTTGAACGGAGCCTGGGAAAAGGAGATTATGGGGACCCTCCCTCCAGCCTCCCAGCCCTAGCTGTGCAGTGATCCATCAGGGGCTGACCAGTGCAATTTATCCTTTCAGTCCACAGGAGCATCTAGGGAAAATGGAGGGGGTGGCAGGGAAGAAAAACGACCTTTTTGCTCTTCCCATGTTGCTCTGGCTTTCAGGTTGCGCCTGCAATATCCTTGGCTTATTTGTGCCGCATGGAATTGTCAGCAATCACAAGAGAAGAAGGCCAGGATCAGTGCAGGAGATTCCAGCCAAGGTTTGCGTCCGCTCACAACTCAAATCAGTCCTTCTGAAAAATGAGTTCCCACTTGAAAGCCAAAATCAAAATACAAGAAAAAAAAATCCTCATTGTTTCAGGTATCTGCAGTTCACTGAGCACTTCAATCTTTTAGAAACCAAAGCTCCAAAAGCTGCTGGAACACCTTCTACAGAGTAACTGTGGCTTTCCTATGTGCCTAGAACAGCACTCATTCCGGGATTCCCCATAATGTGTAAAATACTAACACGTGATAAACTGGAAATGAAATAACAACACATCTGGGGACCATCAATCAGTCTACCATAGCCGAACAGCAGGGAGATTTCTCGAGGACTGGAGGTGGAGTTTGAGAATCAGCAGCGGAAAACCCAAACACTTGGTCTGGCCCCGCTGGCCAAGGGAGCATGCAGGACACCTCTTTGTATCTCACTGTGTAGTAGGCGTGGTCAGTGTCTCTGGGATCCAGGATGTGGGGACCGCCCCTCATCTTGGCTGCTTGAATCAGCCCCTTGCTTCAAATGCACAGTGACTTGACTTCGTTACCGTATTCCCCATCTGATTCCCTGCCCGGTCTCCACGCCCAGGGAGTGACCAGAGCTCCATGTATTCAGATTCTCTAAAGGAAACACATGTTTCAGTTTGCAAGCAGGTGTTTTGCCTCCTTCTCATTGTTCTTCCCATTTACGCTTTTCTGGAATTGCTCAATGAACTTGCAGCTTGGGCAGCCCTTGAATTTCAGCGGAAGGAGGAGCGGCTATAGGGTGTCTGGGGGAGGTTCACAGAGGAGCACACATCGTTGGGGGAACCCAGCCTGAGATTCAGACTTGATAAGTCAGCACAGGAAGCAGCAGGCTGGAGGGGAGCTGGGTGCCACGACACACAAAAGGAGGAAATAGCTGGGATCTGAGTGCGCTCCCATGTAAAGCTTCAATCACCCTGTGTAGACAGCTGACTCTGTGATGAGCCATGAGCCGGCTGATCCACAGGCCGTGCATGTCCCACGGTCGCACAATCCATGATTGATTTCCCCTACAGAGTCCGAGGGAGAATTCAGTATAAAAATACCCTGTTCAACAAACAAGTCAAACGACCAAAAGTGAGATGAACTGGAGGCTGAGGTGTACCCAGTGGGTTGGCAAGCCATTTGCAAGCTGAACGTGCCATGCACTCAGCCACTCTGAGGTTCTCTGCGGAGGTAGGAATTGGAATCCAAGATGTGGGGGCCTCTCCAACCCATAAAATGGGTCATTTTGAATTCTTGGTCTTAATTTGTAATATGGTAAATATCACACATACAAGAAAAACTCTAGGATTTTCAATAATGTTTTATGAGTTTAAAGGTGACACACACCAAAATGTTTGAAAGTCACTAAAAAACGACTCTTTTTCCTTGAAAAACAAAAGCAATTACAGTTTGTATTTCTCTGTCACTATTATTCCTTGTATAGTTGTAACCACTTATATTAATCATCACTTTTCATCACAGTAAGTTCTATTTCATAAAGGAAACTGGAAGCAGGGGTGGACTGTTGAGGTGGATTGTATGAGACAATACTCATACACGAGTATTGTGTACTGGAAAATGGGTAATTTTTAAAAAACATTTTCTGAGTAAATAGTTACATAACCTGAAATGTGAAACTGTTTTAATTCCCATTTTCACTTTACATGCTTATATTCATAACTCACATTGAATTTTTCTTTTTATTC
Source organism: Piliocolobus tephrosceles (assembly GCF_002776525.5). Lineage (NCBI taxonomy): Eukaryota > Metazoa > Chordata > Mammalia > Primates > Cercopithecidae > Piliocolobus > Piliocolobus tephrosceles. The sequence continues at coordinate 124,035,741 of NC_045442.1, read as the reverse complement.
CCCTTGAACTCTTATTCTTGTATTTTTCTATCAAAACACGCCACAACGTTTGTCTGGGTTATCACAGCGCTCCGGTTATAACAGTATCCAGAGCCTCCTAGCCTCTGAATGCCGCTTCTTAAGTAGGAAGGAGCAAGTGGTAGAAGTGTGTTTCTGACTTTAAATTCTAAAGTAGTGGTCTCCAATTTTTTTTTCCTGCAGTAGGATGATCATAACTCACTGCAGCCTTAATCTCCTGGGCTCAAGCGATCCATCTACTTCAGCCTCCCAAGCAGCTGGAACTACAGGCACGTATCACCATGCCTGGCTATGCTTGGCTAATGTTTCTTTTTTTTTTTTTTTTTTTTGAGACAGGGTCTTTTCCTGTCACCCAAGGCTGAAGTGCAGTGGGATGATCATAACTCACTGCAGCCTTAAACTCCTGGGCTCAAGTGATCCACCTACCTCAGCCTCCCAAGCAGCTGGAACTATAGGCACATATCACCATGCTCTGCTAATGTTTCATTTTTTTTTTTTTTTTTTTTTGAGATGGAGTTTTTTGCTCTTGTTGCCCAGGCTGGAGTGCAATGGCGTGTTCTCAGCTCACTGCAACCTCAGCTCACTGAGCCTCCCAGGTTCAAGTGATTCTCCTGCCTCAGCCTCCCAAGTAGCTGGGATTTCAGGCATGCACCATTACGCCTGGCTAATTTTGTATTTTTAGTAGAGACGGGGTTTCTCCATGTTGGTCAGGCTGGTCTTGAACTCCCGACCTCAGTCGATCCACCCGCCTTGACCTCCCAAAGTGCTGGGATTATAGGCGTGAGCCACCGCACCCGGCCTAATGCTTTAATTTAATTTAATTTAATTTTGTTTTTTTAAAGACAGGGTCTTCCTATGTTGCTCAGATTGATCTCAAACTTCTGGCCTCAAGCAATCCTCCTACTTTAGCCTTCCAATATGCAGGGATTACAGGCCTGAGCCACCACACCAAAAGTTTTTATTGCCTCATATCTCTACCTGTAAAAAAATAATAAAATAAAAATAATCAAGCCTAAGCTCCCCATTAAATTCATAATTATTTATTTAAAGAGAATGACCATGCACTATTGTATGACTATACTAGGTACACTATAAAACATCCAAAAGTGGGGGGAGGGAGTTTTAAAGGACGAGAGAAAAATAAGCTTAGTTGGAAGCTCCCAAGTTTCCCCCACATCATTTAGTTGAATCAGAAATCCCATTTTTGAAAACCATTTGATCCAATGAAAAGGAAGGCTGACTTAATAAAAGCATCCTCTGTGTTTGATAGGAGAGGCTTTTCCCATTGTATTTCTTGCCAAATAAACAAACAAACAAGCCAAGAACACAGAACAGCTCCCCAAGAAGCTAGCTTCCCTATTTCTGTCCTAAGATGTATTTAAACCAGCCTTGCTGCTACCAGTTCACTTTCTGTGGCAGAGAAAGCTGCCTGGGTTTCCTGGCTTTGTCCCTCAGTGGCTTCTCTACCGGGTGGGGCTGGGGACAGACTCAGCAGAGCATTTACTGCGGTGGCTTTGCAGCAGCCGTTTCTAAGGAGATGGTGCCTGAGCCCCATGTAGAATGCCATCCCTTCCTTTCCCCCTCGATTTGTCTCTGCCTAATTGAACTCCCGCTGGCTGTGTTCCAGCACAGTTCTGTTTCACCTACTGATAAATGGTCGTTCACTTTCCAGTTTCAGAACTTAGCTAACCCCTGGAATGAACCACGGTTCATCTTCACGGTGTCCCCAGTGCAGAGTCCCGTGCATCAGACGATCGATGCGAATTCGCAGCAAATTGGCAGTTCAGCGGTGCCGTGCAGGAACCTCGGAGACAGATACGGAAAGGCTTTTCTGACAATGCCATGGCCTTCCCCAGACTCACTGGGGAACCAGAAAAAGAACTTGGACTTTCTTATAGCTTCTTGCTAAAATTCAGGAGTTCTAAATGATTACACCAGTGAACCCATCAGATAACTATTTCTCCAACTAAATGAATGAGATGAAATTTGACACAAAATAAATACAGGCACCTATCTATCCATGGGCCATGTGGGGAAAACCAGAAACACGTATTTAATGCATGTCCCTGAGCTTATAGACCTCCAGTCATCAAAGTAACCAAAGCTTACGGAACCAGCAATTCCACGGATGATCAAAGCCCATCCTGGGCTAGACATCTCTGAGGAAGTGAATTAGCGTTAGGATTATTGTAGAAACATAAGAAACTAAGTAAGTCTAAAATGTGGAATGTGCTGCTTATATTTAATTTGGTTTTGTACTTTCCTTTCTTCTCTTCTAATTAGGTGATTTTAGAGGAATAAACACCCTTAGCCATCAGCCAACATTTTACAAATGAATCCCAGCAAGGGAAAGGAGCTCATTGAAGGCCCATGCTCATTAATGAGGAAGCAAAAACAACAGCCCACAGGCTTGGTTCCCTGGGCCATGCTCCTTGATTTCCAAGCGCTGTTCCAGTTCACACAGGACAAGACATCCTTTTTTCCTTCTAGAACAATAGCTCAGCCCCACCTGAAAGAAAAAGTTCATTGACACTTTTTCAAAGGCTTCACAACTCTTAGCTTTTTTGCTGACTTCAGCAAAATAAGTCGTCATCTGGCCAACTTTAAGAATGAGGTTTGCTAAATGAATCGCATTCTGAGGTTATCAGAAGACTCTGCACACTTGCGTATCTCACAAATACTGTCAATAAATTCATAGTTTCATTTGCTCATTGATTCACACATTGGTTTTCCTATGTGAAATGCTTTGGAACAGGCTCAATACGAATATTCAAAAGCAATGTGATGTGGTCTGCCATGAATATAAGTCAGCGAGTAATAAACATTGCTAACTGTCCTATTCTATAACATAGTGATAACCTACTCCCTTTATTTAGGAAAATCACAGGGTCCTTGACTATTTTTTGGAGGACAGGGTCTCATTCTCTCATCCAGGCTGGAGCACAGTGGCACAATCCTGGTTCGCTGTAGCTTCAACCTCCTGGGCTCAAGTGATCCTCCCATCTCAACCTCTTGAGTAACTGGGACCACAGGTGCACACCATCGTGCCTATTATTATTATTATTATTTTTGTAGAGACAGAGTCTTACCATGTTGTCCAGGCTGGTCTCAAACTCCTGGGCTCAAGTGCACCCACCTTAGTCTCCCAAAGTGCTAAGATTACAGGCATGAGCCATTGCACCTGGCCAGTCCTTGATTTTTTAAAAAATTCAAATAATAATACAGTTTAAAATGAAAAGCAAACCCCGTTTGTCTCAGAGTCCTAGTTCCTGTCCTCAGCAGTTCCTGGTGTATCTTCCAGATACTGTCCCTGCAGACACACAACACAGGTCTGCTTTTCAATACAAATAGGGACATAGAAATCATATTATTCTATGTCTTGATTTTTACACCTGGTGATACACCTCGACAATCTCACTGTATCAGCACACACAGCTCTATTCATTTCCTTCCAGTTCTGGAGTCCTCCACTGAAATGATGTGCTATACAGTTTTAACCAGCCCTCCATTATGGATATTCAAGTTATCTTCAGTTACTATTCTTGCTGTGGCTAACAGTGCAGCAATGGCTTTGCTTTTACATGCAACTTTATGCGCATTTTCAGCATATTTGCAGAATAAATTCCTAAAACTGAAATCTCTGGATCAAAGGCTGTATTCGTTTTCTAATTTTGTTAGCTATCACCAAATAACACTCTATCTTAACACGAAACAAACACTTGCAAGGATGCTGTGCTAATTTACAGTCTCATCTACCGTGCATGTGAGTGTTGGTTTCTCATGCCCTTGCTAGCACCTAACTTTGTCAAGGTGATTGGTAAAAAACCATGTCTCAGTTCCATTTGTAGTTCTTAATTGTCAGCATGTTTGAGCATCTTTTCATCTCGGAACTTTGTATATAATGATTTTTATGTTACCTACCTGCGTTTGTCCCTTGTTTTTTATTATTTATAAAAATCTCTTAATAGGTTTTATAAGATAATCTTTGTCTTTTGCATTGCAAATTTTTTTCTCAGTTTGTCATATGGCTTTACTGTATTTTACCATATCCAAGTTTAAGATATTTATTTATTTATTTATTTATTTTTTGAGATGAGGTCTCACTCTGTCACTGAGGCTAGAGTACAGTGGTGCGATCACGGCTCACTGCAACCTCCACCTTCTGGGTTCAAGCAATTCTCCTGCCTCAGCCTCCAGAGTAGCTGGGATTACAGGTGCATGTCACCATGCCCAGCTAATTTTTGTATTTTTAACATGTTGGCCAGGCTGGTCTCAAACTCTTGACCTCAGGTGATCCACCCACTTTGGCCTCCCAGAGTGCTGGGATTACAGGCGTGAGTCACCATGCCTGGCCAAGTTAAGATAAATATATATATAACATATACATACAGAAAGAGAGAGAGAAAGGGAGAAAAAGATAGAGGTTGATTAATTTTTTTATAGCTTCTGAGACTTGTGTATTGCTCTGAAATCACTTTTTTTGTTCTAAGATTATTTTTTAAAATCTCCCATATTTTCTTCTAGTGATTTTATGTGTGTGTGTGTGTGTGTGTGTGTATGTGTTTTTAGTTTACATGTTTGGTTCAGACTTTCACTTCATAAGGGCATGACAGCCTTTTGTTCCCATGGTAACGTCAAGAAAAAGAGAAAATAAAAATCATACTTTCCCATGGGGTTAACAAAGATCAGGAGTCGAAAGAAGATTTAATGAACTAAGTCCTTCATTGGCAAAGAGAAAGCCAGGACAGCTTCCATTTCTCACAAGAGTTTCTGACCTAGGCATGGAAAGATTGGCCTAGACAGAGATTTGCAAGGAGGAGAAAAAATCAGCTGAGCTAGACATGATAGTGCAGCCCAGATGCATGGATTGCAATATAGGAGTATCCCAATTGCAAAAACAAATTAGGCCAATCACTTTCCAATCACCACCACCACCTCAAACTGACAAAAAGTGTCAATGAAGAAAGGGCAAAGATGCAGGGCAAAACTACAAAGACCCATATACTTCCATAATGCTTGGATTCCAAGAATATTCAAAGGGAATGTGATGTTGTCTGCCATGAATACAAATGAGTGAGTAATAAACATTGCTAAATGTCCTATTCCATAACATGGCAATAACCTACTCTTTTTATTTATGAAAATCACATGGTCCTTGACCTTTTTTTTTTTTTTGGAGGACAGGGTCTCACTCTGTTGCCTGGGCTGGAGCACAGTGGCACAACCACAGCTCACTGTAGCCTCAACCTTCTGGGCTCAAATGATCCTCCCACCTCAGCCTCTCATGTAACTGGGAATCCAAAGTGAGTTAAAAAATAGCTAAAATGGCAGCTCATCTACTCAAATATTGATAATAGCTAAAAGATATTATAAAAAAATTATGAGGGGTGCATAGATACAAGACATACTCACCAATAACCAAAAGAACACATAGTCAATAGAAGCAGGTCTGTAGTTAAACCCAGTTATTGGAACTAGCAGCAAGAATATTTAAGCAATTATCATATACATTCTAAACCAATTTATAGGAAAAAGTGGATCTAATGAGTAAGAGATGGGGTATATCAGAAGAGAAAAAGGAAATCTAAAAAACAAGACAAAATGGAAATTCTAGGATGATAAAATGCAGTGTCTGTGATAAAACAGTCACCGGATGACATTAAGAGCAGTTTGAATTTTCGAAAGAAAGCATTAGCAAACCTAAACACAGGTCAATGGAAATTATCCAATTAAGTCAGAGTTTAAAAAAAGAGTAAGAACAATCAAACAATATGGTGTCAATAATGAAACTGACGACTGACTTTCCATCAGAAATGATGCAAGTCAGAAGACAATGAAATGATAACTTTAAAGTGCTAAGAGAAAAAAACCACTATCAACCTAGAATTCGATATACAGTAGTCTCCCTTCATCCACGGTTTTGCTTTCCAAGGTGTCAGTTCCCCACAATCACTGCAGTCTGAAAATATAAAATGGAACATTCCAGAAATAAACAATTCATAGAATTCAAATTGTATGCTGTTCTGAGTAGTAGGATGAAATCCCACACTGTCCTGCTGCTTCCCGCCTGGGATGTGAGTCATCCGTTTGTCTAGCATATTCGCAGTCTATGATACCTGCCTGCTAGTCACAGAGTAACTGTCTTGGTTATCAGATTTAAAAAACAATAAAAATAAAAAAATAAAACAGAATGTATGTAGGGTTCAGTACTATCTGTGGTTTCAGGCATCCACTGGGGATCTCGGAATGTATCCCCCACAGATAAGGGGGAACTGCTGGGAACTTCTGTATAGTGAAACCATCTTTCAGAGGCAGCAGATGGGCAAACCAGATATAAAAGAAACAAAGTCACAGTGTGGCAATCATACATAAGGAGTGACAGATGTCCAATTCTGAGGGCACAAATGATGTCTGGTCCCCGGAGTTCCTGATGGATCGTTAATGCTGGTGCTGTGTCCTGACTGATAAGAAGCCATTGTTTTTTCTTCTCTTGAGTAGTGGCTGCTTAGTTGCTGACATACTTTCTTGATTCCTCTATTTTCTGTTCTTTTCCTTTTAAATGACAAGTCATCACATGAGATAAGATAAAGTCTCTATGCCTCGCAACCAGAAAGAGCTGACAATATAATTCCTTTAGACAGGATGGCTTACTCACGTAAGATTTTGGGACATTTCACAGACATTTAATATTAAAAAGAGAGAAGAAGACAGTTTAACAGAGGAAAAGAGCACTGGATGGCTTCCCAGGGTCCCAGACCTCCAGGCAACTGTTTCCTCATTGCACATGAGGACTAGCTGTCTTTCCATTCAAATTATGTAAATTTTCACAAATTCTCTCCAGTGATAATGCAAAGAAGAATGGAAGAATGGAATCACCCACTGGTTGATAAAAATTCAAGGAGAACAGATTGTTGGCTTGGATGAGATAGTCCGAATGTTTAATGTAGAATGTAGACAGGTGTCCTGGGTGAAAGTCAACATAGGGCAATTGAGAAAAGGCCAGTAAAGGGCTTTTCACTGTTTTCTGCATTTTAAGCCAAGGTAAGTTCATGAGAATCTTTTCTAAATTGCCATAATTATAATAACCTGTCCCCTGGTAGTCATCATTTAGCAGTGTTTTTTTTCTATAGCTTGTGTTCAACAAATAGCAGTGTAGCTATTACTGGGAATACTTACTATAGGAAACACTGCCCACCAGCCACTCTGCAGGGGTGGGGTGTCACCAGTTATTTTCAGGGCAATGCTTTTCTTTTTTTTTGAGACTGAGTTTCACTCTGTCACCCAGGCTGGAGTGCAGTGGCGCAATCTCGGCTCACTGCAACCTGCACTTCCCAGGTTCAAGTGATTCTTCTGCATCAGCCTCCTGAGTAGCTGGGATGACAGGCACCCACCACCACACCTGGCTAATTTTTGTAGTTTTATTAGAGACGATGTTTCACCATGTTGGCCAGGCTGGTCTTGAAGTCCTGACCTCAGGTGATCCACTCACCTCAGCCTCCCAAAGTGCTGGGATTACAGGTGTGAGTTACTGTGCCTGGCCCCAGGGCAATGCTTTTTAAAATGTTGTTTAGACTCTACCCTCCGCCAAGAGCTGTTCTAAAGATGGGCATCCATCCTTCAGCTTTTAAACCTTCCTTTCACATACACAATACTTAAGTCCAAGGTTACGGTAGCTCTGTTTCTCTGGGTCTCTCTTGTCCCTTTCTCCTCTCTGCACCAGCTTTATCCTAAGGCTGGCGCCTCTCAAGTTTGCAAGATAGATAAGGCACTTCCAGGCATTACGTTTAGACACTGCAATGTTCAGAAGAGCTTTTGTCACCTGCCCATTCCTAAGCCAGTCACCATCAAGAAAAATTGGGTTATTCAGACAAACTAGAATCTACCTCCTGGAGCTAGGGATAGGCTAGCCTCTCCTAAGAGGCTTGGTTGTATAGGGGAGAATATATTTCTCAATAAACTCTGGGCTCTTTTAAGAAGGAGGAAGAGTGAATGGATGTTAGGCGATTTAGGGTATCCTGCCCAAGTTAAATTTTCCAGTGGCTGCTATCATTGCTTTTTAACAAATCACAGTTTGTTTAGTTTCATTATCATTAATTTTATTTATTGGGGATTGTTTGGCTAAGCCTACCATGTGCAGTGAAGCATATCTTCACCAACAATACTTTAAACTGTAATTTCCAGTAACTAAACTTAAAGACTGTGAACACTGGGAACCAAGAATAGATATCTGCATCTCCTAACAAAAGCGGATAAAGTTGCCATCCTCAACACCATTGTCAATACCCCTAAGCTTGTGTCCATGATGATCCTTGTTGTTAGTAGAGTTTTTCCTTAAAAAGGAGAAGAAGAACGCCTGTAATCCCAGCACTTTGGGATGCCGAGGCGGGCAGATCACCTGAGGTCAGGAGTTCAAGACCAGCCTGACCAACATGGAGAAACCCTGTCTATTAAACAGAAAAAATTATCCGGGTGTGGTGGCACATGCCTGTAATCCCAGCTACTCAGGAGGCTGAGGCAGGAGAATTTCTTAAACCCTGGAGGTGGAGACTGCAGTGAGCCAAGATTGCACCATTGCACTCCAGCCTGGGCAACAAAAGCAAAAAAACAAAAATCTGTCTCAAAAAAAAAAAAAAAAAAAAGGAGAAGAAGAAAAAGCAACTTATGTGTGCTTATGGGATATAATACTCTGTCCAAGAGGGCTGAGCTCAGAAAGGATCGAGAAACTCTGCTTTGGATGGGAATTCCTGTTAGCATTTTCTATTCTTCTTTGCCATATGAAGAAAGATAGTCTCTGTCTCAGTGTTATGTGTGCTTACCTCAGTCTTAGGGTGGCAGAGACCCAGCTTCTCCTCATTAGTCTCTCCTGTCTAAATTGAAAGAAAGAAGATCACTTTACTCAGTTGACCTTGTCCTATTTCTTGTTTAAAGTAAAAAGATCAAGACTTGGGAATTAAAAATACAACGTCTCTGGCTGGAGTAATCGCAAGCTAATTACTGCTATCATTATGCATTACATTAAAATATCAGCACTTAAACTGTGCACGCTACAAAGTTCAGGCCCTCATTACATCTTACTTGATCACTTCAATTACTTCTAACTTGATCTCCCTGACTTCTTCAATCCGTCTTGCACAATATTCCCAAGGGACCTTACAAAAACACAAATCTGATAGTGTCACTTTCTTGCCTACAATTTTGTTTGTTTGTTTTTAATGAGACAGAGTCTCACTCTGTCGCCCAGCCTGGAGAATTGCTTGAACCCAATCTGTGCCTTTTGGGTTCAAGCGATTCTCCTGCCTTAGCTTCTCAAGTAGCTAGGATTACAGGCGCCTGCCACCACATCTGGCTGATTTTTGTAGTTTTAGTAGAGATGGGATTTCATCATGTTGGCCTGGCTGGTCTTGAACTCCTGGCCTCAAGTGATTCACCCGTCTCGGCCTCAGCTGAGATTACAGGCGTGAGCCACTGCACCCAGCCACTTGCCTATGAGTCTTAAAAGGCATTCTATAAGCTAAGTGGGCACACATACCCATATTATTCTGGCCTCTGCCTGTCTCTCCAGCCTCATCTCTCACCCCAGTCCCAAGCAAAATTCTACCAGGCACTGCAGTCTTACCACTCCCTTCTTGTAGTGCCCAGAACATCTGAGTGCTTCTTCCAGCCTTATTACACCTCGCTCCCTCTACCTGGAACTTGCTTTCTCCCTTATTTTTCTGTTAAATCCCCATTCATGCTTCAAAATTCCCTCCAAACACCCCATTGTCTTTAAAAATCTGACTTTACTCTGCCAGGAAGTTAGTTGCCTATCTTTGATGCCTTATTAGTAGTGTTTAAGATGGTGGGTTTCTAAGCCAAACTGTCCAGGTTCAAATCAGGTTCCACCCCTTACTAGCTATGTGCAGAGTTAAAGCAGTAGTAGTGAAAACTAAGTTTCTGTCTTTTAGGCAATGCAAATGACCAAAATACGCAATGATTTCCTGTAACTAAACAAGAGGTCATGAGATCCAATGAGGAATAAAAAGCTGAGATAGATGTAGCACGTGCTAAACATTTCACATACAGTAACTCATTATTTCTCCCAACCGCGCTATAGGGTAGGCACTATCATCGTTCCCATTGCATAGAAATGGGAACTGTGCAGAGTTTGAGATTTTATGTCACATCCAAGCTCTCTAGTTTGCTGTTGCTGTTTCACAGGTGCTGGCAGAAGACATGGAACTCCTGGGTCAGAGACAAAGGACTTTGTGAATCACGACCAAAGCAGTAGACAGAGCTGCACGGTTGCTGGTTCCCTGTGCCCCTGAATCTTACGGTGGTGATGCAGACGGCTCCCTGTGGATGCCTGCGTGCAAGGCCAGTCACCTGACAGGAGAAGAACCCTGAGTTTGAGCTTGGGAAATCATCACTTTTATAAGAAGTGGAATAAAAAGCCTTCCGTGTGGAGAAAGGGGAACGCTCATACACTGTTGGTGGGAGTGCAAATTAGTACAACCTCTGTGGAAAACAGGGTGGAGATTCCTCGAAGAACTAAAAACAGAACTGCCGTTCAACCTCACTGCAATCTCACTGCTGGGTAGCTACCCAAAGGAAAAGAAATCATTACATCAAAAAGACACATTCTCTCATATGTGTATCGCAGCACTATTCACAACAGCAAAGATATGGAATCGACCTAAGTCCTTCGATGAATTATAAATGCCCGTCAATAATAGACTGGATAAAGAAAATGTGGTATAATTCACACCATGGAATACTATGCAGCCATAAAGAATAATGAAATCATGTCCTTTGCAGGGACATGGCTGGAGCTGGAGGTCATTATCCTCAGCAAACTAATGCAGGAACAGAAAATCAAATCCTGCATGTTCTCACTTATAAGCAGGAGCCAAGAGATGAGAACACATGGACACAACAAGGGTAACAACAGACACTGGGGCCTATTGGAGGGTGGAAGGCTGGAGGAGGGAGAGGATCAGGAAAAATAATTAATGGATACTAGACTTAATGAAATAATCTGTACAGCAAACTCCCATAACAAAAGTTTACCTATGTAACAAACCTGCACATGTACCTTTGAACTTAAAAGTTTAAGAAAAGAAAAATGTGGTACATATACACCATGGAATACTATGCAGCCATAAAAAAGAACAAGATCATGTCTTTCAAAGCAATATGGTTGGAGCTGAAGGCCATTGTCCTCAGTGAAATAACTCAGAATCAGAAAATCAAATATTGAATGTTATCACTTATAAGTGGGAGCTAAACAAGAGGTATACATGAGTACACAGAGGTAAATAATAGATGCTGAGGATCCCAAAAGAGAGGAGGGCAGCAGGGAGGAAGAGGGCTGAAAAATTACCTATTGGGTACAATGTTCACTATTTGGGTGATGAGTACTCAAGAAACTCAAACCTTGCATTACATAATATATCCATGTAACAAACCGGCACACGTACCCTCGAATCTATAAAAATACAATTTCTTTAAAGTGGAAAAAAAAGCCTTCTCTTTGTCCAGGGAAAAATGCTACTTCATCCTTCAAGGTTGCTTGCTGCAACCCCAAGACACAGCCCAGAAAACGGGCCATCTGGCATGCACACCCACAGGACGAGGAAGAGACACTCAGGGCCACGGTGGATTACCTCTCCTGGGAGCCCTGGACCTACTATTGAACCTCTCGCTACCTCAGTTTCCTTGTGTCTTAAGATGGGATAATCATAGTACCTGCATCATAGAGGCTTTGTAAGGGTTGAAAGGATTAACCCAGAATAAGTGATAAGTGCCAGCTATTACTGTCAATCCTCCACTTTGCCCTCCTTCCCTACCTTCCACATACTTTATTTGTAGCTTTTATTCTATTTGATGGTAAACAACTAATAGAGATGAAGTCTTGCTATGTTGCCTAGGCTGGTTTCAAACTCCTGGGCTCAGGCCATCTTCCCCGCTAGCCTCCCAAAATGCAGGGTGCAGGAGTAACAGGTGTGTGAGCCACCACACCCAGCCGTTAAGTGTCCATTTCCCCCACTGCCTAACAGCTCCTTGAAGCATATTCGTCCTTGCATCTCAGACGCCAGTACAGAGTAGATAATTATTGTATTTGTCAATTAAAAGAGTAAACAAAAAGTCTTCCTGTATATCAACCAGTGTGATCTGACTAGAGTCTCTGTATACTTTTGATCAAATTTCATGACTCCAAACTTTTCAATGCTTTGGTGAAAAAAACAAATCATCATTCTCTTTTAGGTAGTGCTCTTTTCAATGCAATAACATGAAATGGCAATTTTTTAATATAGGAAGATTAAGTAGTTTCTCCAGGAAAATTACCTGGTTTCACCTATTTCCATTTCTATGCAATGGAAACGATAATAGTACTTACCCCTATAGTGCGGTTGGGAGACATAATGAGTTAATGTATGTGAAATGTTTAGAAGAGCACTTAGCACGTGTTACATCTATCTCAGCTTTCTATTCCTCATTGGATCTCATGACCTCTTGTTTAGTTACAGGAAATCGTTGCATATTTTGGTCATTTGCATTGTCTAAAAGACAGAAACTTAGTTTTCACTATTACTGCTTTAATTCAGAAAACAGTGTCTCTGGAGACAGGAGTCCAGTGGGTCATTGTTTTATCAACAGTTACTCGGAACAATCCAGGTGAACACGTGACAGCCATTCTTTCGGGCTGGCAGGACCTAATAGGCTTCCTCTGATCGGACAGAAGCAGCCAGGAGAGGTGACCCAATGTCTGATACAAATTCTGATCTGTGACCAGTAAATCAGTAATTCTCAGAAAAATGAATACGTAAGTGAAGAATAAAAAAAGTCACCGAAACCATTTAACATGGCCATTGTTTCATGTACCCAATAGGGAACCATCATCCAGTCTTTTTTTCTGAAATAAATAAGGCTGTGGATGGATAAGCTGTTTCTATAATAATCTCCGATGCTTTCAGCTGAGTTCCCTGAAATCATGGTCCTTCGCTCTACTTCTTTGACTGTGCAGACCTTGCTGAAACAAGACTTCCCTGTTCTTTGGCCCCGTGCGCTGTTTTGTTAGCTAGAAAATGCAGCCTTCTAGTTGGTATGCACTTTACTGGTCTCAGGTGTCTACTAAACAGCCCAAAGCCCCTCTCGCCCTAGAAACAGTAGAACTCAGCAACGCTTATGGCCTGCGGGTGAGACAAGATTGACTACAGGGCTGTGATTTCTTTGGGTTTCACAACAAGACCTGTGTTCTTTCTTCTATGCCAGTCTACCTAGAATGGGATTTCACCCACATTGGCTGCTGCCAGCACCACTCACCCCTGATGCTGCCAGCACCCACTCACCCCCTGATGACACACACCTGCCTGGCCAGTCAGCAATCCATGGCGCTAACGCACTGCTTTTCCGAGGCGGGAGAAAGATAATGCAAAGATTGACAGACGGAAAGAGGAGTTCAACAAGACAACAGAATGCTCAGAAATGCACATCCTAGTCCCAGGTCTAACCGCACCTGGCCTTGTTATATGTGTGCAGCTTCTTACGCTGACATGCATGTCGTATATACATGTAAAAATATATATTCTTTTAAGAATATTTAACAATCATCACTTAACTATGATAACAAAAGAGACTTTATTATTTTTCAGATCAAGAGGTTATCATGTCCCAAATCACATACTCGGTTGAGAGCAGGTCCGGAATTCGGTCTTGGTTGGTCTGATTCTCAGCCAGAAGCATGTGCTGCTGTGTACCACGGTGTCTCTTCTGTGTGCCACAATATGAACCATTTGCACCTGAAATCGGCTACATAAAAAACTCAAACTCTTTTTTTACTTTTATTTTATTTATTTATTTATTTATTTATTTATTTATTTTTTGAGACGGAGCCTTGCTCTGTTGCCCAGGCTGGAGTGCAGTGGTGCGATCTCGGCTCACAGCAACCTCTGCCTCTGAGTTCAAGCGATTCTCCTGCCTCAGTGTCCCAAGTAGCTGAGACTACAGGCATCCACCACCACGCCTGGCTAATTTGTTGTATTTTTAGTAGAGACAGGGTTTCACCATGTTAGCCAGGATAGTCTCGATCTCCTGACCTCATAATCCGCCTGCCTCGGCCTCCCAAAGTGCTGGGATTACAGGCATGAGCCACCACGCCCGGCCTCAAACTCATTTTCTAAACAATATAGTATCCAGTAAGTACCAGATGTTTCCAGAGCTTTCATGCATTCAGACAAGGAAGCAGGGAGCCCCTCAGAGTACTGCTACAGGCTCCCCAACTTCCTTCTCTCCCTGAACATGTGGGAAGGCCAGACTTCCTGTGCGGTTAGTTGCAGACTCATGAATAAGTTTGGGAAATGGAATATGTGTCTAAGCGGCAACCTCACTACCAGGCTGGGCGACACAATATCCCACGCTGTGTCCCCATCCTTTAAATGACTTAAACCCAAATCCTTCCACAACCTCTTTTCCCTTCTGTCTAAGAAGCAGAGGGCCCTGAGATAGGAGAACAGAGACACAATTTGAGGAAGAGCTGTCTTGCAAAATTGCATGACCTGCAAAACAATCTATAAGAGCAAAAAAGAAAATGTTATGATGTTAAGAAACTGCAACTTTAGAGGTTTGTTTTGTTTTGAGACAGAGTCTCGCTCTGTCACCCAGGCTGGAGCGCAGTGGCATGACCTCAGCTCACTGCAACCCTCTGCCTCCCGGGTTCAAGCAATTTTCCTGCCTCAGCCTCCTGAGTAGCTGGGATTACAGGCACCCACCACCACGCCCAGCTAATTTTCGTATTTTTAGTAGAGATGGGGTTTCACCATGTTGGCCAACTGGACTCAAACTCCTGACCTCAAGTGATCGGCCCACCTCGGCCTCCCAAAGTGCTGGCATTACATGTGTGAGCAACTGCACCCAGCCTTTAGAGGTATTTGTTACAGCAGCGTCTCCAACTCATGTCCCTTTAGTTCACCTGAGAGTCTCCTGCAGCTTCAGTCTGCGGCTGAAGGCCCTTCTCAAGGACTGGGTCTCTTCCTGTGGTAGGGTTCTCCATTTAACATGGTCACAGATCACGGTTTCATGTACCCGATAGGCAATCATCACTCTGTGTTTTTTTGTTTTTTGTTTGTTTGTTTGTTTGTTTTAATAAATGAGGCTTAGGATACATGCCTATTTCTATTATGATTTCAAATTCTTATATACCATAGGTCTCTCTCTGGCCATAGCAGATTGTTTCTCCTGCACATGGGACATGCAGGAAATGCTAAGGAATTAATCCCTTTAGGAGAAACCCCCAACCAACAAGGGATGGAGGTTGGTGGACATGTAATATCTCAGCTTCCCTGCTGCAGGGAGATGGTTGTCAGACACTCTCTGCATGTTTGCTCCACAGCAGGACTGCGCCCAGTGGCTCAGAGTGGAAACCCTCTCTTCCTTGCTTTCCTTCCCACCTTCCGTCCCACTCCTTCGCTGTACTTGTCAGGATCCCTTCCTGAATAAATGACTGAAACCCCAACCCTTGCACAGTGCCCTGCCTTTGCAAGAGAAGGGAGTTAGCATTCATTTCACTCCTATGGGAAGAGCGCAGTTGAATGAATCACGTGGGCAGCCTAATATTTTTAGGCTTATAAGTTCCAGTTCTGTTCATGGTTCTAGTGCATGAACCAGCAAATCAGGGTCACCTTGCTTATCTAATATTTGAAGGAAGTGGCAAGGAATAAGTAATAATTCCAAAATTATTTGCAAATGCTAAATATCATTTCTTAATTAATGAGCAAAAAATACAGTCTTTAAAGAGTGTTTTCTGGTTAGAAGTGAAGCTCGTTCAGCACATTAAACTTGGAAAACAGAGACAAACCCAAAGAGAAAAATAAAATGTCCCCATTATCCCATGGCAGTTTTAAAAATTTAAGTGTACAGCCTTTTGGTGCTTTTTCCCCCCTCAGTGCATATATAGTTTAGCAAAATGAGATCACGTTGTATAAATAGTATTGTAACTTGATTTGCATTTACCAAAAAACAGATGTGTAGCTTTCAGTGGTACTATGGATATATTCTAGAAAGTTCTCTAATCCATCAGTCTGCAGGATATAAACTGATGTACCATATCCATATTGTACTTCATTCCATCCCAGGAACACTTGCTAGACTAACATAAAAATATGCCAAGGTCAAAATGAATTTATATTTATTTAGCCAACTCAATAAGATCAGGGATTTTCCTTCTTCTACTTTGTTATAGCCAGAGTTTAGAACAACGCTTCACACCATATGCATTCAACAAATATTTATCAAATAAATGCATGGAACAACAAAGCGGCTAGCACCATTTTACTGACTGGTTTAGGTCCCCTTGTAGTCAATATGAAGCCAAAGTCAGTGTCCAGTCACAAGCACTTTTATGAGCATTGGTTTTCTGGGATGGTTGCTTATTGCGTTTTCTCTACTTTATTCCTTTAGTCCTGGGTCATACTTTCCTTATATCAACAGCAATCAAACCTTGCCATTCCATATTAACCTAACACCCCAGAACCCGGGTGGGGTTTCCCAAGGACAAGGCACAGCTCGTTCCTATTGCTGGATCTCTCCCTTCCCTATGAGATCATGTCCTCGTAAATCATTCCCACCAAGTTCCATTTGTTAAGATAATTGGGGGCATTTTACAACGCTGTAACCTAGATGTTATCATGGAGACTCGCCCCGTTTCCAATTTGCGATCTTCAGGAAGGTGGCCATACGCCTGCCATTCAGCAGGGTGGGCCACGGACCCACTGCCAAAGGACTCACGGCTCGCAGTGTCACTGACCCTCACCATCCTAAGATCATCCGAAGCGCTGAACACAGAGCCTCAGGCAGCCCCTCAGTTCTCTCCTGCAAGTCCAGACAAGGTCTTGGTGGTTTATTGCACTTAGATTCCTGCCTCTTGGGGGCTTTGAGAACTTGGAGTGGTATTGACATAACCTTCAGGATCTCTGTGACCAGCTAAATGCAATTGTCACCATTTTGGTTATTTGGTGACGTCAGACATCACCTGGCTGAGCTGCTCCCCATGGAAAAAGTGACTCTGATACAATGAGAATGCTTTCATTGAATTTTAACTTCAAGGACAAGTGGGAAAACTCAGCTTCAGTGAACCGGCTGCAAGGGCAGTATTCCACAACCGTGGTGCGTTTCAAACCATGAACACCCCTCCAGGCTGGGTGGGCAGAGACGATAGGTGTGCCCAGCCCGGCCCTTCTCTGCTACAATATGTCCTCCCACTTTTAGGTGCTATCTTCCATTTTGTTTTGGAAAAATTAGCTTCATGGCATGAGCTGAATGGTAGTACCATGGGGAAGGGCAAAGAGAGCTTAAATTAGCCACTTTGTCAACAATAAAATCCACTTCCAGCCACTTCTGTAGCCCTAAGGAGCCATCACAGCACCTGGAATGTAGCGGAGACTCATTCACAGTGGATTAAATTGAAGAGAATGAGCCATCGATTGCTGTATTGTCATAGTTGCCTTTTTATTGTTTTTGGAATAAAGTAGTGGAATAGCCCAGTACCACAGCCCTGAAGGAACAAACAACAAAAAAAAGTAATTACTCTCTTACCTAAACCAGTCAGAAAATAATATATTCTGGCTAAGTGCGGTGCCTCATGCCTGTAAACCCAGCACTTTAGGAGGCCGAGACGAGAGGCTCATTTGAGTCCAGCAGTTCAAGAACAGGCTGGGCAACATGGTGAGACTTTGTCTCTACCACAAAGTAAAAAATATTAGCCAAGTATAGGGGTGCACACCTGTAGTCCCAGCTACTCAGGAGGCCAAGGTGGGAGAATCACTTGAGCCCAAGAGCTCAAGGTTACACTGGGTTATGATCACGCTATTGCACTCCAGCCTGGGTGACAGACAGAGACCCAGTCTCAAAAAGGAAAGAAGAAAGGGAGTGAGGGGAGGGAAGGGAGGGAAGGGGGGGAGGGAAGGGAGGGAAGAAGGGAGGAAGGAAGCAAGAAGGAAGGAAGGAAGGAAGGAAGGAAGGAAGGAAGGAAGGAAGGAAGGAAGGAGGGAAGGAAAAAAGAGATGTTCTTAATAATTACACGTGGAACACATTGATAACATTGATATAGTTAGGTGTGGCACTCCGTGTGGATTACTAATTTGCAATAATTAGAATGCAGAGTCCCAGGCTGAGTGACACATCGCCAGCAGTGTGGGTGCTGGCGAGAGCAGAGGCAAGAGGCAGCAGGCGGGCAAGGCCAGTGGGCAGAGATGCAGCCGACCCTGAAGCGTCCTGTGCCTCAGTTTCCTCCTGCATACAGGAAGCTTAGATAATTGCAGAGAAATTTCCAGGTTCTAAAATGTTCGGAGAAACGTAAACACAGTAAAATATTACACAGAGACATTTAAAGACTAGGAAGGATAAGGGAAAAGCCACTTTAATAATACATTTCACCAGCCGGGTGCAGTGGCTCACTCCTGTAATCCCAGCACTTTGGGAGACCAAGGCAGGCAGATCACAAGGTCAAGAGATCTAGATCATCCTGGCCAACATGGTGGAACCCCATCTCTACTAAAAACACAAAAATTAGTTGGGTATGGTGGCACGTGCCTGTAGTCCCAGCTACTTAGGAGGCTGAGGCAGGAGAATTGCTTGAACCCGAGAGGCAGAGGTTGCAGTGAGCCGAGATCGCGCCACTGCACTCCAGCCTCAGCGACAGAACAAGACTCTGTCTCATAAAAAATAAATAAATAAATTCCATCAAAAATTATTCCATTGACATCACAATTTAGGATAAGTAGCTGACATTGATAAAATGCCAGAAAATAGCAGACGATTTCCAGTGTTCTACCAAGTAGAATTTTATAGATAGATAGATAGATAGATAGATAGATAGATAGATAGATAGATAGATATAGATATAATTTATTTTTTTTTTGAGACAGAGTTTCACCCTTGTTGCCCAGGCTGGAGAGCAATGGTGCCGTCTCAGCTCACTGCAACCTCCACCTCCCAGGTTCAAGTGATTCTCCTGCCTCAGCCTCCCAGGTAGCTGGGATTACAAGAGCCCAGCACCACTCCTGGGTAATTCTGTATTTTTAGTAGAGACGGGGTTTCATCATGTTGTCCAGGCTGGTCTCGTGTTCCTGACCTCAGTTGATCCGCCTGCCTTGGCCTCCTGAAGTGCTGGCATTACAGGCGTGAAACTACCATGCCTGGCCTAGAATAACATTTTTAAGTTATTTATGATCTGCTTCTCCACAAAGAGTAACGGAAAAAGTTACATCTGAGTATCTCAGCGAGAGTTCCTGGAGGCAGCGGTTCTTGGTAGTAGCATGGAATATGTAGCATGTAGTATGTAGTATGTGAACACCATGTAACATTCAGCTGCCCTGCGCCCTCTGCCTGAGGTTCTGACATTCTCTAAGCCGCTCAGAGCATCAGCAGAGTCACAATGGAGTTTTTATCTCTACTGAGGCAAGGCTAGAGCTTTAACACAGACAACCAATCTCTTCACCTACGAACCACCCAGGAGAAAGAAAGCACTGTCTTTAATGAAAGGGCACTGTCAGGTCTTAGAGGGTCCTGGCATAAAGGCAAGGGCCCTGCTCTGGGAGGTCAGAGAACCTGGATCCAAGCCTCCAGCAAATACATGGTCAGCATCTGCGAGGTGCCAGGCCCTATGGGGAGCCCTGCATCATGCAATTCAAGAAAAAGAAAATTCCTATCCACAAAGAATTCACAGTTCAGAGTGTAAGGCTGGCAAGCAAACAGCCCCCAAAGTACCACGTGGGCCACAGGCATGAGAAGGCACTAAGTATGGGTGCCCCGGTACTTTGTGGGGTTAGGGTGGGGGTTTCCAGTCTTTTGGCTTCCCTGGCCATATTGGGAGAAGAAGAATTGTCTAGGGTCACACACAAAATACACTAACACTAATGAAAGCCGATGAGAAAAAGTAAATGCCCAAAAATTCATGTTTTAGGAAAGTTTACAAATTTGTGTTCAGCTGCACTCAAAGCCATCCTGGGTTGCACGTGGCCCCTTGGTCACAGGTTAGACAAGCTTGGTTTAGGGGATTTTCACAGAAATGGTTCCAGGGGACATTACTGCCATGCTGAGAGGGACAGACGGAAGACTGGGGTGGTGGAGGCAGGATCAGTGTCTGGAATCCCGCTTGTGGTGGAGAGGGCCGTGCGTGTCTTCTCCTCTCCAGATGGGAGCAGAACATCCCACAGACTCACAGGCTACTGTGGGCAAATTTTACCACCCCTGGGCCTCAATGTCTTCATCCATGAAAGAGGGATGGATAAAATGATTCCTTTCAGACGTGAAGGTATGAGAAACTCTCAAACATATTCTTCACATCTCCTCTTTCGTTCTTTCTTTTCTTTTCTTTCTTTCTTTCTTTCTTTCTTTCTTTCTTTCTTTCTTTCTTTCTTTCTTTCTTTTCTTTCTTTCT
>NC_045442.1:123998578-124014910 GCF_002776525.5 Piliocolobus tephrosceles | reverse complement strand
GCGTTATCCTCCCAAAGTGCTGGAATCACGAGCATGTGAGCCACCATGCCCAGCTACATCTCTCTTTTCAAGAACTCATTCATTATTTATTCTTTCTTTCTTTCTTTTCTTTTCTTTTTCTTTTTTTTTCTTTTTTTTTTTTTTTGGAGAGTCTCACTCTATTGCCCAGACTGGAGTGCAGTGGCAGAATCCTAAGTCACTGCAGCCTCGCCCTCCCAGGCTCAAACGATCTTCCCACCTCAGCCTCCTGAGAAGCTGGGACTCATTGCAGCTCAGCTGCAAATGCACACAATCAATCCCCCTCCCCGGCTAATTTTTTAATTTTTGTGTAGAGACAGGGTTCCACCATGTTTCCCAGGCTGATCTTTAACTCCTGAGCTCAAGTGATCCTCCTGCCTCGGACTCCAAAACTGCTGGGATTACAGGAGTGAGCCACTGCGCCCGACCAAGAACTAATTCATTAAAATATTTTTCCTCCTTTCCACTCAAAAGATGATGGCTTGCACTGTTTGCCTTAGAAGTTAAAACTGAGATACACACTTAGCACTGGACTGGGAATTAAGTGCTCATATAAAACCAAGTTATTTATCAGAGGATGGAATATCTTGTTCATATAAAGAAATTACATTTTGACCTGTTTAACTTTATGCAACCAGAGTATCAGAAAAATAAAAAATAAAAACAGCCAAATTGCTGGCTAAGTGACTCTGGAGACAAGCATTACAGGAATTCCAAGGACATTCTGATACAAACCAATTTTATGTAGAGGATGATCTATTGGAAGTGGGCTGGGTTTGTGCTTCAATACTTTGGAAGCTGCAGCCTTGACTTGGAAAAAGTCTCCTAGGGAACGTGTGAGGGAGGCAGCCGAAAGTGGGGAGAATGCTCATGTGGAAACCATGGTGTGGGGCTCACAGCTGGAGAGAGTTCGGAAGATTTGTTTCATTTCTTGTGATTATTCCCTAGTGTTTCATTTCCACTTATAGATCCCCTCTCTCCACCAAACCCCCCACGGCATTGCCATAGGATTCAGAAGTCAAGGCCAAGAGAAAAAGAAGGCGAAGTGTAGAGAAAAGGAGAGTAGAGAGGATGGCGAAAGGAAAGGCTGGTAAAAGAGAATTGAGGAAAAGGGCAACTCAGAGAAGGGAGGAGAGGAGCAGACCAAGCACTGCCTACCAAAATGCTGAAAACAAGACTATAAATAGTGCGGGTTAAAAACAAAATCGGTGTATGTTCATTGCAGCACTCTTCACAATAGCAAAGACATGGAACCAACCCAAATGCCCATCAGTGATAGACTGGATAAAGAAAATGTGATGCATATACACCATGGAATACTATGCAGCCATAAAAAAGAATGAGATCATGTCTTTTGCAGGAACATGGATGGAGCTGGAAGACATCACCTTCAGCAAACTAACGCAGGAACAGAAAACCAAACACTGCATGTTCTCACTCGTAAGTGGGAGCTGAACAATGAGAACACATGGACACAGGGAGGGGAACATCACACAGTGGGACCTATCAGGGAGTAGGGGTTGGCAGGAGGGAGAGCATTAAGACAAATAGCTATTGCACGTGCAGTTTAATACCTAAGTGACGGGTTGATGAGTGCAGCAAACAACCATGACTCACGTTTACCTATGGAACAAAACTGCATGTCCTACACATGTACCCCAGAACTTAAAATAAAAATTTTGAAACATAGGTGTTTTTGTTTAAGAGTAGAGCAAACTTGCAGTGTGAGTGCCAGGGATAGAGGAAGGCAGGGATGGGCAGGACGAACTCCTGCTTGGCTCTTACCCTCTGGTATTAGAGAAATCTAGATTTTTCATAGCACTGAGTTATGCCCAATGGAATTTTTAATCTTGGGCCTTGAGGTACCTTTACCTTTATGCTAAACGTTCATGTTAGTGTCTAGGGTATAGCAACAACCAGAAATCTTAAGGTTTTGCTCAGCTAGACTTCTTGAGAATGCACGCAATACATTGCTCTTTCTATCCAGAAATACATTTCTGTTTCACCCACGCTCTCTGCAGGAGACTGGGTAGAGGATATTTTGCTCAATCTAGAACATCCATTCAATGTACAAACCTCATATGCTTGCTCCCTCAAAGAACATTATGAAGTCTGTATCAAAAGCCTTCTCGTTTGTAATGGAGTTAAACATTATTTTCATTCTTCACTTAACCTTGGCCTGTTGCAAACTTGTACAGCAAATGTTAAGCTTTAATAAATGAACAGAAAATCCTTGAAACTTCTGAATGTGTACCCAAGTACTCTCTGTGACTTCCTGATCTTGATGTCAGAGGTGTTTCTTTGCCTGAAGGTCTTTGTATCTAAAAGTGTAGGAAATATACGGATTTAGAGCACATTATTCCCCGCAGGGCAAATTCTCACCCTTGATCCGCTGGGAAGAAATCTAATACACACGATTCATTATCATCATCCTATGAAGCAAGTAGTGTTCCAGAAAAAGCTCAGTGCATTAAAATAGCCTTTCATCTGTGACAATTTATCCAAATAATTTGTTATCATTTATCCCTTCTATAACATTTATTTTCTCATCCACCATTAGTATAGAGTTTTAAAGCAAAATAAATCAGACATTGAAAAAAGCATAGGGAATAATATGAGGAACATCCATTAGTTTGTCACTGAACGTAACAACAAAAACATTTTTGCAGATATGACTGTGTGTTCCTTACACATCCTCTTACCACCTGTCTTCCCTCAAGCCCCATTCTCCTCAGTCTGACGTTATTCCCTGGACACCTTTATATTTCTACTAATACATGTATGGGTATTCGTTAGGATAAAGATGAAACTGTTGTAGCAACAGAAGCTCAAAATATACCAGCTTGAAAAAGATAGAAATGTATTTCTGCTCCAAAAGTTCCTTTAGTTTCCTTCTTTTTTTTTTTTTTTTTTTTTTTTTTTTTTCTCAGTACCCACTACAGCGTTATCCTTGTCTGCAGGTTTGAGGATGGATCTGCTCCCAGGCAGGGCGAGATAGGTGCACCTAGGTTGTCAGAAGTTGCACGCATCGCTTCTGCTGGTATGTGTTAGCCTAACTCAGGCCACATGGACTCTCCCAGATGCCAGAGACCATGAGAAGAAGAAGAGAAAGGGCTTGGAGAAGGATGGACCACTCACCATTTGCTGGAATAAACAATATTGCAGTCCATGTTTTAACATTTCATTTTCATCATGTCACACTGTCAGTAACTGAATAACAGCCACCCACAGGTATCAGAGTTTATCCCTGGAACCTAGAAATGGTCTTTGCAGATGGGAGTGAAGCAGGTCTTTCAGAAGGGGTCAAGTTAGGGATCTTGAGATGGGAAGAATTTCCTGAATTGTCCTACTAGACACTATTTCACCTTATCCTTATCAAAGAGACAGAGGCAGGTTTTACTCACACAGCAGAGGAGGAGGCAGAGCTGGAACGGACAAGGAAGGGATTCTCCCCAAGCGCCTCTGGCACGGGCAGCCCTTCAGACACCTCCGTGTGTGCCCAGTGGAAGTGATTTCCAACTCCGGCCTCCAGAACTGTGAGAGAATAAATTTGTTATTTTAAGCCACCAAATGTGTGGCAAGTTGTTACAGGGAAAGAATAAAGTTCTCTGAGTCTTTCTTTTTTTACCCAACATTATGATTTTGAGGCCTTTCCATATTGATACATGTATTTATAGTTAATTCACTTTCTTACACGAACAGGTTAACAGATTTCCAAGGTGTTTTTTTTTTTTTTTTTCTCCAATTTATCATTATTCCAAAAAAAAAACAGTCCTGCTGCTATAAAAACTCTTGTACATGTTGTCTGGTCTAAATGTGAAGATTTTGCTAGAATATGCACCTGGGAATGGAGCACTCAGTTTGCAGGGTATGTAGGTCTCTAACTTGAATAGGTATTTCAATTGTTCTCTGAAGAGCAGTAGCAGATAAGTGTTCTCCTAATTCCCTGGCAACAATAGGTATTAACAGACTTTTAAATTATTGCCAGTCTGATGGGCATAAATAGGTATCTCATTGCTTTTTAAATTTCCATTTCTGTCTGTGAAGTCGAGAATCTTTTTCTATTGAGCTAAGCCAGTCCAATAAAGGCTGGTCCAGGTTTTGAAGACTGTCAAGAAGAAAGCCTAGACAAATTCATGTTGTTTTCACTTAATTTTACCACCAATTGGGCAAACAATCAGGGCAAAGGCTTAGGAGATAGAATCCAAAGGGCATTGCCATTAGGCAAGTCCTGACTATGCCACAGGTGCCTAGTCAACACTATGCCAGGCCTGGCATAGCCCAACACACATATGTTTATTGCCTTAATACAGAATTTTTTTAAAATACAGATTTTAAATCTATTACTTACTTAGAACAAATGAGTTTTTATTTTATGATGTTTTTCATATTTTTATCTTATCATATTTTCTAACCATTAAAGAACCACTGGGATGAGGTTGAAATAAGAAGAAATGTCCCAGAATGGGGCTATGTCATCAAAATAATAAAGCCAATATTGAACCTGGTTAGGTGTGTTCAGACAGTATATTGAGAATGCAGAGTTAGGGTGGGCATGGTGGTTCATGCCTGTCATTCCAACACTTTGGGAGGCCAAGGCAGGTGTATCACCTGAGGTCAGAAGTTCGAGACAAGCCTGGGCCAACATGGTGAAACCCATCTCTACTAAAAACACAAAGATTATCCAGGCACGGTGGGTGCCTATAATTCCAGCTACTCAGGAGGCTGAGGCAGGAGAATCACTTGAATCTGGGAGGCGGAGGTTACAATGAGCCGAGATCGTGCCATTGCATGCCAGCCTGGGCAACAGAGCAAGACTCAAAAAAAAAATGCAGATTTAAAAAGAAAACTTAAAGGAAAGTCAAGCATGATCCCACTATCTGAGATGATGACCGAAGCTGGTGCTATTTAAAAAGGCAACGTGCTGTCAAAATCACACGTGATCTCTACGAAAAGGAAAAGGGGAAAGTGTCTGCAGCTTCTATCATGGGAGACGGAATGCCTGGTTCTGCTCAGATTCTCAGGGGGTATATTTTTAGATGAGAAGGAGAATACCAAGGATGCATGACCAGCACTCCTAGAATCCAAACATGTCCCGGGGGAATGGCATGGATTCGTGCCATCCTCAAGATGCGGGGAGGGGGATGGGGCAACACCAGTGGTTTCTAACACATTCCCGTCTAATCCACCAGTCAGACCTCTGCAAAAGCCAGATGGATAAAGGGAGATGTCAGTGGGCTAGCCCCACAAACTTAACCAGGTTGTAACTTCAATGGTAGCTGCTGTGCCAGATGTGGTATGTTTATTAGAGCAAATTACACAGTCCTGGGTATGTGGTACACAGCTATACATATGACCGACATACTCCTTTTCATACCCATCAATAAAGAGAATCCAAAGAAGTTCACATTCACATGGGATGGATAGTAGCACACATTTGCAGTCTTGCCCAGGTTTTGGTTAATTTTCTTGTTCTCCATTGTAATATAACCTGAAGGGTCCTGGACCATCCAGACATTCCACAGATAATCAATCGCATGGATTCATAGATTGGTGACATTATGCTAATTGGACCTAATGAGAAAGCAGTGGTAAGTGATCTGAGTACTTTAGTGAGAAACTTACATTACAGGAAATGTGAGACAAACCCTTAAAAGACTCAGGTACCTGCTTCATTTGGGGAGTTTTTAGAAATCCAGTGGTCTGAGGCATACTACAGCATCCTCTCAAAAATGAAGAACAAGATACTGCATTTTGTACATTGTACCATTAAGAACAAAGCGCAGCGCTTGACAGGTCTATGGAAAGCGGCATATTCCACGCTTGTCATGCTGCTTGAATCTATGTATCTAGAGACATGAAAGGTTGATGGCTCTGACTGGGGTGAGCAGTTAATGGATTCTGTAGCAAGTCCAGGCGGCAGTACAAACAGCCCGATGCCTGCCCCCCAACACCTAGCAGCTCTCACAGTCCTAGAGTTATCTGTGGTAGAAAAAGGAACCATATGGACTTTCTGACAAGCCCCTATAGGAGAGTCACTATGAAAACCCTTAGAGTTCTACAACAAGGCCATGGAAGCTCCCACAAAGAACCACACATCATTCACAAAGCACCCCAGGTGTGCTACTGAGCTCTGGTCAAAACCGAGCATCTGGTCAAGACATATCAAGTGATTATGCAGTCGGAATTGCCATCCTGAACTGGGCAAGTCGTAAAGTGGTATGGCCCCAACAGCAAGAGGGGGACATTGTAAAATGAAAGTTGTACATGAGACATGGAAGTTCTCAGGAGGAACACTAGGCTGGTTTGAATATGAAAATTAACCAAGGTATTACACCTATCTGTATATTAATAAAGGACAAAAACCACGTGACCATTTCAAGAGATGCAGAAAAAAGCATTTGACAAAATCCAACACCCTTTCATGATAAAAACACTCAACAGACTGGGGATACAAGGGAATTTCCACAACCTGATACAGTTAAAGGCATCAACAAAAACTCACAACTAACATCCTTAAAGGTAAAAGATGAAATACTTCCCCCTAACATCAGGAAGCAGATGAGGATATCTGCTCTCATGACTTCTCCTTACATTGGAGGGTTTGGCCAGGGTAATTAGGCAAGGAAAAGAAAGAGAAGCCATCCAGATTGGAAAGGAAGTAAAAGAATCTATTCACAGGTGACATGAACTTGAATACAGAAAGTCCTGAAGAATCCACAGAAAGCTAACAAATGAATTTAGCAAGGTCATAGGGTACAAAATCAATATACAAAAATCAACTGTATTTCTATACACTAGCAATGAACTCCAGTCTGGGTGACAGGGTAAGACTCCATCTCAAAAGAAAAAAGAAGAATGCAGATTCAAAAAGAAAACTTAGGAAGTCAAGCATAATCCCACTATCCGAGATGATGACTGAAGATGATGACCGATCATTTTCTTATTTTCATCTGAAAATTAAAATAAGAAAACCATTCCATTTACAGTAGCATAAAATAGACTTACGATAATTTAACAAAAGGAATATAAAACTGCACTAAAAACTGCAGAACAGTGTTCAGATATATTAAAGATGACCCAAATAAGTGGAAAGAAATCCTGCATTCATAGACCAGAAGAATTAATACTGTGATGATGGCAATATTCCCCAAGTCAATCTACAGATTCAACACAATCTTTATCAAAATTCCAACTGCCTTTTTTTTTTCCTTTTTACGAAAACGGACAAGCTGATCTCAAAATTCACATAGAAATGCAAAGGGCCCAAAATAACCAAAACAACCTTGAAAGAAGAAGAACAAAGTGGGAAGACTCACACTTCCCAATTTTAAAACTTGCTACAAAGCTACAATAATCAAGACAGAGTGGTACTTCCATAAGGATAGAGATTTAGATCAGTTAAATAGAACTGAGTGTCCAAAAATAAATCCTTACATTTGTGGTTGGGTAATGTCTGAAAAATGTGCTAAGACAATTCAATGGGGGAAAGAAGAGCTTTTTCAACAAATGATTCTGGGACAACTGAATATCTAGATGCAAAAAAAAAAATTGGATTTGAACCCCTACTTCTCACTATCCATAAAAACGAACACAAAAGGGATCAGAGACCTAAATGTAGGTGCTAAAACTGTAAAACTGTGAGAAAGATGCAAAAACTTAGGTCTCCATGACCTGAAGGGTTAGGCAATAGTTTCTTTTTCCCCAGAAACAGTCTGGTTGACCTTAAAAGAGCCTGCTTCACACAGCGTTAAAGATCTGTTTCAAATTTCATGCATCCCTCTTGAAATAGGCAGGGCTGCCTATGCTATCCTCGTAACACAACTCTTGCTGCAGCTGAAATGAACACACTCAGGCAGTGTCCACACACACACACACACACACACACACACACACACATAGAGCGTGGTCACAGCCACTCACAAAGCCTGAATCAGTCTCTTCAAATCCTACATGTGCTTCAGCTTAGTCACTGGGAACAGCAACTTCTTGGGGTAAGCCAGAAACAGTACAAGTCATGCTGATCCTGAAACTGTTTCAAATATAGCCTGGAGCATTTAATACCTTTATAAACAGAAATGAAACTGGGTTTAAATAACGACCCAAACCAGATGGCACCATGTTCTGTTCTCTTCAGAAACTGAAAGAGGAACAAAAAAAGAGACTCCTTCCCGAGGGAGCAGGTGCAGCCACTGGGGAGCATCGGGGCTTTTCCTGAGCGCTGCAGACACCTACAGCCTGGGACCACGTGCTGCTCAGAATGCTCCTTCTCTGATGTGTAAGCAATTAATATGGCTGTGACAGCAGCAATCCGGACACAGCACTGCAGCATTCTCAACACAATTCTACTTCCTAGCTCTAGTATTTGCTGAAATATATTATATAAATCAACTAAAATGTGTTGACTGTTTACTGCGAGCCACACACTGTTGTAACAGTATTACCGCATTAACTCATTTAATCCTTACAACCATCTTATGAGATGGATTCATTTTTTCCAAAAATGTACATTGAAACCCAAGCAAGTTAAGTAATATGCCCAGTTCATAGAGCTTCTCACCAGAGTTTGGATTCAGGTCATCTGACTCCATAAGCCAGGTGTTTAGCCCTTACTCACTTTTGCCAAACTGCCAGAATTATATATTAAAAAAAAAAAAACTATAAAATAATGAAATCATCCATTCCTTGGTGTATTTGTTTTCTATTGTCACTGTGACAAATTGCCAAAAAATTTAGTGGCTTTTAAAATAACACATATTTATTTACTTACAATTTTGAAGATCAGAGGTTGGGGCTAAAATCATAGTGTTGGCAGAGCTTCATTCCTTCTTGAGGCTCTAATGGAGCTATTTCTTTACCTTTTGCAGCTTCTAAAGGTCGCCTACATTCATTAGCTGGTGGCCCCCTCCTCCATCCTCAGAGCTCATCACTACAACCTCTGATTTTGTTGTTGCATCTCCTTTCTCACCCTGACTCTCCTGCCATTCTCTTATCAGGATCCTTGTGATCACACTGGGTCCCACTGAATAATCCGGGATAACCTCCCTAGACCAAGTCCCTTAACTCAATCACATCTGCAAAGTCCCCTTGCCATATAAGGTAACAGATTCACAGGTTCCAGACCCTGGGATATGGACATCTTTTGGGGATGCTCATTATTCTAACACAAATAAGGAACTAATAAGCCCACACATGTATCTGCATCATGTTTCTTAAAAAAAAAGAAAAAAGAAAAAAGAAAAGAAAGAAGAATAAAACACAAGTCTGCAAGTTCATAAAGCACTTAGAGACTATCAGTGGTCAATATGGGGGTCACATCGAATTGTCCACAATGTCAACTTCTTGGTAGGTTTATGCAAAATCAACAACTGTGGAACGTTTCACATTAAATTCAAAATCAATAGCAGAGAGAGTTGAGAAAATCACAAATAAGAATTAAGCAATACATTCCTAATAACCAATGAATCAAAGAAAAAAAATCACAAGGGACATTTGAAAATACTTAGAGACGAATGAAAATGAAAATACAACATACAAAAACATATGGAATGCCACAAGAAATCATAATAGACAAAAAAAGTGGAAATAATTCAAATGACCATTAAATGATGAATGGATAAACAAAATGTGGTATATTCAAACAATGGAATATTATTCAGCCATCAAAAAGGAATGAAATATTGAGACAGGTTATGACATGAATGAACCTTGAAAACACCCTGCTCAGGGAAAGGAGCCAGGCACAAAAAGCCACATATTGTATGATTCTGTTTTATGCAATGTCCAGAATAGGCAAATCCACAGAGACAGAAGGTAGGTTAGTATAGTTGCCAGGGGCTGGGGGGAGGGAGAAATGGGGAGGACCTTGGTGCCCCACCAGAGCACACACCGGCTAACCTATGATGGCCAAGTGGCATGAATGAGAAGCAGACATTTGCTGTTTTATTTAATTTTTTAATGTTTTTTTTTTTTTGAGACGGAGTTTCACTCTTGTCACTCAGGCTGGAGTGCAATGGCGTGATCTCGGCTCATTGCAACCTCCACCTCGCTGGTTCAAGTGATTCTCCTGCCTCAGCCTCCCGAGTAGCTGGGACTACAGGTGTCCGGCACCACACTCGCTAATTTTTTTATTTTTATTTTTACTTTTAGTAGAGATGGGGCTTCACCATGTTGGTCAGTCTGGTCTCCAACTCCTGACCTAGGTGATCTGCCTACCTCGGCCTCCCAAAGTGCTGGGATTACAGGCATGAGCCACTGCGCCCAGCCCATTGGCTGTTTTAAACCAATGAGATCGGGGGCCTTGTTTATTATCATGGAATTCTAGTCTGTCCTGATTTACAGAGGGTAATGGATAACCCGAGGGCATTTTTCCAATATCCCAAAGGGATAGATAATTAGTTACTACCCCGCTTCCTATTCTATTTGGAAATTTCACTGCAAGTTCTTCTAAATACTCTTCGGACAGGCAACAGCTGAGTGGTCTCGATGAGCCCAGGACATCTCTAATTATCTGAATGGACTTCCCTTTCCCCTCCAGGTACAGATGGCTCTAGCAGAATGCGGTTTGAGAGTCCCAGCAGCGCACTGAGGCCTCTGCCTACTGAGTTCCTCCCGTCAGTCTTCATTCTCCAAGAACTGAGTTCTACTCTCCCGGGTCCCAGCCTCACTCACAGGGACCCTCCAGTCACCTTTTTTATTTTTTGTTCTTATTTATTTATTTATTTATTTATTTATTTGAGATGGAGTCTCGCTCTGTCACCCAGGCTGGAGTGCAGGGGCATGATCTCGGCTCACTGCAACCTCCACTTCCAGGGTTCAAGTGATTCTCGTGTCTCAGCCTCTCCAGTAGGTAGGATTGCAGGCGTGTGCCACCACGTCCGGCTAATTTTTGTATTTTTAGTAGAAACGGAATTTCATCATTTTGGCCAGGCTGGTCTCGAACTCCTGACCTCAGGCAGTCACCTGCTTTAGATGATGGCGTTTCTTCTGTGGTTTCTCTGTTGTTCCCACCTCTGCCACTGTCCCTGTATTCCACCCTGCCTCCCGAATCTGTCCACCCTGGACTAGACTAAAAGACCTGCGCCTGGATTGAACGTGGAACATCTCTTACCGAACTTGGTTGTAGGAATATTACCATGCATTCATTGCAGATGCAAGTTAAAGAAGAATATTTTAAATACTGTTGGCTTAAGCTAGGCGGCAAAATATTCAAACGTTAAATCTCAGATGCAGCCAAATCAGAACGGTGTGTTCTGGTGCCACGTTTCGGCAAACACCATCATTCACAGGCTCCTCTGAACCTCATTAACCAAGAGCCCAGCTGGGGGCTGCAGGAAAAACAACTGTGGATTCCACTTTCATTGCAACAGGTTACAACTGCTGATTTATGACTCTTGGCAGGAACAACTGGCGCTGGACCAGGGAGATCGCGGAGGCAGCCAAGGAGCCCACGGGTTGCCCTCCCCCCGCCCCATCCCGGTCCACCCCACGGTGAGGACAGTGCTCTCAGTCACCAGAGGCTCAGGATTTACATGAAGTGGGGTAGTCAGAAACTGCAGAGAGTCCATGGAAAGATAGGGGGCACCTCTTGGGGACAGCCAGGACCAGCCCCGCACCGAATCAACACTTCTGCTATTCTGCCCCTGAGCTTTTGCTCCCCGATCTCTCGATCTCTCGCCAGTCGTTTCCTGCCAAGCTTCTGGTGCCTTCCTGCTGATCCCAGCTGTTTCTTCCCAGGGGCGACCTAGCAACCATTCAGCCCTTGCATTCTTTCCTTCTAAAGGCCACCAGTCTTCCTCCTTCCCTCCAGCAAGGGGACTGCAGAGCGCACCCTGACCAAAGCATGAAACTGGAGTGTTTATGGTTGCATGGCTTCATGCACAGGGATGTCTGCGTTTTAAATACCGGCTTCTGGACATGACTCTCTCCGAGAAATAAATCTGTAATGGATATTTCTTTTCTAGAGCAAATGGAGTGGAAGTGGGAGATTCTGGCATCTCTTGAAATTTCATTTTGTGGTAAAATCATGAGAATTTCATTTCTCATCATGCAAGGCCATTCTTGCTGGCCAACTGAAATGTGTGTTGGAAGAAATGCAAGAAGCTCTTAGGAAGCAGATGTTCAGAGCAGCACAGACACTCATAGGCTCAAGAGCAAACAGGCAGGGAAGGAGCTAAAAGGGAAAGCTTTTTTCAGATAGCACAGCTAGTTCCTAAGACTAAGGGTTATGTCCCAGCTGCTGCAGCATTTTCCCAAGTTCTCTGTTTCTTCTAAAATCACATTTTCTCAGTGCTTTTTGGCTTACTACCCTTAATAGGCATATAAACGTTTTAAAAACTCATATCAGTAGTGATAGCTTTCTGATAGATTAAACGTATTCTTAAACTCTCACTGCTCCCATCCACCAAATAGAAACACAATGAATTTTAAGGCAAAAGCACTCCTTGCCTCCAGGTACCCCTAATATTACCCACTGTGATATTGTTGTCCGTCCCGCTATAAATTGTGTCCCATTATTATGAATAATTATCTTTCAATAAGGGTTAATTTAGAATTCCACGCTCTTTTTTTTTTTTTTTTTTTTTTTTAATTTAAAATGTGCGGTGGCTCACATCTGTAATCCTAGTACTTTGAGACACTGAGGCCAGGAGTTCCAGACCAGCCTGTCTCTCCAAAACAAAACATTTTTTTAATTAAAATAAAAAAATTAAAAATAAAATGTGTGTGCCCTTACTGTACTTATTTTCTCTTTATGAAAAATGTACATTTTTTCTTATGACTTAAACACCATGCTAGGTTATTACAGAAAACTTAGAAAACAGAAATTATAAATAAGAAAAATCTTTCTGGCTGGGTGCAGTGGCTCATGCTTGTAATCCCAGCAATTTAGGAGGCCAAGGCAGGCGGATCACCTGAGGTCGGGCATTCAAGACCAGCCTGGCCAACATGGTGAAACCCATCTCTACTAAAAATACAATAAATTAACCAGGCATGGTGGCGTGCACTGGTGGCATCCCAGCTACTTGGGAGGCTGAGGCAGGAGAATCGCTTGAACCTGGGAGGCAGAGCTTGAAGTGAGCTGAGATCGTGCCACTGCACTCCAGCCTGGCCCACAGAGCGAGACTCTGTCTCAAAAAAGAAAAGAAAAATCTTTCATAAGTGCATGACAAGGAATTATCCCAGTAACTTATTCTCTGCATATATATGTGTGTATATATATATACTTTTTAAAAAATCAGAATCACACTATATTTAGTGCAAACTTTTTTTGTCACTTAGTAGAGTGTATTTTTTTCTGATGTTCAATATTCTTCTGTGTGATAGACATGATAAATCCATCTCTAGACTCTATCCTTTCCCCTGAATTTCACTGGAAGAGTTGACCCTACGCACCATGGGATCCCATTTCAGAACATCTTTTCACTTACGCCCTCCAAATACCTTCTCCACACCCGTGATTGGACCAGGTCTGGATTAGACTCAGATTGGGCCAATCAGAATCTCTCTCCCAGTAATTTGGAATTGGGCTGTTGCTAGGGACTGAGTGTTTGTGTTTCCCTAAACTGGTAAGTTGAAACCTGTTTCCTCAATGGGAAGGTATTAGGAGGTGAGGCTTTTGGGAGGTGATTTGGTCATGAGGGTGGAGCCCTCATGAATGGGATTGAGGCCCTTAAAAGAGAGGCCCCAAAGAGATTCCCCATCCCTTTCACCATGTGAGGAAATGGCGAGAAGATGGCTGCCTGTTAACCAGGAAGTGGGTCCTCACTAGACCCTGAGTTTGCTGACACCTTGATCTTAGACTTCGCAGCCTCCAGAACTGTCAGAGATAAATTTCTGTGGCTTATAAGCTTTCAGTTTATGGTATTTTGTTATAGCAGCCAGAACTGACTGAGACAGACCTGTGTCCCTTAGACCATAATGAAGGCCTCTGTGCTGCACAGTTGAGCAGCGTCTGGGCAGGCACTGCTAAAATCCAAAGGATGTGCTCCATGCAAAGGGAATTGATGAGGGAGTGGAAACAGTATGAGTAGGCCAAGTAAGATAATCTAAAAAGAGAAGCAGAAAATGAGAGTAGACCTGTTGAGAGAGGCAGGGATATGATGCCACAGGTGTCCATGGATGAGACAGTGGGCAGGACTAACACCTGCTCCACGCCCCACGTGGACGGGCTGAACTTGTCATCTTCATGAGTTTGCTTGTTTTGACTTTTCAGTAATTTGCTTTTTTACTTACTTTACTCATTCAAGTCAATTTCACATGATGAGCATTGACTAAGAAAATCATAGTTATTTTAATAGCTGCCTAGTTTTCTAGTATAAATATACCATAATTCATGTAATCAATTCCTTTTTGGTTAGATATTAAGATGTTTCTATTTCTTAACTATTCTATTTGATAAAGAACACTATAATAACTATCATTCCAACTAAATGTTTGTAAATATTTCCTTAAGGTCAAATATGCAATCAAATGGGATTGTATCGGATGAGAAACTATGGGTCAAAAAAATTAATCTCATTTGTGCATTGCATTCCCAGTAGCAGGATGTCTGAATATTTCTGTTTTCTGCTTCCTTACCAATATTAGGTTGACTACTGAAAAAAGAAACAATTCTGCCAATTAAAGTAGTTAAAAATATTGTCTCCTCATATTAATTTAGATTTATTTGATTCCTGGAATTGCACATACTTTTCTATACTTATTGCTCAGTTCATTTTCTTCCAATATGAAATGTTTATTCATGTCTTTTACTCATTTTCTTCTATTTAAATGCTCATTTATATCTTTTTGATTTGTTAGTTCGCTTTCCTCTCTCTCTCTCTCTCTCTGGTTTTCCTTTCGGCTTTTGGTTTTTTTGATTTTGTTTTTGTTTTTTTTTTTTTAAAGACAGTGTCTCACTATGTTGTCCAGGCCAGATTCAAGCTCCTGGGCTCAAGCGATCCTTCCATCTCAGCCTCCTAAGTAGCGGGGACTGCAGATGTGTGCCCCTACCGCCTGGCAGGATATGAAACTTGATTCTTACACACTTGAAAGTTGTCTTTTCCTACCTAGTTATGTGCCTCTGAATTTTATATATGAAATATTTGATAGACATTAAAAATATATTTGTATAGTCATGTGTTGAGATATTTTGTCATAGTTTAGTCCTTTGATGTCATAACTAGAAAGTAGTTCATCTGCCTAAGATTACGTAATCATAAACTTTCATTTTTAGGAAGACACATTAAAAAGGAAATGAAATACCATAGCACTTAGAAATCAAATCCTTAAAAGACATAAAATAGACACAGAAAGCAACATACTAAAATAAAGACAATCCATCACCAAGCCACCTTTAAATTTCAGTGATACTGAAAGTTATCCATTATGAAACCATTCTCCCTATAGAAAACTAAAGCAGATGTTTTATCTCAGAATAAAATTTGTTTTAAAACTATTTCCATCCTGCCTTAGACTTGCCTGTATTATTTAAGTCATTTAAAAGTACCAAGGGCCAGGCACGGTGGCTCACACCTGTAATCTCAACACTTTGGGAGGCCAAGTTGGCTGGATCACCTGAGGTCAGGAGTTCGAGACCAGCCTGGCCCACATGACGAAACCGCCTCTCTTTACTATTTTTAGTAAAATACAAAAATTAGCCAGGCATAGTGGCTCATGCCTGTAATCCCAGCTACTCAGGAGACTGAGGCACGAGATTTGCTTGAACCTGGGAGGTAGAGGTTGCAGTGAGCCAAGATCATGCCACTGCACTCCAGCCTGGGTGAGAGTGAGACTCTGTCAAAAAAAAAAAAAAAAGAAAAAGAAAAAGAAAAAGAAAGAAAACAAAACAAAACAAAAATTCCAGGGAAAAAATAAGACAAGAGATATGAATTCATGTAGCCAAGACTCAACTGTTTCTCTTTTTCCTGTGGATAAAACCGCAGAGAGGCAGTGATGAGAGAAAATCTACTCTAGCTCTCCAAATTCGTACGACCCCATTCGTTGGTGTGGTGAAGCAAGAAGAGGGGTCATTTGGATGTGACGTGTTGTCGTCTGGCGAATTGTGGGGTTCCTGTTCAGAAACATTCCTGGCGAGTCTGAACTGTGGGCTATGGAACACTGCATAGAGCCTCTAATTCACATGATTAGTCTTATTATCATTTTTTTGGTCTTGTGGCTAGAGAGGGGAGCTAGAGAGAGGATCTAGAGAGAGAGAGGATCTAGAGAGAGAGAGGAGCTAGAGAGAGAGGGGAGCTAGAGAGAGGGGAGCTAGAGAGAGGATCTAGACAGAGAGGAGCTAGAGAGAGAGGATCTAGAGAGAGGATCTAGAGAGAG
>NC_045442.1:123952196-123998568 GCF_002776525.5 Piliocolobus tephrosceles | reverse complement strand
AGGAGCTAGAGAGAGAGAAGAGCTAGAGAGAGAGGAGCTAGAGAGAGGAGCTAGAGAGAGAGGAGCTAGAGAGAGGAACTAGAGAGAGGAGCTAGAGAGAGAGGAGCCAGAGAGAGGAGCCAGAGAGAGAGAGGAGCTAGAGAGGGGAGCTAGAGAGAGGAGCTAGAGAGAGGAGCTAGAGAGAGGAGTAAAATGATGTCCTGTGGTTGCAGGAGTTGTTCAGTCATGAGATGTAGCAGGGACCCAGGATGCGAAAGGGTGGGGATGGGAGTAAAAGGCGAGAGAGAAACCAAGGGAAATCAAGGGCGTGTTGCAAACCAGCTGATGTGGGGTGTTCTGTAACTGAAGGAGATACCGTTACCCTATTCTACTGATGAGGAAACAAAAGCTCAGAGAGGTCTAGTGACTTCCTGTGGTCACACAGCCAGTGAGGGAAGAAGTTGAGATTTGAAAAACGTGATGTTGGAAATAACAAGAAAAAGTGAAGACACCAAGAGGGATCAAAATCCAACATGAAGGAGGTGGTGAGGACCAGCTTTGTAATTGAGGAGGGTCTTGTGGCTCTCTCACTCTGATCCTGAGGGGCAGTGTTCAGATGGCCAAAGTTTAGAATTTAACTCTAAATTCTATCTATTCAAGCATAGAATGCATGTCTTAGTAAGAATGGCTTCAATTGGTATGCTAACTTTTTAGATCCTTTCATTTTATTCTGACAACAATCCTTGAGGGTAACCCAGCACCTATTTTAACCCTTTGCTTCAGAGTTCGAAGCTTTTATGAATTGATTTTATGGAAGAATTTTTATAAATATGTTTAAACTTTATGCCCTGGTTATCAAACAAGACCCAAGCCTAGTCAGGCCTCTTGAGCATGGAGAGAGATGAGCCTTCTCGGTGATCTGCGCCTTTAAGGAGGGCCCCGCTCTCCTGCCTGCATCGCTGTGCTGCATATAAATGCCCTCTGTGGCTTCAGCCTGCTTATTTCCATTCAAAGTGTACACTCTGCTTTTTCCCCAAAGTAAAAGCATTTCCAGGAGTGCCAAGCACATCTCTTTTTTGTAGACTTCCTCTTGGAGGAGTGAATACTGCTGATTTATAAATTACATGGAGGTGTGCAAAGGAGATCAAGGTTCAGTGGATGTGAGCCCACGTATGGCACCTCCCACAGGCCCAGGTGCTGCCCTTAATTCTCAACTCGTCGCTTCTGCCAACCTTGTCAGTTCTGGCCACTCAGGCAGCACTCTGATCAAAGCAAAAGTAGTTGTCTTCCTCTTAGAAATAAAGAAAAAGGGTTCTTCCTTTTGCAAGTTAACATACTTAAAGCATCACTTCCCTTGTTGAATTTTTCCTAATCCTTATTTGAAACAGGATTTCACTGGCGAAGAAATTGTCCACTGTTTTTTTGTGTATGTTTGTGTGTTTGTTTTTACTATCAGATGCAGAACTCTTTCTATTTGAATGAAATCTTAATAAGAGGACATGCCTTCGATGATGACATTCCCCTCCCATAATCTGATGCTAGAATGCAGTGGAATGCACATTGCTTCCCATCACAAATAGCCACTGAAAGAAGAAATTCTTGGCATTGTGGACTCACTACTTCCTGTGGATAATTACTAGAAATATACGCATGTGCATGCATGTGTGTATACTCATGTGTGCCTTTCCAACATGCTGGGTGAAACTTTTGGATCTTTGAATCATACTGACTATGTGGAATACAAACAGGACACCACACCCTTGTGGATCGTCACAGTCTCCCTTTTTCTCTTGTCTATGCTGGCTGGTTGTCTCGCTACTTAATGAATGAAAGAAGAGGGAAAAGGAAGGAAAGGGGATGAAGAGAAAGAAGAGAAGAGAGAGGCCAGGAAACTCTGACATACAGAGCCCCGTTCATTGGCTCACTCTCCAACCGCTGCTGTTATTCCTTCCTTCTGGGCTCATACCCTGGGTCTCTAGCCAACTGGTCCCAGGGACTTGACTGCCTTTTTGCCTGTCTGGTGCCTCGAAACAGAGAACTGCAGCCCAAGATCATTTTACCTCTGCAGTAGAATGTGAGAATTAAAACTGATCTCGGCGGGGCACAGTGGCTCACGCATGTAATTCCAGCACTTTGGGAGGCCGAGGTGGGCGGATCACCTGAGGTCAGGAGATTGAGACCATCCTGGCTAACACCGTGAAACCTGTTTCTACTAAACATACAAAAAATTAGCCGGGCGTGGTGGCATGTACCTGTAATCCCAGCTACTCAAGAGGCTGAAGCAGAATTCTTTGAACCTGAGAGGCGGAGGTTGTAGTGAGCTGAGATCGTGCCGTTGCACTCCAGCTTGGACAACAAGAGCAAAACTCCATCTCAAAAAAAAAAAAAAAAAAATTTACTGATCTCAATTCAGGCAGGCTCTGTGGCTCACACCTGTAATCCCAGCACTTCAGGAGGCTGAGGAGGGAGGATCACTCAAGGCTAGAAGTTTGAGACCAGCCTAGGCAACAGAGCAAGACCCCATCTCTACAAACAATCAATAAAATAGAAGTGATCTCAATGCAATAGACATGAGGAACCACATGGTGAGACGGATCAAGTGATTTTTTTTCCATGGCCATGAGGACCAGGACAAAAAGGCTGTTCTTTGGACGTACTTATCCTGTGTGGTACCAGATTCAGGCTTCTTCTCTGCATCCCCCCTTAGCTCACCCTGGCCTCAGCAGCTTCATCCTGGCCTTGGGGACACCTGTCACACAGGGTGGGGACCAACACCACCATGTTTACGGACACAGCAGTGGTTTCCAACCATGGGTGATTTTGCCTCCTTGGGAGATGGTTGGCAATGTCTGGACATAATTTGGGTTGTCACCACTCGGGGGAAGGGGTGTGCCACTGGCATCTAGTGGGTAGCAGAAAAGCCACCTGCAACAGAGATTCATCCAGCCCCAAGTGCCAATAGTGCCGAGGTGGAGAAACCTTGACCTTCCCAACATCCCAAGCTTGTTTTGCCAAATCCAGAGTCAGATCTGGTCCAGGGTTGGTTTTGGAAGGTGCTTTTGACTATCTGTGGATGGTGAGAAGTTCTGAGACTGTGGGGACTGCCGGGCAGGGTGGTCGGAGAGTTAAAATATCTGGGCTGGAGAGTCCTGGCTCTGACCTTAACCATCTATGCACTCAAGAAGCCACTTTCTGTCTCAGGCCTCAGACTGCCCGCGAAGATATCTCCGCCCCAGTGTGATCGGGGTTGTGGAGACTTGAAGCTAGTCCTGTGCAGCCCACAGAAAATGTTTTGGAAATGTCTGAGCATCTTAGGAGGGCTCGGCCGAGGCTGACGCTTCGAGTACATGGCGGTTATCGGCTTTCACTCCACCTGGTCAGAGCCCAGCCCCTGTGTACAAGGACACCCTGACCCGGCTTCATTGGCCCCTTACCCACTCACTGCTCAACTCCCCTCTGGACAGGTGGGGTGAGGTCCCAACACTCCCCTGCATATAGCCTGTTCCGTTCCCATATCATTCTCTACTTGCAACCATTTGTTTTACCTCCCTGCTCTTTCCTCAACCCCCAACCTCTGTCTTCATAACCATTATGAACAATGTCTACGGTTCATCTACATCCCAGACCAGACGCTCCATGATGGCAGAGCCATGGGCCTATCTGGTCTCCTCCTAGTGTGGCAGCAAATCCTCACAACCATTATGAAACCTTTCTAGTGATTCTCTGAAAAGGATGGCTCTCCTGCCGCATGTCATCCCCAGGCTCTGACCTGAGCCACTCCCCAAGCATCTCATTCATGCCCTGTTGGTTCCCTGATACCCTCTGACTCAAATAACTCTTCTTGGAGGATCTTTGAAGTTTTTTGAGAATTGCTGTTCAGAATAAGTTATCTCTACTAGAAATGTCTTGAGGTCCGTGAATAGGCGTCTAGGATGCCTTACGCATAGGAGATGCTCGAAAAATATTTGCCACCTCGATTTGGTGATCAACAGGCCCGACGAATGTCATGGCATCGTATTTCTCTGTGTTATAATTGGCATATATCTCAGCTGTGCAGTGAGTTTTTAGTTTCCGTCATTACTGCAACACGGATCTGTGTCTTACTTTTTCTTATCACTGTTAGTTTCTTGCCATTTCACCAGAAACTTATAGCAGAGAGGAAAAAAGAAAACAAAACTCAGAGAAAGAAGGGATGAGATGGAATCCAACCAAAACCTCAGCGCTGCTGCTGACCCCAAATCGGAATTTAAAAAAAAAATTCTCTGGTCCAAAGCTTTTAGTTATTTTTTTTCTATGCCTCAGAAATACTAAGTTAGAAGTTAAGTGGTCAATGATTTGGCTCTTCTTTAGTATATTTTAAAATATATAGACATGGACACATTCTTTAGGAGCCTAAAGTCTTTTAACTCAAAGGAGAATTAATTTCAGTAAACTGCCATCAACGTGGTGGTTGTGAGTAACAGTCTGTTTGTGTGCAAAGCCGTACTTTTCCATCCAGTCTATTCTTTGAACTGATAAATCTCCCCGAGCAGAAACCACGGCCACAAAATGTCGCAAGCAGAGAGCACAACGCTGCAAGCACTTAGCAGCTCAAAGTTTTTATACCTCGGCTCTACAGTGGCAGCTGCATTTGCCAGCACTGTGTAGCAGCAAGATTTTCATTAATTGTGTGGGGCCCCAGGATGTGTTTTGGTTTTGCAAGCTGTTTTGCAGGCTCTGCCTTCCTGTTCCTCTGTCTCGGTGTGCTCTCTCACACACACAATGCGGGGGACAAGTGCACGTCTTTACAATTCAAAACCAGAAAAGACCAGAACATTTTTAATTAGTCTGAAAATAAAACAACAACAACAACAGCCAACAGCAGCTCTGAAAGATGTGTTCCTCTATCTCTTTCCTCTGGAAGGCTGCAATTTAATATGTTTATGGGGAGAAGTGATCCTTACAGTCCCAAGAAAAGTAAGGAGGAGTCCGGGGAGTCTCAACCCAATTATTTGGCAGTCCACTTTGCCCCTCCAATAAATGAAACTGCAAAGCTCTCTTTTACCGGATACCCAGGCACCGACAGCAAACTGCAGGACCACAGCTTCTCATCCATTCCCTGGGGGCATGATTTAAACCCAGAAACCTGTCGTCAGGAGGGAAGTGGAGAATGGCTCCAGGACTAGCTGAGAAGTGGTAGTGAAGGGTTTTTGTCTCCCTTTCAACCCTGTAAATCTAAGTGAACCCGATCTCTGAATGATTATTAAACACTTTGCATTCAATGGCTGAAGGATAGTCTATTCATTAAATCAGCGATTCTTAGCAGGGCTATTTCTGCTAGAAGGTATTGTTGGGTGCTGGGAAGGAGGTGTTCATAATGAGAAGGAAGTGGCCGTAGCAAGTTGGCAAAACTCCCAAGGAAGTTTAAAAAAAAAAAAAAAAAAAAAACTTCTGTCAGCATCATTGCCTGCAAAATGGATGCCATTCTTTTTGAGATTAAGGAATCCAGTGAACGAACATAAGTCCATCACATTTACTATGGAAAATAATTACTCAATTCGGCGAAAGGAAGCATAACATCTACCAAAGTTCTTGCCTTCCATTCCGAAGGGACATGGAGAGGGGACGAGGTTTCTTCCTCATCTCAGATGGATCCTCTGCAGAATTCATGCTAATAAAGGTTAACCTGTTTCTCTTTATCTCTGTCATGAGTTATTAATGTCTGGTATCAGTTATTTGCAAATTTTAAACTATTTTGCACAGCAGCGCCTAACACCGTGGTATCTCATCTAAAAGAGGATCTCTTGGTCTTCACAGCACACTTGGTGTAACTATGGAAGGTTTCATCGTGGTTATTTACACGATGTGTTTTCTTTCCATTTTTATGGTTTCTATTTTTCCTCCACTTCACTTGGAATAACATCGTCTCCTATCTATCTGGGGATAAAAGATGATTACCTTTTTGTTCAGAATCCACTAAACTAATACACTTCTTCTGTTTGTTGCTAAGCAACCGAGCTAGGTTACCCGGAAGAAGCGGACTCCACTGTCAGTTACTTGCTCCTTTCTGATAATTGACCATCAGAGTTTGCCTGGTAGGGGAAACAGCTCGTAGTCAAAAGACTTGAGAAATTTTTTAAAAAATTCAACCATCCAAAGGTTTGCCAAAGCATTCTATCCTAGATAAACAAATGATGGCAAACGCACCGAATAGGTTACTAATCGTTAATAAAAGGAACAGTACACCACACACAGGAATTGGGATGAAACTCAGATGCATTAGAAAGAATCCCGACACAAAAGAGTCCATCCTACGCATTCCAGCTTATGTCTGTGAAACTCTAGAAAAGGCACATCGAATCTAATGAAACAGAAAGTGAGCAAGGGCTGCCCAGGGCTGGAGATGGGCATCATTAGAGACAGGGTGAAAGGAACTTGCGAGGGTGGAAATGCACCATCATCTACACCTTTATTTTTATTTTATTTTTATGGATTTAGGGGTACAAATGCATTTTAGTCACATGGATAGATTGCATAGCGGTGAAGCCTGTGCTTTTAGGGTAACCATCACCTGAACGGTGTAAATTGTACCCAGTAGGTTATTTCTCATCCCTCACACCCCTCCCAACTTCCCACCTTTTGGAGTCTCCAATGTCTATTTTTCACTCTGTCTGTCCATGTGTACCTATTGTTTAATGAGAACATGCAGTACCTGACTTTCTGTTTCCGAGTTACTAAAAACATGGAACACATCACGAATATGCGTCA
Organism: Piliocolobus tephrosceles; assembly: GCF_002776525.5. Taxonomy (NCBI): domain Eukaryota; kingdom Metazoa; phylum Chordata; class Mammalia; order Primates; family Cercopithecidae; genus Piliocolobus; species Piliocolobus tephrosceles. The sequence continues at coordinate 123,991,842 of NC_045442.1, read as the reverse complement.
TTCTCGCACGGTAGTCTTGCTAATCTTCCCTGTATCTCTACCATTTTAGTATATATGCTGCTGGAGGGAGCACCCCGTCATTTACATATTAATTGTGGCTGAGATTGCGCAGATACAAATCAAAATGCCATTTAAATGGATGCCTTTCATTGTACGTAAATTAACAAAGAAATGAAAGCTATTAGTGCACATCACCGTTTATTGAATTTTGACTTAGTTGTGTTATTTTTAGGGTTAGGAAGTCTTTTCCTATTGAGAGTCATTATTTTACAGGGAAAGGAAATTCATGTCACATAAGTAAAATGCAACTTCAGTTTTAGAGGAAGAATTTCATTTTTTAAAGGACATTTACTTGAGAAGTATTATAATTGATATTTCTTCCTTGGTTCCTTTTTTCCTGTCATTTTAATTTTTATTAAGATTACACATTCTAATAATTTTGCATCCTACTTCTTAGAAGCAACTACTTTCAATTCCTTTCAGCTATTCCTTTTGGAATGAGTTTTACATTTCAAGTAAAATGTTTATACTACTGCTTCTTGACTTTTCAGATTTGCTGTCTTGGTTTCTAACTCTAGAAATTTAGTATATAATACTCTTTCTCACCCTCTCTCCTTCTCTCACCACACACACAGACACACAGACACACACACACACATACACATACACACACTTCCCAATTCCTTGTCTTCCCAAAGTAGTTATACCATAATTTTGTTTAGATTTGGTGTTTACCTCCCTGTGACTGTGTAAATGCCATTTGTTGCTGATATGAGTAATAAACTATGAGTACTCTTCCTTCCCTGCACAGCTTTTTGTTTTCCCTGGAGTTAATAGGTGCCAGGTTTTGTTTTGTGCTATTTGTTTGCTCAAGGGTCACTGCACACCTGCCATCCTGGGTCTTCCTCCACTATCATCCTGTCAACTTTATTCACCTCTCATGAGACTGACACAGCTGTGTACTGGATCACATGTCTTGTGAAACTCCCTTTAAAGGGATAAATGACAGCTCTGCACAACTACATACAGGGACACTAAGACCAATAAAAAGACACAGGCTAGCATGATGTAAGAGGTTTATGGTCTGATTTGCTGCTGAAGTCATGTCCTTATTCCGCAGTGGAAAATTGCAAGAGCAAAGATATTCTTTATAGAGTGGACCCTAGCCACAGCATGAAGGTTTCATGTTGCATGAAAAGACTCTGGACTTATGCCTTTCATGCAACTGGAATGTCCCCTAATATGTTTACCAGTCCTTCTCTCCTCATTCCTGCACACTGTAACCAAAGGAGAAACACTCTCCTGGTTACTGTAGACAGGGACATTCTGAGGTGCTCTGAGCAGACCGGACCTTAGGTGATCCTGGTGCCTTTGCATAGAAGAACCTTTCTCATAAGATAGTTTAATCTAACATTATTTATAATGGGGAGTCACCAAAAACAACTAAAGTATCCGACAACAGAGGGGCAATTTCTAAAGGTTGACTTTTAAAAAATACATATGTGTGTGTATGTATATGTGTGTGAGTGTGTGTATATATATGTGTGTGTGTGTATATATGTGTGTGTGTGTGTATACATATATTTTGCACTTCACACACAATCTCGAAGCATCACAACAAACCTGCAAGGTAGATATTTGAAACTGAAGTGCAAAATGGGAATGTGACTTTCCCAAAGCCATTTAGCAATGAAAGGATATAAGTTTAATTCCAAAGCCAGTGCTTGTTACCCTGTATTATGCTGCAAGGCAGGCAAGACATCCTTTCCAGACATCCTGTCCTACGATTATGTTTTGGTCTCTTGAGCGACCTTCAACAGATATGTCTTCATTTGTAGTAATCTGTGAAGCAGGAAATTGGGAGCTCCTAAAGGCTTCACTAGCCGGGACTAAGCACTTCAACGAGGCAAAGGGGCAGATCCTCAGAAAACCAGTGAAGGCAGCGGGGACACCAACATCGTTTCCAGGACTGTGTGTTAAAAAGGCAAACAATGCGAGTCTATTGGCCCTGTCCAACCTCACAGCACAAGATTTTCAGAACTGCGTGCCCTTGACCGATAGCAACCCTGCAAAATACATTTGAAGTATCACTATTTTGGAACTTGAGAGGACTGCAGAAAAATCCACATGGCTTACATCCAAGAGAATTTTCGAGATACCACAGAAAATATAACAAGAGCTCAAACACATAGATTTTTCCATTAAAAAGTACAGTGTGTAGCAATTTGTGAATCTAAAAAAAAAAAAAAAAAAACAGCTGTTACTTTGGCTGCCATTGTCATAATCTTGTTTCCTAACTGGGGCTCAGTGGAAGAGATTAATCTTCAAAGGTGTACTTGGAAATCAATCTACACAGGAACAAAGACTAAAATCAGAGAAAACATGGAAGGGTTGGTAATTAGACTTCACTGTTTCTGAAGCAATTAGGCTGCAGAGAGCTATGCAAGCCATCCAAGCTACAGTTTGAAGGAGAATCCTCACTTTGTACAAGATTAAAAGAAAACCAATACACAATCGGTGAGTCTTTGTCAACTTACCTATATGAGCAGCAATAAGGCTGAAGTTCGGGTTTTACAGCTTGATCACAATTCTCAAAACAATTCACACTAAAATATAAACTCCTAAAAATGCATTAATATGCTATCCCTTCATGGGCATTTATGTTAAGGCAAAGATGGAACATGCTCGTTGCAGAATTTCAGAGAGGAGAGAGTAGAGTCTGAATCACCGAGCTAGAAAGGACCTGAGAGATCACCTGTTCCAATTTCCTCATTTTATAGACACCTTGGGCAGAAAGGTATAGGTAATCAGCAGGTATTAGAACTCAAACTTCCTGACTCCCCTTGCCAATGTCTCTCTTTCTATGGGAGGGGAAGTTTTGCCTCGAGGCAGAAAGGCCTATGGCATCACAGGACCAAGATAGAGTAAACCCTAAAATCACTTGGGGTTTTGGGGGGATGGGGTAGAGTTGAGACGGTTTGACAACCTCAGAGAGAAACTGAACACAGAAATTTTTCTGAAGGATGTTGTCTTCCACCCGGCCTTTCAGGTGGTAAATAAGAAAGGCCATTTTGAAGCAAGACTTTGGCTTTAAGGACTGTTAACTGTGGGCATTAGAAAACCCTTCTTTAGGCCGGGCGCGGTGGCTCAAGTCTGTAATTCCAGCACTTTGGGAGGCCGAGACGGGCGGATCACAAGGTCAGGAGATCGAGACCATCCTGGCTAACATGGTGAAACCCCGTGTCTACTAAAAAAATACAAAAAACTAGCCGGGCGAGGTGGCAGGCGCCTGTAGTCCCAGCTACTCGGCAGGCTGAGGCAGAAGAATGGCGTAAACCCGGGAGGCGGAGCTTGCAGTGAGCTGAGGTCCGGCCACTGCACTCCAGCCTGGGCGACAGAGCGAGACTCCGTCTCAAAAAAAAAAAAAAAAAAAAAAAAAGAAAACCCTTCTTTATGGTCTTGGGACTCTTATACATTTTATATGTTAGAAAATAACTGAAAATTATTAGTACGTAGATCATTTGAAGTGTTAATCACTTCTGCAATGTTTACTCTCTACATTATAAGTTTAAAACATACATGTCCATTTTTTTGGTAAAGGCTCAATTTAATATACAAATCTGTTAACAAAAATGCTGAGCTAAATCCTGCACAGCCTCATAATTGCCTGTCTTTTCCTTTTTTTTTTCTTTTATATCCTTTTTTCTTAGGTGTGCACTATTACTGCTTGCAAAAACAAGGATCTATCACACAATTATTTCTAATTATTCTTGTGGGGGATTCAAAATTTTGAGAAAAAGAAAAAGCAGTGAAAATTATGCATTCACTTGCAGAAAGATGTAATTTTGGGGAAGTTATGGGGAAAAGTGTCAGCAACACTATCTTGCCTGAAGCTTGAATAGTTTAAAGCAGAGAAATGTTGTCATGGTAGTAATCCAAGTAAAATTAGATTTCTACTTCTAACAACAAGATTGGATCCCAGGAAGAGGAGAGGCTGAGAGGCCTTAGTTCATAAACTCCACTTGGTATACCATATGAAATAGCTTCATATGCACCTTTGCTTTTGGCGAAGTTGGCATCCCTGACCTCTGACCCAGGCATGTTCACCATAAGCCAGGCATAAGGAAAGAGTAGAGAAAATAAAGACGCTGCTCAGTCTGGACATGGTAGCTCACGCCTGTAATCCCAGCACTTTGGGAGGCTGAGGCGGGCAGATCACTTGAGGTCAGGAGTTCAAGACCAGCCTGGTCAATATGGTGAAACCCCCATCTCTACTAAAATACAAATATTAGCTAGGCGTGATGGTATGCACCTGTAACCCCAGCTACATGAGAGGCTGAGGCCTGAGGCAGGAGAATCGCTTGAACCCAGGAGGTGGAGATTGCAGTGAGCTGAGATCATACCAGTACACTCCAGCCTGGGCAACAGAGCAAGACTCCGTTTCAAGAAAAAACAAAAAGCCTCTGATCAGCAACATCTCCACCACACATCCCAACACTTAGCCAGCCCTCTGCATCAGGAAAGAGGGAGCAGCAGGGGAAACCCCAAGGGAAATAAAGACTAACTTTGTCTATTTGCAAGTTTGCGTTGGGCTCTGGTTACTGCTGAGAGACAGAGATACCAAAACCTGCATGAAAATATTAACACCATGTTGGAAACTTGAAATGCTTAGCCAGGCCCATTTCAGTTCCATTTTCCCCTGCTTCTAAGGAGGAGAAAGAGCGGAGTGAGAGAAAAAGAGCAAGAAGGAGGATGCATAAGATTTCCTGACATCCCCCTTCGTAAGCGGCCACTATGTGCCAAGAAAAAAGATGAATAAGACACAGTCTATTTACAGTAATATCATATCTGGTGAGCCAGATTCTCTCACAATATGTTGACCGTATCCCTGAGAACAAGGGGCACAGCAGTGTCTTGCGTAGTGCTCAGGACACAGTGTGTGCTCCGGAAGGGTTTGTTCAATCTCCAGCCACATCTGAACATCTAGGACCTGCTCTGTTGAGGGAAGGTGACTTTCATGGGAAAGGCGTGATGGTTACTTTCATGGGTCAACTTGCCTGGGCTGTGGGGTGCCCAGGTTAGGCACTGTTTCTGGGTATGTCTGTAAGAATGTTTCCGGATGAGATTAGCCTTTGAATGGGTGAACTGGGAAAAGCAGATGACCTTCCCCAGTGTAGGTGGGCCCCATTAAATCTATGGAGGGCCTCCATAGAACAAAAAGGCAGAGGCAGGAGGAATTTGCCCCCTTTTTCCTGCCTCATTGCTTGAGCTGGGACACCTCATTGCCTCTTCTCCTTACTTTAGACTGGGATTCACACCACGGGTTCCCCTGCTTCTCATGCCTTCGGACGTGGGATGAATTACACCGTGGGATCTCCTGAGTCTCCAGGTTGTAGATGGCAGATTACAAGGCTTCTCAGCCTCCATGCTCATATGGGCATTATTGGATATTCCTTATAATCAATCGATCTACCTATTTCTTTCTATCTATCTATCTATCTATCTATCTATCTATCTATCTATCTATCTATCCATCCATCCATCCATCCATCTATCTAATCTTTCTCTCTTTGTCGCTCTCTCTATCTAGCCAATTAGAAAGCTCTTGTAAGTTATTTCTCCCATGAGTGGGGTGGGATTGGAAATTAGAGGGCAAGACAAGAGGCCTAGACTCTAAAGATAGATGGACAAGGAAGAAAAACAAACAAACAAACAAACAAACAAACAAACAAAAACCTTGCAGTAGAGACTGTCATTTATTACCTAATATCCATCCATTACTCCCTCCTTAAAGACCAAACTTCTTTTTACATGGGTACTAAACATTACATTTCTGGTCTCTCTTGCAGCTTGGCATGGCCATGTGACTAAGCTGGGCTCAATATAATGTAAATAAAAACGTTGAGTGGGACTCTTCCAGAAAGTTTGATTGAAAGGCATACATTGTCAGGAAGAGTCTGTTTTGCATTTCTGCTTTTCCTCTTTCTCTTTCCTACCTTAATGAGACAGCTGGACCTCCAGCAGCTATTTTGGACCTTGAGGTGGCCTGGGAAACAAAAGCCATCCATGCACTGAAAATGCCAGAGTGGAAAGATCAGAGCATGGATTTGTAAGGACCACCTTGCTAGCCTGTACTACAGTTACATGACAGAGAAGTAAACCTCTACCTTGCCTAACCAACTGGTTGCTTTGTGGTTTTCTGTTATGTGTGACCTAATCTAATTTTAACTAACCTAGAAATCTGCTCTCTGTTGCCCTCTAACTGAATGTCAATGGCTTCCCATCTATAGTTATTTACATGAAGTATGATGACAGATTTTATATTATGAAATGAGCAAGAACAATGTCGTTTTAAACTTCCCTTGATTAAAAAAAAAAAAAATGCTCATTTCTCTTTACTCACACCCTTTGTGATTTGCCACTCAGATTTCCAAGACAGGGAAATTAGTCAACCTGCTTTCTATGTACCAGAGCTTTCTTCAATCCCTGCTGGCCCCGAGTGACATGGAATCACACATACACAAAATGGGAACAGCCCTGCCTCTAAATTATTCCCCAACTAGTTCTGGAAGTCCCAAGAGGAGGGTCACATGGGTCCTGACACCATCCTTCTCCCTAATGACACTGCTCCCCTTGCTCTTTGACTCCCGGACACTACCTAACAGGAGAAAGTCCTGCTTCTGGAAATCATGAGGTTCAGGCTGCTTCCCAGCTCACAGGCTCACTGCACTCCAGTGGGCTCCAAATGCATCCTTTACAGCTTCCCAGACACCTAGTCACCCATTTGCCCCAACAAGAACATCCCGCGCTTTCAACATCTAAGTAGATTTATAGCAATTTTACCGAAAAATTCTTTAAATATTTGTTTTTCCATCACAAATGCCTTTCCCAGAACCTAAGCTGGATCGTAAGACCCCATTGAAGAGGTTTATAGCTTGTTATTCTTTGCATTCCTGGCACCTAGCATAGTGCTTGACACGTGGAAGGGATTTATTAAAGTTTATGTACGAACGACGGCTCCAGTGGATAACACAAATACATTTATTTTCTCTTCTAACCCTAAACAATCATCCTGGCACCCGTGAGCCCCAGCTCTTGTCCTTTAAGAGAAATTCTTTCCTGCACACTCTTACTTAGTTCTAAAGAGCAAAAGGATTTATCTCAGGTTGTCAAGCTGTGACTCCTCACCTCACACAGCACTGGATGTCTTAGAGGGGCTGGGGGAGAAGAGATGGTCTTTTGCCTCTATGTCCTCGGTATGCTCTGTCATCCCATTGTTTCCTACTCCTCTAGGTCCCCACCAATGGGTACCATATCACAAATATAAAGGTCCGCATTTAACTTGGGAAGTGCAAGCCTAACATGCCACAAAATTCTCAACTTCCAACTTCTTTCTGCCCCTCCCCTCCCACATTGCTCTACTAATGGAGAAAAGGAAGAGGCTCAGTGAACTATGAGCATCGTGATCATCATTTAGGATTTTGCAGACATAGGATAAGAAGACAGCTTTTAGGCACTCAGGCTGAACTCTCTGGTGGGACATTGTTTAGGGGATGGTGTGGGAGACTCAGTCTCTTCCAATCTCCTGGTTGGAGAGCTAAAGAGCTCCTGAATTCGGATGCAGGAGCAAGGTGGGGGGCCTGTTGCAAACTTCCTGCTGCGAACAACCACTTGCACTGTCCACACACAAGAGGCAAGGGTGTCCTCCCATTAGCAAGCTACCGTAAGTTCTTACTACAGGAAGGTGGGATTCAATGGGCTGCTGTGCAGGACAGTCTGGGAGGCTGGGTGGAGATCCTGCCACCGCAGGGTGACAGGAGCACAGCAAGGAGAGAAGCTGACTCAGGAAGGGCCCCTCCCACCAAACTCTCCAAACTGCCTTGCAGAGTTTCTCTGCATGACAGCACTCTTAATCTCCCTAAATCACAATGGGGAGTGAATCTGTCTTGTTTCCTCATTATATACTGGGGACCTAGCACAATGTCTGGCATATGTTAGGAAGCCAATAAATATTATTGAGCAAATAAATGAACGCACATACAATGAAACTGCTGATCTGTGGCTTTAAAGCAAATCTCAGGGCACATTGCAAGGAGTTGATGCAGAGCCGGCGCAGCAGAGGAAGCTTTGGTGTATAAATTAGCATGTGCTTATTTAGAAGGACCCAAGGATTTTGATAAGCTGGGGAAGAAATCTGTAATACAGCATTAACCTGTACATCCCTGCCAGCCAGAGATTATAAACTTGTACAGCTCAGGCACAGCCCCCAGGGACTTTCAAAAACTCTTTTCTCTCTTTCCTTGCAAGCCAGCTCCTTGTTGTAGTAAAGTGGATTGGCAGTTGAGATGCCCGGCTTCAGGTCTCACTCATTTGTGTGCATGCGAGTGAGTGTGTGGGTAGGCTTTGGGCAAATGACTTAATCTCCCTACATCGCAGAGATGGAGATCATGAAGATAATTTCGGCTGGACTAAATTCACAAGTTTGAGTCAATATCAAACCGAGGAACTGGTCTACACACTTCTAAGCCCCCGAAGTCCAAAAGGCAGACGTTCTTTCTTTTTTTTTTTTTTTTTTTTTTTTTAGCTTTTTCTGGGTTTTCGTCCTTTTTGCATTCCTTAACTCATATCTTTTTCGTCCTTTTTGCATTCCTTAACTCCTATCTTTTTCTTTATTTTTCCCCAGTGTTCTTCTTATCTTTGTTATATTTGCATGGATTTGTACACTATTTAAAAAATGCTGGAAATCCCTTCTGAACCATGAGCTCCTTTTTGTTGTTTCTTCCATAAAACGGAACAAAAGATTGCACAAAATTTATGCTCGATAGATTTGGTGGCACTGAGCAGGGCCCTGCGATCTCAGCTGGAGGCATGAGCCTGGGGCGTGAGGGTAAAGACAGGCTGCTTGCCTGAGCTCAGTGGCCTCAGCATGCCAGCAGTGGTCAGTGATCTTCCCCAGACTTCACGGCTTTGAAACAGCCATGTTCTTAGTTCCATTAGGAAGCTCCTCGTAAAATGTATGCCAAGTAATTTGCCTTATTCCTCCCATTCCCCCAGTTTCCTCCTCAGCAGACATTACTCAAAGAACAACAATTTGCAACCTCTATGGGAACTTCTGTACAAAGAGGAAAGAGGCTAAAACTGTGGATCAAACCATGTCAAAGTAGGACAACATAAACACGAAGTCAAAGAAGGAAAGTGGCTTCGGCTTCCCTCAGGACACAGAGTTCCATGTTGATTAAAGATTAAAACAATACTCAGAATTATGCGAAGGTTTTATCCGGCTCAGTGCAGCGATTCAGCCTCCCTCTGAATGGAGAGGCTGAGAAACCCTCCCTCTCCCGGCGGCCAGCATTTGATGTTCCCCAGAACAATGATGAATAATGAGTCCACCAAACATCATATCATTTAACCTTCAAAAAAGACACGTCAGTACTCTCATTAAGGGCATTTGACCCAGAGAGAAACGGGCTGAGAGAGGATTAACCGGGTGTAGAAGGTCACCAACCAGCAGTGGCAGAGCTGGAATTCTAACGAGGTTTTCTGGTTCCTTTTCATTTTCTTTGTAGTTAATTTATAAATGTACTTTGGCTTTATCCTTGTTGACATACCACAGGAATAGAAGTTTATGCTGCTCACATTTCAGTAACATTCTGATTTAAACGATGTAAATCAAAAATGGGACCTGTAAGCATCTTTCTTTTTTTTTTTTTTTTTTTTTTTCCTTTTCTTTTTGAGATGAAGTCTCACTCTGTCACCCGGGCTTGAGTGCACTGGTGCGATCTCGGCTCACTGCAACCTCCACGTCCCAGGTTCAAGCAATTCTCCTGCCTCAGCCTCCCAAGTAGCTGGGATAACAGATGTGTGTGCCACCACACCCGGCTAATTTTGGTATTTTTCTTTCTTTTTTTTTTTTTTTTGAGATGGAGTCTTGCTTTGCCACCTGGGCTTGAGTGCAGTGGTGTGATCTCAGTCACTGCAACCTCCACCTCCCAGGTTCAAGCAATTCTCCTGCCTCAGCCTCCCAAGTAGCTGGGATTCCAGATGCCTGCCACCACACCCGGCTAATTTTTGTTTTTTGTTTTTTTTGTAGATATGGGGTTGTTGGTCAGGCTGGTCTTGAACTCCCGACCTCAAGTGATCTGCCTCCCAAAGTGCTGGGATTACAGACCTGAGCCACTGCATCCAGCCAGGATGTTTTCTTATAAAGCTGCCTTGGTTGATCCCCCTAAAGGTTCACATCCAATGTCACGGGACTGAGGGTGATTTGGGGTGCTCAGCACATGATACCCTGTAGTTCCACACCTCTGCCTGGTCTACACTGAAGTCCTTGTGTACAAATTCAATAATGAGCACCAAGGTTCCTTACTAATAGAAAGTCAGTTTTTACAAGTTATAAGTTTTGACGACATTGATAGTGATGATAGGAACAGAAAGGGTTTCAACATCCTGTTTTCCAATCATAAATGAAATTCATGGTAGAAACTTCAGCAAATGCAGACTCTAACCCCCAAATCCCTTATAACTGAGGCAAACCAGAGCTTCCCACGTGACTTTCTTTTCCAGACTTTTTTTCTCAGTGCATCACTGGCCTCACACTTTGTAGTCCAGGCTCTGCCACTTTGATCACTTAATATCATACTGTGGTTTTCCCCACATCAATAACAATTATACAAAGACAGTTTTATACTTTTCAGCATGCCATGACTTGCTGTGAGTTATTGAAATATCGTAAATAACCATGTCTCTTTTGCTTGGCACACGTTCCCAAAGTAGGATGACTGGGATAGAGGGAAAGGACATCTTTCAGTCTTGTTATGCAGTATGTTGTGGACTCTTGTTGTGGGGTCCTAGGTCGGTCCAGTATTTTGGGGTTCACCCCTGTGACCCTCTATGGGTTTCCATGCCCCCAGGCTGCCCTAGCACCATGTCCATCATCATTTCTGGGGTCCCCTCACCTCAGAGAGCCTGCTTCCTATGACTGCGTGGGCCAGCTGGAGAAGCATGTCCCAAGACACTTCAAGTTCCTGTGTCCCCGCCCTCTAAGCACGGGCCTGAGTGCTCCTGGGGCCTAAGGGCCTCTACCCACCACCCTCTGGGGCCTGCTGTCTGCACTCTCAGGCCTGTGGGGCTTCCCCTCCTGTGCACCTGTCTCTATGTCCCCACCTGAGAATCGGCAGCCATCTTGCCAGCCCTCCTGGCTGTGAGGCCTTCCAGTACCTTGACGAGTAAATACAGAGTTCCTGTTTGCTTTCCTGTCTTGGTGGTGGGGAAAGAAGGGGAACTGTTCCTTGAAAGCCCCAAACACTAGAAAATTGGTCTGCAAGGTTATGTGAGTTTGACCTAGAAGTGGGATGTCTGCAAGTGTGTTTCCACATTCCTAAGGTGCTACTGGTTTCACTTTGTATTAGGATTAGGGGAACACTACGGGTGGCATTGGTGGGGGCAATGGGGAGTGCTATTTGTCAAGTTTCCCTTTGATCAGGTGATGAAGAATGGGTGTCATGAGAACGGCGGAACTTGGCCTCTTTAGGATTCCAGCAGAGGGACGCCTGGATCTGGAAGCCAACTCCTTGTCAAGGGTCTTGAATCCACCAGCTGGTCTGTGATGTGAATGGAGACGCTGATGTTGCCAGGAAGTTTTTCTACAAAGGACCATGTGGTCCCTAGGTCAGGCCTAAATGGAGGGGGATGAGTTCCTTTTAGTGATGAGAGCCTCCCAGTTAGGCCAGGATGAATAGATCTGATTGCCTTTGTTGTCGTGAGTGTCCGAATCTCTTGTTCTGAGTCTTGTGATTTTTCTAGGTCAATAATATTATTTCCCAAGTTGTGAATAAAATCCAGCCTTTTAAAAAGAGGACTGAATGCCAGTGGCTTAATAGACACTGTTCTTAACTCTGATTACCAAATCCATCTGAGAGGGTCTCTTGGAATGAGAAGAGAGAAGCCAAGAAGTGATTTTACTCTATGGAGGCGGAAAAGGTGACAGATTCTTGATCAGAGGTAATGCGTATCTTTTTAAGATTGAGAGTAACTTTGTCATGTCTGGAATGGAAGAAAACTCTGTCTTGTTCTTTCTTCCTAAGTGGAGGAAGACAAAGCTGGAATCACTGCACTGGAAGCAAGGCCTGGTAATGGGGACAAAGAACCAAGCTATAAATACTTGGGCTGACAGAGCAGCAGATGGTTGGGTTGGAAGTGGATTTCTGGGTGGGAAATTTGCTAAGTGGTGTTGGCATATGTTTCTTCAAGTCTTTGACCTGCTTGTTTCTCAAAAGACTCTATTAAATGCTCAGAAAGTAAATTGAAGAAGTTGTGACAGCAAAGGAAAGTTGAAAAGGAGGGAAAAAGATTCACCGAGGCTTGTGCCTCTGTCTCCTCTTTGTGATACATATGCGTGGCAAGTCATCATTTTATTCATTCACAAAAATACCAAAGCACCACCTCAAACTTCCCAGGCCTCTTTCCCCTGGTCACCACTCTCAGCGGATTGCAAACAGAAAATGGAGAGGGCAGTTGGCTCCAGGCCTGTGGAAGCAGAGTTGGTTTAACCCCATAGAAACTTCCTCTTGAAGAAAATCAAATACTGCATGTTCTCACTTATAAGTGGGAGCTAAACAGTGGGCATACATGGCCATAAAGATGGGAGCAACAGACACGGGGGACTCCAAAAGGGGAGAGGGAGGGAGGCTGGCAAGGGCTGGACAAATTGCCTACCAGGTACTATGCTCACTATTAGGGTGATTGGTTCACTAAAAGCCCGGACCCCAGCAATACAGAAATACACCCATGTGATCCACCTGCACTTGCATGCCCTGAATCTAGAAGAATAAGAAGGAAAGAAAGAAGGAGAAGGAGAAGGAGGAGGAGGAGGAGGAGGAGGAGGAGGAGAAAGGGGAGGAGGAGAAGGAGGAAGGAGGAAGGAGGAAGGAAGAAGGAAGAAGAAGAAAGAAGAAGAAGAAGAAAGAAGAAGAAAAGAAGAAGAGGAGAAAGAGGAAGAAGAAGAAACTCCCTGTTGACTCCTGCCCTGGAACCGTGACCATCCACATGCATAGCCATCGTGCAGCCCTGCTGGTAAGAACAGCAGCTCAACTCAGAACTGTTTGTTTCATAAAGTCATGCTGGCTGGGCACAGTGGCTCACATCTATAATCCCAAGCGCTTTGGGAGTCCAACGAGGGAGGATAGCTTGAGGTCAGGAGTTCGAGACCAGTCTGGGCAACATAGTGAGACTCCCATCTCCACTAAAATTTAAAAAATTAGCCAGACATGATGGCATGTACCTGTAATCCTAGCTGCTCAGGAGGGGGAGGTGGGAGGACAGCTTGAGCTCAGGAGTTTGAAACTGCAGTGAGTTATGATTGCACCACTATACTGCACCCTGGGAGACAGAACAAGACCCTGTCAATAAAAATAAAATTATATAATTATAATAAATAAGTTACAAATTTTTAAAATAAAAATATATAGATATAAAATAGAAATGTAAAACATTTAAAATATAAATATAAATTATAAAAATATAATTAGAAAATTTATAATTAGTTTTAAATTATAAACTCAGTGGATGCATTAAATAAGTAAATAATTTTTTTAAAGTAATGCATCTCCAAACTGTGATTTCAGTTTTGCTAATGTTGGGCCAAGATTTCAGCTTCTGCTTGGCTCGAATCCATATTTTCTCTGAGAAGTTACCCATCAGCTTCATTTATGATGTATCCTTGGTCCACAATGTTCTAAATTCCTCCTCCAGGGCAGGGCCCTTCTCTTTGCAGCACACAGTAAGGAGCTCCTAGCATGAGCAAGGACAAGCTCTGGCACCACAGTTCAGCACTGCTTGCAGACCTCTCACTAGAGGGTGAATTCTTTAATGGCAGGAGTCACCTCATCTCTTAATTTTTTTTTTTTTTTTTGAGATGGAGTCTCACTCTGTTGTCCAGGCTGGAGTGCAGTGGTGCAATCTCGCCTCACTGCACCCTCCACTTCCCGGGTTCAAGCGATTCTGCCTGCCTCAGCCTCCCAAATAGCTGGGATTACAGGCGCAGGCTGCCATGTCTGGCTAATTTTTTTTTAAATTTATTTTTAGTGGAGTCAGGGTTTCACCGTGTTAGCCGGAATGATCTCGATCTCCTGACCTCATGATCCACCCGCCTCAGCCTCCCCAAGTGCTAGGATTACAGGCCTGAGCCACCGCGCACGGCCGGTCTCTTAATTTTTTAATGCCCCAGAGCAGCCAGCACGGTGCCCCGTGGAAACGTGGAAACTGCTTAGTTAAGAAACTTAGGAAACGTGGAAACTGCTAGTCCGTACATGGGCAGAACACACGCTCTCCTCTCTACTGAAAGAAAGCCTCTGGCTAGGCAGTGGGCTGCGGGGCCTACCTGTGCCTGCAGGATAGGCCCATGAATCCGGGTGCAGAGGAGCCGCTAGGGAGCCAGTGTCCCGCCTCTCCCCACAGTGCAGCAGGAGAACTCTCATGAAACGTGTGCAGAACGGAAATAAAAATCGGCCGGGTAAGGTGGCTCATGCCTGTAATCTCAGCACTTTGGGAAGCCGAGGCTGGTGGATCACTTGAGGTCAGGAGTTCGAGACCAGCCTGGTCAACATGGTGAAACCTGTCTCTACTAAAAATACAAAAATTAGCTGGGGGTGATGGTGGGCAACCGTAGTCTCAGCCACTCAGGAGGCTGAGGCGGGAGAATCACTTGAACCTAGGAGGCAGTGCTGGCAGTGAGCGGAGATCGCACCACTGCACTGCAGCCTGGGTGACAGAGCAAGACTCCATCTCAAAAAAAAAAAAAAAAAAAAAAAAGAATCGTCCCACTGCAGATCAGAATCCTGGCTGCCTGAGAGGTAGCTTAGGTTGTTGCAGTCCACAAGGGTCAAGTTCTGGAGGAAGAGTGGGGTGAAGGAAGTGGAGTGGAGTCGCACCTGCATCTCCTTCCAGCTGGGCACTGCCCACAGTGACCGTGTGCCTCACTCTAGAGGCACAGGCCTCTGTGGAGCTGTGCTGGTGGACTGGCTGTGGTGTGCAGCTTCCTCAGCTGCACCTCTGCATCCCTCATAGAAATGTCCCAGCCTTCCCAGGCAGCTGCTTCTTCCCACCATCCCAGCACTATGGCACTGTCCCAATTCTGTGCTCCCGCGGCTCAGGGGACTTGTGTCTTCTGACCACTCTATAGCTGACTGTCACCTTCAACTCTTGATAAAGCAGCAGTTTCTATGTCCTCCACCATCTTACCCACCAGCTACGATTTTCTGTGGTCTCACCTCAATTCCTGAGGAATCAACCACATAATGTGATTGAAGACGGGTCCCTCCTATCTAAAGGTGACGCTTGGACCTTGTCAACGGTAGCCAGAATGATGTCTTGAAAATACACAAATCACAGTGTTGGCTCTTGTTCCTGCCCAAACCATGTGGGAGAACATGTCTGAATCCTGCTACTCCTTACTCTGACCCCAAAGACTAAGGAAGCTTTCCTCTGTGGCTTGTTTGTATGCCATAGAGTCTAAGACTTGGGTGGGAGATGTAGGAACTGCAAGACCTGGCCATTCGAGACGTCTATTTAAGCTGCCAAATAGAAAATGCAAGTCCAAACTGTGTGCTTCTTCCCGCAAAGGAAGCTCCCAGGCAGGTTTTCCAGGGCTCACTTTTTGTTAGACTACTGTTTTAAAACCTTTAGTGTATGCAAATTCTGCAGTTGTTTATTTTCCTTAATTATACACTGTCTCTGGCTCCTGACATTTCAACAATCCGAACTTCAGATTCACTTTTGTTTGTTTTCTA
This sequence comes from Piliocolobus tephrosceles, assembly GCF_002776525.5. Classification (NCBI taxonomy): domain Eukaryota; kingdom Metazoa; phylum Chordata; class Mammalia; order Primates; family Cercopithecidae; genus Piliocolobus; species Piliocolobus tephrosceles. The sequence goes on along the minus strand of NC_045442.1, from coordinate 123,976,057 downwards.
AAAAATATCCTATAGCTTCACCAAAAACTCAGTCCTCTGGGTCTTCTTGGCTTCTAGCCTTTAGTGACTCTCCTATATCCTCATTACCCACCCCATGACCTCCCAGAAGAACGCCTCCCAACTCTTAAGGGAATCCTAAATCCTGGCTCCTGCCCCTTTGCTGTGCCCAGGACCACTCTCTCGTGTTCTGATTCTTCTGGTTGACACGGATGAAGACAGCAATTCCCCTGAAGCCTTAAAAAAACATCCATAAAACACAAGGCAGGGGTGGACAGACGCTTGAAGGCAGTCCTAAACAAAAAAGTGAAGAGTCCTAGAAGTGTGGAAGAAGAAATTTGCAAGTCACCTTTCTCTTTGTTTAGTGCTAGGGTAGGAAATGCCCACTCACAAGGAAATATATGTTCAGGATTACAGGGTCTCTAAATAAGGTAAATACATTTCGTTCTGGGTGAGTTCTTCTAAGTTTACAAAAAAAAAAAAAAAAAAAAGCCTCAGAAAATTCAACTGAGAACCTAATCACAAAAGCTTTAATACAGTTTATTAGTGTTCTGTCTATATTACTGATGTGTTGATGATGTAGATTTTACATTTCAAAATTATCCATTTTTTGAAAATGTCTAAAAGTTTGAGCTGACATTAAGTGTTTTAAAACAGTAATTTTCAGAAGAATGGAAAAATGAGGTTATTAATGATGAAGGAGAACTAAAATTAAGATAATTTGTTTTCACTTCTCATTGTACAAACTAGGTCACAGAATATCAAAATAAAGGGGAAAAATCATGTAACGCTGCTATTTAAGTGGAATAAAATTAAAAATTTGTGTTCTTCTATTATTGACCATACCCCTGTCATTTTTCATTGTTATAATCTTACCTAAATTGGAATTTTAAATTGTTTTACTTCAAAAAGATTAGAGATCGGTGCCAAATGGATTTGAGTTTGATTTATTTCCTGGGATACTTATAAATCTTCAAATATGTGCAGAATTCTACTGTATATATCACCAGCATGAGCAACTGACTTTTCTTGTACAGGCCAAAGGGACTGTAAAAAATACTGGTTTAAAAAACATAGGAGTTTATTTTTCCCACATATAATCATCCCAAGGTGACTGGTTCAGATTGCTGAGGAGACTCTGCTCCATGTGGTCATTTGGGGATTCAGTTTCATATTTTCTGTTGCTTTGCCATCCTCTAGCAAAGGCGTTAGGAAACTTTTGTTATCAGGAGCCAGAGAGTAAATATTTCTGACTTTGTAGGTCATATGATCCCTGTCACAGCAACTACTCAACTGCTTTTGCAGCACAAAAGCAGTCAGAGACGATTCACTAATCTTTACGAAAACAATCAGTGAGTTGGATTTGACCCAAAGGCCATAGGTTTCCAATTTCTGCTCAAGTGTTGCTACGTGCCTGGTTCAAGCTGAACCATAAGATGCTTCCATATTCAAGCTCACGGGAAGGAAAATGAACATACAGCTTAGGTAGGAAGCCCTAAACCTATGACAGCTCATATCCTAACACTTCTACTCACATTTTACTGGCAAGAACTAGTCATACATCCATGGTGAGCTATGAGGGAGGCTCGGAAATTCAGTCACTAGCTGGGCAACATGTGCACAGCTTAACATTACTAGCATTAATGAAGGGAGGATGGGTTTTTATTGACAATCAACTGTCTCTACTACCCTGGTCAAAATTACTGGAAGAGTTATCTACATTCCTTTTTACTCTTCCACAGCCTGGCACCTAGCACAGTGCCTGACATACAGAACAAGTTTAAGTGAACACTTGAATGAATGCATAAATGAAAATCAAAGCTGAACTACATGCTAAATCATCTGTTGAGTTTACTCACCAGCCAAGTGGCTTGGTCTAATACAACAGGCTTCCTGTTCAGACTATCCAAAATCATACCTCAGTAAAATGAAAGTGAATGTTTGCCATGCACTTGCTAATTCTGACCACTTATTAATTCTGAGAACGTCGAAAGTTTTATTTTTTCTACAAATAACAAAATGATACATTGACATAAATATCATTTGATGTTTGCAATCTTCATGTGTGCAAGGTAGAAAAGTTATCATACTTATCACATTGTCATATAGGTGAAACAATTGATGCTCTAGTTGATTCAGACAACAAGGAATTGTGATCAAATTTAAAGGTAATGACCCAGATCTTTCTATTATGTTGCTAAAGAGTCTATTTAACTTATGTGATATAATTTCAATCATTTCAATTTTGTATAATTTGGAGGTAGCTATATCTGATCAATTTACAAGTGATTATTTTTCTTAATGTGGCTTTTAAAAATTTTTTTCAGGTCTCAGAGTATAATGTGACTTTTTAATAACATCTCAGCAAACTTGCATTTCTTGCTAATATTTCATCTGCATATAAAATTTATCTTGCACATAGGGCTTTAAGATAATAAACCGGATGCAGAATAACCTATTTTGAACAGATGATAACATTTTTCTAAAAAAGGGGTTTGTGAATGTAATTGTTTGAGAGAGAACCACATACTGTAATTCAAAGTTATAGTGGTGATATATCTGCACCTGAAGGAGGTCAAAGTTCACACATATCCATAAGATTCCACTTACTAAAAGGCTAGTTTAAAAGCTGAAATAGATGGATTTTAAAATAATTTATTTTTGTACATTTTGATATATGAGCTGTGATTTCTGACACCATAGAGTAGTGAGAGATTGGATGAGGAGTAGTAGAGGGGAGGGCTGGAGTTGGGGAAGGGAAGGGAAGAGGAGAAGAAAGGTAAACGGACTTGCCTGGCACTCTCACGACTACTAGGGCAGAAACCGCAGGGATTCCAAAAGACAGAAGCTCTGAGAGTGAGCCACGGAACCCATGTCATACAGAACATGCTTGTCAGACTCGGGGCTCCTTGACAGGAAGCCACCAGGGCCCCTCCAACTGGCCCCAGCACCAGGTGATGCATGTGTGCCAGACACGAAGGGGGCAGTGGCCCTGCTGCGTTTGCCTATAGGGGCAGCAGCATTTGCCATCAAGATGGCCTCAGTGTGTTTTTTAGGCCACTTCTTCCTTTTTATCTTTCTTAGTCTGATTCTTACCACGGTGAATCAAGGTACTTAAACTTATTGGGAAAATGATTTCAGTATAATAAGTAAAAACTTCCAGAAGTTACCAATACAGGCCTCCTCCTCTTCCTCGTTTGCCTACTCATCTTCCTCCTCTTCCTCCCTTTTCTCCTCCTCCTCATCCTGCTCCTCTTCTTCCTCCTCCCTCTCCTTTTTTGTCTCCTCCTTTTCCTCTTTGTTCTCCTCCTCTTTCCCCTCTTCCTGCTCCTGCTGTTCCCCCTCCTTTTCCCTCTCCTCTTCCTCCTCTTTCTTTTAAACTGTTTGCCCTGAGAATGTGTTACTCAGAGGCAGTGGGTTCAGCCTCGCTGGATGAATAGGGCACCTGAGCCTTGTTTCTGATCCTTGCTGGGGGGAGGGGAGTGGCTCTGATCCTCGGCTGGTGGCTGCTCTCTTCCTTTCCTTCCCCATCGTCTCTCCAGACATCTTTTCTCCCCCTTTCCTCTCTTCTTCTTGTCTGTACCACATGTCTATGTCAAATCACCCCCAGGCTGTGTTTATTTTCGCAAATAGGCATCACTCATCTGACCCTCCCAAATAGGTTCATTTTTCTTCGCATTATCCTTACAATGATAACCAGTTTAAATCCCCAGGAAGAAAGGACATCTGAGGTATTATCCTTCCCTAAGTGATGGAGAGCTTACAAGGCATCTGCTACTCTAGGAGGCTCATGATCAAACTCTTCCTCTGTGATCATCACAGTTTCATAGAACAGATCCTGCAGGAGAAGATTTAGCTCAGCAATATCCCTTTCAACTCACAAAGAAGGGCTACAGAGAAGGAGAGGCTGTGCCTAGTGGGGGACGTGGTGTGTCCTAAGGCCTGGGGTCCACGACTGAGCCTGGAATCAGGACATGGACCATGAAAGGTTTGCAGGCCATGGGAAAGGGAGTGGTTCCTGTCCTAAGGGCAACATAGAGCCACTGGAGTATTTTAAGCAAGGAAACGGTGTGACCACCTCTGTATTTCATGAAGGTCCTGCTGGCCAGCGTGGTCATGGAGAGATGGGAGGAAAGCCGGGGTGCTGAGGGGAGACCAGGAGTCTTGCTTGCATGGAGCTAAGAGCAGTGGATCTGGGGACAAGATAATGGATTAAAACATGGTCCAGAGATAGAACAGACAGGCCTGATGGTCAATTGGGTGAGGGTGCTGAAGTGGACACAGAAACCATGAGTGATATCCAGGTCTCTGTCTTGGGAAGATTAATTGGTGGTGCCATTTGCTGAGATATGGAACGTGAAAAGAAGGGCAGGTTTGGGGAACAGAAGGGATGAGTAGATACTGCACTTTTGCAGTTGAGGGTCTGTGGGATATCCCACCAGAATTAGCCGGTCGGCAGCTGGAGTGAGAGTGTGGGGTTCATGAGAGAGCTGGGAGGGTCCCTGAAGCTCTGGTATTAATGAGTTCTGAGAGTGTGTGGGATGAAAAGAGTTACTTATTAATAGATAGGCCCTGGAGGAGGTCAATATTTAACAGATGGACAGAGACGCAAGAAGGTCTGCATGGGTTACCAAACGTGAGCATCTGGGGGGCTTAGGGGACTAAAATCCCACGCAGGGGTATTATCTCTGAAACCAAGGAAAAATTATGTTTTGACAAGAAAAGTAAGTTTAACAAATATGACTAAGAGGAAAGGTAAGACAAGGACTGAAAGTGATGAAGTGGTCATTTATAACCTGGACAAGAGGCCGGATGTGGTGGCTCACGCCTGTAATCCCAGCACTTTGGGAGGTGGAGGCAGGCGGATCACCTGAGGTCAGGAGCTTGAGACCAGCTTGGCCAACGTGGTGAAACTCCGACTCTACTAAAAATACAAAAATTAGCCGGGTTTGGTACCATGAACTTGTAATCCCAGCTACTCCGGAGGCTGAGGCAAGAGCATCTCTTGAATTTAGGATGCAGACATTGCAGTGAGCCAAGGCTGTGCCACTGTACTCCAGCCTGGGCAACAGAGTGAGACTCCATCTCAAAACAAAAAAAACAAACAAACAAAATAATAACCTGGGCAAGAGAAGTTTCAGTGAGGTGGAGGGGCGTATGTTGGGGGATTTGAGGTGGGGGCCAGATTGTGGCAGACTGAGAAGGATGTAGCAGGAACAGTCCATGCAAATTGTGACTTCACAGTGGAGCAGAGACTTCAGAAAGTCGACAGAAGATGCAGCTGGGTTGAGGGAGATTAAAAAAAAAAATAGAGGCTGGGCATGGTGGCTCATGCCTGTCATCCCAGCACTTTGAGAGGCTGAGGTGGGAAGATCGTTTAAGCACAGGAGTTCGAGACCAGCCTGGGCAACATGGTGAAACTCCTCTCTACAAAAAATACAAAAATTAGCCTGGCATGGTGGTGCATGCCTGTGGTCCCAGCTACTCGGGAGGCTGAGGCAGGAGGATTGCTTGAGCTAGGGAGTTTGAGGCTGCAGTGAGCCGAGATGGTGCCACTGCACTCCAGTCTGGCTACAGAATGAGACCCTGCCTCAAAAAAAAAAAAAAAAAAAGGAACATTTTAACTTGAACATTTTAAAAGATAATGGAAAGATGCTGGGAGAGGAAAGCTATGAAGTTCAAAAGAGAGGCCCTTCCCAGTGAGGCAGGAGGTGCAGGCGGAAGGCTTCCTCAGAGGGGGCAGGACACCTTGTCTGTCGTCACAGAAAGGAAGAAGGAAATAGGAGGGACGCAGCTGCAAGGCCGGGTGTTGTTCCATGGCAGGAAGTCGGGGGAGTCTCGGGGCCTTTATTTCCTCTGGAAAATAGAAATCAAGACAGTCACCCAAGAGCAGGGAGGCTGGGGCAGGGCTGGAGGCCTGTGGAGGGAAGGAGAGGCCCATGGTGTGGCTGGAGGCCTGTGGAGGGAGAGAGAGGCCCAGGAATGTGACTGGAGCCCTGTGGAGGGGAGGAGGGGACTGGGGCGTGGCTGGAGCCCTGTGGGAGGGAGAAAGAGGCCTGGGACATGGCCGGGGCCCCGTGGAGAGGAACAGAGGCTGGGACATAGCTGTAGGCCTGTGGAGGGAGTGAGAGCTGAGCGTGGATGCAGGCACTGAGGAGGAAGCCTCCACCTGACCGCACAGCCAGGCTCTTCTGCAGCCCTTGGCCCTCCAGGCAGGAGCAGGTAGAAAGAAGGCTCCACTATGGGGTCCTGTGTGACAGGAAAAGAAAAGGCCAGGGAGAGGCCCAGAGGGTAGTGGAAGTGGCTGATGATGGAAGCTATGCTGGAAATGGAAGGAAACCAGGAGAGGAAGGAACTCAGAAATAAGAAGAAAGCAAAGGTCTCAGAAGATGGCAGGTCCCACTGAAGCCGAAGAACCGACTGTGGAGGCTGGCGAGAGTGCAGGCAATAAGATCTGAGGGAAGAGACGAAGATCAGAAAAATGCATGTGAGAGTGGAGGGAGAGAGGAAGTAAAGGCAACTGAGTGCCCAGAGGTGCAGACTGTCATGTCATGTGAGTTATTGGCCTTCATTTTGGATCTGCACTTCTCCATGGCCAAGGGGTTTAAGTGGTTGAAATGTCTAGCCAACCACGACAAAATGCACAAGTTACTGCAGAAGAGAGGCTTATTTTTCTGGTCCTGGAGTTAAAGACTTTGCCGTAGCCTCCCAGTGAGAGACGCCAGGCCCCTTGGTGGACAGGGTCCCATCCACACTGCAACATTAAAGTCATAGTCAGGTGGTTTTTAAACCAATCTTTATTAAAGCTCCTCTATGTAGTTTAATCCATAGAAAACAATTCCTTTGAAATGATTTTCATTCGCTTTTTACAGATGGGCAAACAGGCTCAGAGAGGTTAAAAACTTGGCAGGCTGGTGAGCAGAAGCTTGAGAATTAAACACAGACCTTGTGCCCACAGGTTTACAGCTCTGTCCATTACTGCTGGCCTCAAGGCCTTCAATCAATGATTAGTTCACCCTCTATATTTTTATGATTATTATTTAAAAATAGACCTTATTTTTCGAGCAGCTTCATAGTCACAGAAAATTGAGAAGAGGCTACAGAGATTTTCCCTGTATCTCCTCCCTCCACACATGCACAGCCTCCTCCAACTATCAACGTCCCTACCAGAGTGGCATACTTATCACAGTCAATGAACCTACATTGGCACATCACCATCACCCAAAGGCCATAGTTTGCACTAGGATTCACTCTTGGTGTTGTACATCCTATGGGTTTGGACAAATGTCTAAGGACATGTATCCCCCATTATGGTATCACACACAGTAGTTTCACGGCCCTAAAAATCCTCTGCCTATTCATCACTTCTCCTCACCAATTGATGTGGTTTTGCTGTGTCCCCACCCAAATCTCACCTGAATTGCAATAATCCCCATGCATCAAGGGCAGGCCTGGTGGAGATAATTGAATCATGGGGGCAGTTTCCCCAACACTCTTCTCATGGTAGTGAACAAGTCTCACGAGATCTGATGGTTTTATAAATGGGAGTTCCCCTGCACAAGCTCTCTCTCTCTCTTGCCTGCCACCATGTGAGATGTGACTTTGCTCCTCCTTTGCCTTCCACCACGATGGTGAGGCCTCCCCAGCCATGTGGAACCATGAGTCTATTAAACCTCTTTCCTTTATAAATTACCCAGTCGCAGGTATGTCTTTACTAGCAGCATGAGAACAGATCAATACACCAACTCCTGGCAACCCCGATCTTTTTACTGTCTCCATAGTTTTGCCTTTTCCAGAATGTCATATAGTTCGATTCATATGGTATATAGCTTTTCAGATGAGCTTCTTTGGCTTAGTAATATGTATTTAAGTTTCCTCCATGTCTATTCATGGCTTGATAGTTCATTCCTTTTTTAGTGCTGAATCATATTCCACTGTCTGGATGTTCCATAGTTTATTTATCCATGCACTTACAGAAGGACATCTTGATTGCTTCCAAGTTTTGGCAATTATGAATAAAGCTGCCATAAACATTAGTGGGCACGGTTTTGTATGGACATAGGTTTTCAACTCCTTGGGGTAAATAGTGTAAGAGTTGAAGAAAGAAGAAAGAAACACAAAAAGCAGCTCAATAGTCAAAGACAGCTTTATTTTAGAGAATAAACCTGAGAAGGGCTTCTGGCTGATTTCAGTTAGGAGTGCTCTCTCTTACAGACTAAGGGTATTTAAGGGCTTTAGGGATGGGGAGCTTATCGCAGGCTCAGAATGTTTCTGTGTGAAGGAGATTTTTATTGTGTGTTTGGAATCTCCCTGGTTGGAGTGGGAGTTATCTCAGGGTTGGCATGCTTCTGGTCAGAGTGGGGGTTATCTCAGGGTTGGCATGTTTCTGGTCAGAGGGGGGTTTATCTAAGGGTTAGAATGTTTCTGGTCATGCTGGCATTAGCCATTAAGCTGATGTTTTTGGGCTGGATTTAGGGGAACTTAAAATGGCCGTGTTTGTCCAAGATGGCAATGCTCCTGCTCTGTCAAATAGGAAGGGGCACAGTTGCTAGATCCCATGGTAAGCATATGTTTAGCTTGGTGAGAAACTGCCAAACTGTCTTCAAAGTGGCTGCACCATTTTGCATTCCCAGCAGCAGTGAATGAGAGTTCCTGTTGCTCCACCTCCTCACCAGCATTTTATGTTGTCAGTGCTCTGGATTTTGGCCACTCTAACGGGTGTAATAGGTGTGTAGTGGGAACTCACTGTTGTTTAATATGTATTTCTATGATGATATATGAAGAGGAGCATCTTTTCATATGTTTCTTTGCTATCTGTGTGCTTTCTTTGGTGAGGTGTCTGTTCGGATATTTTTTCCATTTTTAACCAGGTTTTTTATTCTCTTATTATTGAATTATAAGAATTCTTTGTATATTTTGGATACTGATTCTTTATTAGATGTGACTTTTGCAATGTTTTCTCCCAGTCTGTGGCTTGTCTTCTCATTCTTTTGACAGTCTTTCTCAAAGTACAAGTTTTTAGTTTTAATGAAATTCAGCTTCTCAGTTACTTCTTTCATTGATCATGCCTTTGATGTTATATCTAAAATGTCATCACCAAACCCAAGGTCATCTAGATTTTCTCCTATTTTTTATGGTTTTGCTTTTACATTTAGGGCCTATGATCCATTTTGAATTACTTTTATGCAGGATGTATGGTCTGTCTCTAGATTCATTTTCCAAAAAATATGTGGATGTCCAGTTGTTCCTGTACCATTTGCTGAAAAGATTAGTGCAGTGTTCTGATTTTGTAAATACCTTTTTCCAGAAGACTTCCTCCACTTTAGTCAAGCAAGGACATAACACCAAAGCACAGTTCCAGAAAAGCTGCTTTCTGCTGATAAAGCTAAACCACATGGTCTAATTATGTCTGATGTTCTGGGTCTGTCCTGGGGTAAAATCTATAGTATTGGTTCCCCAGACTGTACCCCTGATGAAAATCATCTGGAGCACATCACTGCCTGGCTCTGCTTCTGTGTTCTGCCTCTTCACCGTGTTTCCAAGATCTACTCCTATTCCAAGGTCTTGAACACCATCTACTCACTCCTCAGTGACTTCAGCTGCACATAGATGCCTAGGACAGTGCTTGCCTTTATCACTCACATAGTATAGAATGTTTCATTATACTTGAAGCACAAACTCCTCTCTCTCCTACTGGAAAAGACAACTATCTCTCCTACTCAACTATGTTTCTTGGTGGCAGAGAAAATATCATTAATTCCTTGTATTCAATACAACTCATAGTATGGAACCTAACACATACCTTAATACAGTAGTCCCTAACCTTTTTGGCACCAGGGACTGGTTTTGTGGAAGACAGTTTTTTTATGGACAGTGGAGGGGAGACAGTTTCAGGATGACTCAAGTGCATTACATTTATCATGCACTTTATTTCTATTATTATTACATTGTAATATATAAAAAATGAAATAATCATACAACTCATCAAAATGTAGAATCAGTGGGAGCCCTGAGCTTGTTTTCCTGCAACTAGACAGTCCCATCTGGGGGTGATGGGAGACAGTGACAGATCATCAGGCATTAGATTCTCATAAGGAGCGCACAACCTGAACCCCTTGCATGTGCAGTTCACAAATAGGGTTTACGCTCCTGTGGGAATCTAATGCTCCTGCTGATTAGGCAGGAGGTGCAGGTGGACGCCTTCCTCAGAGGGATAAGAGCAACTTGTTTGTTGTTGCAGAAAGGAAGAAAGAAATAGTAGGGACACAGCTGCAAGCCAGTGTGTTGTTCCATGGCAGGAAGTTGAGGAGGGACTCAGGGACAGGAGGCAGAGCTCAGGCGGTAACGTGAGCCATGGGGAGTGGCTGTAAACACAGATGAAGCTCACTCACCGCTCATCTCCTGCTGTGTGGCTCAGTTCCTAACAGGCCACCTGTCCGGTAGGGGTTCATGGCTGAGGGGTTGGGGAGCCCTGCCTTCATACCTGCTTGTTAGTTAATTGATTGATTGGGAAAGTTCTTGTGAAAGAGAATGAGTGAGAAGCTGCTGGTGACAACCTTTGTACTAACACCATCTTAAACACCACAAAGGAAAATGTGGCTTTATCAAAGCAATTAAATCCAAATTCTTTTTCCTGGTAAATGTATTACTTTGCAAATGTCAAATGTGCAACTAGGAGGTTGTCAAACAAAAATGTATTTGCTGAAATGTATATTTACTGTATATATATACACATGTATGCATATATGTTTGTATATGTATATACATATATTTATATATGTATGCATGTGTGTAGACTAGCAAAATATTAATCCTTGCAACTTTTCATGTTTTCCTTTTCGCTAGTAATGATTTATAAATTAGTCCAATTTTCAAAGTTAAATATGTGAACTTAATGGGTACCATTCATTTGCACAAATATTGAATGAGATTAGTACAAGACTGACATGGACCCTCTTCTGAAGACCCGTTTAAAGAATGTTACTCTCATAGAAATGTATTTGGAAGTCATGAATACAAAATCGAAAGAAAGCCTTTGAAGTGTATTTTTTGTCTATTCAGAAAACCTGTCCAACAATTTTTTTAAATGCACACGTCCCATCCTCATGAGGTTATTTTCCCTTCTCGCCTAGCCCAGCACTGTTTGTTTAGTGTTACGCATATCCCTGGACTATTTAACACAGCTCCTGCTCAGTATAATGTCTTGTTTCCTGAGTGCAGATAAATGCACCACTTTTTAACAACATGTTGTTGTAGCCTTAGAGATTTCCAGCTTCAACAATGTAAGTTGTTTTCTTTTTTTTCCTCATGTAGCCAGGAACTGGATCAATAAAGTAAAAGTATAATGACTTTCCCTGCTTTAGTTTAGTAGGTTATCTAATACTATTTGCTTTTTCAGTGTTAGTCAATATTGGTATCTCCAGGGAGGAGGAGCTGATATATCTTCCCTAAATCCATTTCTCCACAATCTTAAATTAAAAGGACAAGTCAAAGCCAAGACAAAGGGCATGGACTGGTGCTGGGGATTTTTTAAGTGGTTCTCAAAGAAATGATAGGTCTGCCTAATTCCCAGCATGGTAACGTCCTTTGCGATGAATGGGAGCTGTGAGGGCTGCACCTCCTATGTGGCGCTCCTGGCTGTGTGGCCGATCAGGGCTGGGCTTAGAGGAGGAGTAACACAGGCTCTATCTCGTAGAGGGCAATGTGGCCACGCGGCTCCACTGAGGCCCTGCAGCTCCTCCTCGCTCACAGCTCGGGAACAGATTTGAAAGCTCAGGCACAATAAATTCCAGCGCATTCTCAGGCAGGAGGAAGAAAGAAAATTCTGCTCACACCCTGGTTTTCTCTTTGATAAATGCTGTAACAAGTTTATTACATTGTGGGGACGACAAACATTTCCTTTGCCCCGTTCTGAAAGCTTCTGCTCCTTCCCTCTTTTCCTGTCTCCTGGTTTCTACAATGCTGACGTCAGAGGGTGAAGACCCTCAAAGGAAAATTTGGAGTTGCCTGGTAATGATTGAGAAAATGAGATTCCACGTGAAACAATTACCATCTCATCCTGTTTCTTCGGGCTTCTAGGCTTAAGTGTGGGTGGGCTCTTCAGCCTCCACATGGGGCTGTGTTCACCTTCACCACAACAACAGCCCCCAAGAATGCTTGTCAAGTGAATTCTCATTAACAATTACAAATCAAAGTGTTTTCCAGCAGGCATTAGCAGTGTTTTTCTATGAATAAACCTCATGCCCTGACAATGGTCCTTGTCTGGGCTCTCATTTTGTATATGGGGAGACTGAGGCACAAGCAAATATACTTTTTGATGAACTTAGTATCTAGAATTCACTGCTGCTGGCCCCTGCCGCAGACTGGATCTGGCATCTCTGTGAAAGCAATATAGAAACTGGGGCCACCTGGCCGGGCGCGGTGGCTTACACCTGTAATCCCAGCACTTTGGGAGGCAGAGGTGGAAGGATCACTTGAAGTCAAGAGTTCGAGACCATGCTCGTCAAAATGGTGAAACCCTGTTTCTACTGAAAACACAAAAATTAGCCGGGCATGGTGGCACATGCCTGTAATCTCAGCTACTTGAGAGGGTGAGGCAAGAGAATCATTTGAACCTGGAAGGTGGAGACTACAGTGAGCCGAGATCACGCCTCTGCACTCCAGCCTGGGCAACAGAATCAGACTCCATCAAAAAAAAAAAGAAAGAAAGAAAGTGGGGCCACCCTAGATTTCAGTTCCAGCCCTGACATTAAGTGGATGCATAACCTTGAGCATTCCTTCCACCTCACTTGCCTCACCTGTACAAAAAGAAGAGGTTGAATTCAATGGATCGGGCTTTGGAGTGTTAACACTGTCTGATTTCTAGTTCCCTTTCCCACAGAACAAATGGCATAAATTTAAACACACTTACAATTGGCAACGGATATGTTCAAGGAAGTGAGATGCATTTTCCAAAATGCTGTAATTTGTAATGGGAAAATACGAGGGCTGAGTAGATGTATAAGGAAAACTGCAGAAGTCACCAATAAAATTCAGCTCTTGAAAGCGGTCCCCACCAGCTCACCGTCTTTCCTGGCATTCCCATTTTGGAACTAACACTCTCTCTTTCTTGCTCTCTGGAAGTGAAACGAGGGCGGAAGAGGACTGTTTTCTGAAAGCTCATTTTTAGCTCGAGGGTTTCCAGTCTTTCAAGCTGCTGTTTCCAAAACATTAAACACAAAGCAGCAAACGTGGAGCAGCTTTCTTTACCGTGTTGATGAGACGGAAACTCGACTCATTTGTTCTGCTTCAAACATCAAATTACTGTATCCACCCAGAGATGGAAATTCTGCACCAAGGTCCTAAAACAAATTAACTAAATACAATTAATTTTACTTTAAATAAAATCTGATCTCTCCTTATTTGTGCTCAACTCCCAAGGAATTTTAAATGACAGAATAAAATGTGGATTTATGTACTACCTTCTTTCTGGATATTTCTAGGTTAACATTTCTTTTTTCTTTTCTCTTTCTTGCTTTCTTTCATTTTATTTTTTATTTTTATTTTTATTTTTTGAAATAGAGTCTTGGTCTGTCACCCAGGCTGGAGTGCAGTGACCTAATCTGGTCTCACTGCAAACTCCACCTCCTGGGTTCAAGAGATTCTGCTGCCTCAGCCTCCTGAGTAGCAAGTTGCTGGGACTACATGCATATGCCACCACCATGCCCAGCTATTGTGTGTGTGCTTGGTAAAGATGGGGTTTCTCCATGTTGGACAAGCTGGTCTTGAACTCCTGGCCTCAAGTGATCTGCCCGCCTCGGCCTCCCAGGGTGCTGAGATTACAGGTGTGAGCCACCACACCCAGCCTCTAGGTTAACATTTCTTAACCTGAGGTTTATGGACTTCACCTAGAGAGCTTATTATTTTTTCTGAATGGTATAACATAGTTTTTGAATCCTTTGAGGAGAATTAAAAAGACTTCATGCATAGGTCTATAACCTCGGCAGAAGTTTCAATTTTTTTTTTTTTTTTTTTTTGAGATGGAGTCTCACTCTGTCTCCCAAGCTGGAAGGTAGTGTCGCAATCTTGGCTCACTGCAATCTCTGTCCCCCAGGTTTAAACGATTTCTCTGCCTCAGCCTCCTGAGTAGCTGGGATTACAGGTGTCCTCCACCACGCCCGGTTAATTTTTGTACTTTTAGTAGAGTCAGGGTTTCACCATGTTGGCCAGGCTGGTCTCAAACTCTTGACCTCAAGTGATCCACCCACCTTGGCCTCCCAAAGTGCTGGGATTACAGGCGTGAGGCACATCTGGCAGAAATTTCAATTTTAAAAAATGAATTTTAAGAAATCCTATTCTTTAAGGAGATCATGACTTGAAAAGCACAGGAATTACTATCACTGTTCTAGGTATTAATTTATGGGGCATGACTTGTTGAGAATATAGGATTTCTTTTTTTCTCCTGTCTCATCTAAATTACTTGAATTAAACTAAGGTCTTCATTTGAACTGCTACATGCCTAGGCTTCAAAAACCTCCAGATTTCTGAAATGTCAACTTTGTAAGAGTTTTGATTGGAGCTTTTGCCAGTCTCAGGAAATTCTTTGTGCTTTTGTACTAAGAATCTCTTGTGATCTATTTGGTAAAATGTCAACATGCTACATTTATTGGTCTTCTTAAAAAAAAAAAAATCCCTTTGTAAAATGAAGTTATACAAGTCTGTGAGCATCCCGGGGCCTTGAACCTCTCCTTTTTGGATTAAATGTTTTTTGGAAACATAGTTCTATGTTTCTTCTTTTTTTCTTCACGAAGCAAACAAAAAAAAAGTACTATAAACCCACTTTTCTGCTGTACAACTGAGCCACCAAATCATGCCGCTCTTGTGCAATATTTAAACCCTTGTTTTTCTCCCTCCCTCTTCCTTTCTGTTTACTTTTGTTTTGTTTTGTTTTTGTTTGTTTGTTTTGTTTTGAGACAGAGTTTCCCTCTTGTCACCCAAGCTGGAGTGCAATGTTACAATCTTGGCTCACTGTAACATCCGCCTCCCAGGTTCAAGCAATTCTCCTGCCTCAGCCTCCCGAGTAGCTGGCACACGCCACCATGCCCAGTTAATTTTTGTATTCTTAGTAGAGATGGGGTTTCACCATGTTGGCCAGGCTTTGAATTCCTGACCTCAAGCGATCCGCCCACCTTGGCCTCCCAAAGTGCTGAGATTATAAGTCTGAGCCAACATGCCCGGCCCTGTTCACCAGTTTTGAATTTTTACTGAGGTTAAGCATACGAAATGTTGCCTCTAGGAAGAACATTGACAGAAATTGAGTAAATACAGAGTTTTCATGAAATAACCCTATCTGTACAGAACAACACAATTTATAATCCATCCCAGGAAGTTTCGTCCTCTACTAGCCACAAAATTAGTCGTGTAACTTCATGTAACTGTATTAGTCATTTCAGGCAATATCCTTTAAATGGACACCATGTGTATACTGGGATCTAAGATAAAGATCCAGATGAAAAAAAAATCCAGTTCTTCTTGCATAAGTTATGTTGATGGAAACTTCAATTCCATTTAATTTATGTATTCATGGGGAACCTCCGGGATGACCAACACTGCAGAAAGTAGCAAGGAAGCCAATGTGAGAGAATGGACCCTGTGGACTTTCAGTCTCATTGGGTAGATGAGATGCGTGCCTGTGAAACACCAAGGAAATACTACGTCGAAGATACACTTCAGTTTCAAAACACACCCCGTGTAATTCAACAGGAAGTCAGAAGAGGACAGAATTGGGGACATTGACATCGTTGAAGACAGAATTCTAAAAATACATCTGGATGAGGTCCAAGGGGGCAGAGAAAGCCCCGGAAGCTGGGACAACAGCATAGCAAAGGCTCTCCCAGGATCGCACGATGCTGCACGGGAAAGGAAGGCATGAAAGTGCCTGGAAGAGAGGGAGAAAGCACAGGGGGGGTGCGAGCCGGGTAGACCTGGGCTGAGTCTCGGCCTTGATGGCACTACAGCTGCAAGAGAAAGAGGGTGACACAGGTGGACCTCCAGAAAGAGTGAGGAGCCCCCTGAACTGCAGTTGCCCCAGGGTCAAGCAGTGCCCATGGCACCAATGACTGGCAGAAGACATGGACAGGTATGGTGGAGAGGGAAGCAGAGAAGAGGAAAGGATCAGGAGATGAGAAAGGGACAAAGAAGAGAGGGAGGGAGGGAGGAAGGGAGGGAAAAGCAGTGGCCTGCGTGGTAGCTCATGCCTGTAATCCCAACACCGCGGAAGCCTGAGGAGGGAGGATCACTTGAGCCCAAGGAGTTTGAGGCTGCAGTGAGCCATAATTGCATCACAGCACTCCAGCCTGGGCAACATAGCAAGACTCCATCTCTAAAAAAAAAAGAATTAATTAAATTGTAAAAAGTATATGAAACAAAAGTAAATAGCCTCCTCTGGCTAACTACTTACTTGTGACAAGGGCTTCACAGAAACAATCCAACTTGGTGGCATTTCTTTTCTTTTTTTCTTTTCTTTTTCTTTTTCTTTTTTTTTTTTTGAGACAGAATCTCACTCGGTTGCCCAGGCTGTCTTACAGTGGTGCAATCTTGGCTCACTGCAACTTCTGACTGCCAGGTTCAAGCGATTCTCATGACTCAGCCTCCTGAGTAGCTGGGGTTACAGGCACGCACCACCATACCTGGCTGATTTTTATATTTTTAGTACAGATGGGGTTTCAGTGTGTTGCCCAGGCTGGTCTTGAACTCCTGACCTCAAGTGATCCTCCCACCTTGGCCTCTCAAAGTGCTGGGATTACAGGTGTGAGTCACTTTGACTGGCTGGTGACTTTAACTTTTTAACATTTTTCTTTTCATAAAAAATGATTCAGTAGGTAGTTTCCCAGGTAATAAACACAGTCATCATACGTTGCTTAATGATAGGGAAATATTCTGAGAAATGCATTGTCAGGCGATTTTGTTGCTGCAAGAACACTGTAGAGTGAACTCACACAAACCTAGATGGCATAGGGCATAGTCTAGGCTAGAGGGCATAGTCTATTGCTCCCAGACTACAAATCTATACAGCATGTGGCTGTACGGAACACTGCAGGCATTGTAACACAATGGTAAGTATTTGTGTAGCTAAGCATAGAACAGGTACAGTAAAAATATGGTGTTATAATCCTGTGGGACCACCATTGTTTATGGTGACCATCACTAACTAAGACATCACTATGCAGTGCCTGCCTGTGCAGCCTCACAGAGATCCTTTGGTCCTCTTAACTGGCCTCCTGCTGGGACTGAGGGCTCCGTGACATAGATGAACATCTTCACGTACCTGTAATCATTCAGATTACTAATAAACACATGAGTTAAAAGAAATTGAAGTTCAGCCAGGCTCGGTGGCTCACGCCTGTAATCCCAGCACTTTGGGAGCCCGAGGTGGGCGGATCACGAGGTCAAGAGATGGAGACCATCCTGGCCAACATGATGAAACCCCATCTCTACTAAAAATACAAAAATTAGCTGGGCGTGGTGGTGTGCCCTTGTAGTCCCAGTTACTCAGGAGGCTGAGGCAGGAGAATCGCTTGAACCCGGGAGACGGAGGCTGCAGTGAGCCAAGATCACGCCACTGCACTCCAGCCTGGTGACAGAGCGAAACTCCATCTCCCCCAAAAAAAAAAAGAAAAAGAAAAAAATTTAAGTGTCCATCAATATAGTTTATGTGGGATGACCTTGATTTTTCTCATGTGGCTTCCCTCCTTTGATCCCAGTCCACACTTAAAGTCCAGTTAGATGAGTGTGATCCCAATTGACTCAGGTTGTGGGAGGCCCCACCCTGCTGAAAGTTCCCCTGCAGCCTCTCAGAGTCTGATTCCCAAGACCAAGCAGTTCATCACATGTCCTATTAAGCAGTTAATTATTTCTCTTTGATACTGGCTTTTTTATCTTTTAATACAACAGTTTTACTGTCTCTGATAATTACCCTGTCTCAGATAACTCTTTTAAATCTAATGAGGCGTGGCAAGCCCTGCTTAACAAGGCGACACATCATTAACTTCTGCCTCTTTATTTGTCATCGTACCACACTCAATGACTGTATCAACAGCAGATGCGAAACCCATAGCTTGCCACTGGCAACACCGTGGGAGGTGATCTGCTGTCAGGTCAGTTAGCCCTGGGTCTTCCAGGGGCCACTCACAGCCCTGTGAACTCTCCTGCCCATGGGCCAGGTGAAGGCCCCTCCAATGTCACTCAGCTCCCCACTCACCTACCAACAAGACCTGTGGGCCGCGATGTTTTGTCTCCAAAGTCCCTGATGGAGAAGTGGTGAGAAGGAGTGCCAGGACCACTGAGTTACTCAACAGACTTTGAATCAGTCTAGCTAATCTGTTCACCACCTGTGTGGCTTTGGGAAAACCACTTCACCCCTGTGAACCTCCTTCCTTTCTCTTCTTCCTTCCTTCCTTCCATTCCTTTCTTTCTCACTTCCTTCCTTTCTTTTTCTTTCTCTCTCTCTCTCGCTTCCTTCCTTCCTCCTTTCCTTCCTACTTTCTTCCTTCCTTCTTTTTCTTTCTTTTTCTTGCCTTCCTTCTTTGCTTTTCTTCCTTTCTACCTTTCTTTCCTTCTTTCCCTCCCTCCCTCCCTTCCTCCCTTCCTTCCTTGTTCCTTTTCTTGACACTGTCTTTTTGTGTTGCCCAGACTGAAGTGCAATGGCATGATCTCAGCTCACTGCAGCCTCCACCTCCCAGGCTCAAGCAATTCTCCTGCCTCAGCCTCCCAAGTAGCTGGGACTGCAGGTGCACACCACCATACCTACCTGGTTAATTTTTGTATTTTTAGTAGAGACAGTGTTTCATCATGTTGGCCAGGCTGGTCTTGAACCCCTGGCCTCAGGCAATGCACCCACTTTGGCCTCCCAAAGTGCTGGGATTACAGGTGTGAGCCACCGCACCTGGACCTGAACTTATTTCTTTATCCAAAACAATGACAACAACATAGTCAACAGCATCCTTCAAGATGCTGATTAAGAGAATCATAACACCTCTCTGGAGTGGTACAGTCACACACACATAACAACATCTCAGTGATGCACCGCATGGAGGATGCTGGGCCCATAATATTATCATACTGGGTTTTTACTCTCCTTTTTCTATGCTTAGATAAGTTTAGATATGTAAACACTCACCAGTGTGCTGCAATTGCCTGCAGGATTCCGTACAGTCCTGAAGGTTAAAGGAGATAGTTGCTATCTATGATACCAAGCCATATTACTCTGGAAGAAAACAGAATAATTTCTTTTAGTCCACTCTGGGGATGATGTAAGGTATGAATAAGCATAGAGTGAAGGCGCTATGGAGAATCTGTTTCTTCAGGCCTCCTCTCTCCCTCATATTTTATTTAACCCCATATAACCCTGTAACTGCTTACACTGTCACTCGCAAGTCATTTCGTGAGTCTCGGGGTTTATTTTTCAGCATCTACCCATGTTCTAGGCAGGTTGCTTAACGGCCTGTGAGTTGGGGATGATCTCTGTCGTTTGGGAGCTTATACTCTGATGCAGGAGAGAGCCACAACGGAGTACTCACGGAAGGCTGACAATACCACGACTTTATGCAAAGCTGTTCACTACCTGTGTGGCTTTAGGAAAGCCACTTCACCCCTCTGAACCTATTTCTTTATCCAGAACCATTTGCGTTGGATTGCTTTTCACGTGTGTATTCCCACTGCCCAGGGCACCGCCTGGCACATCTACATCAGGTCAAGCTCAAAGTGCTAAGTACATACACATGGTGGGCTTCATGATGAGTGAGTGTGATGGGAGGAGGAGGAGAGTTCTCAAACGGGGTGCTGTTCTGAGGTCACCATGTGCACGGTGGAACGTGCAGAACATTTGGTGCCAAAAATTGAGTGGGAGCGCTAACTCCCTCACTTGTGAGCGCTGCCACCTGAGCCAAGGCACAGAGCTGTGACTTATCATTAACACAGGGCGGGGATGCCTCCTCACAGGGCTCATGCAAACATACATGGAATATCTGAGCCCTGTAAACTGTAAGTTACTAATTATTGTCTAAAATATTATTACTGATTTTGGTCACTTCTTGGGCTGTGGGTCACCGAGGGAATGACTTAGGATACAAAGGGGTGTTTTAAAATTAGATTTGCTCTGTTAGGAGGATTAAGATCACTGCAGTTGCATGTGTGAAAGCATCTCTCTATCATCTTTTCCCACCCACATTCTTGCTTTGCGGCTGAGCTGGTAGCTAAGTCTGTTTCTGTAAATGAGCTTCAGAGGCTCCTGGAAGCTTTCCATTTTATCAGGACTACTGCTACAGTTTTGGAATCAATCTCAAACGCGTATCTTTAATAGAAGGCCAGTTTTAATCTGAGCACATAAATCTCTCTTATTTTTGGAAGATACAGGTTGAGTGAGTTGCCACATGTTTTCCAGGTTATCATCTCATGAGCTCAATTAGTTTACGATAGACAGTAACAAACTCTATTTCTGTGCCTTACAAGCCGGGAAGACCACCGAACTATTACTGTCAAACTCCCTTCCGGAGCCCAAAGCAGATGGCCACGGGGAGAGCGATATGAATGGGACGGAGTGCTTTGTAAAATGTCAAAAACGATAGGCGATCTCCACATTGCTACCCCTTTACCCCCAGAAAAACCACGTCTGTTTACCTCACTGCTGCTTAGAGTTCCCAAACATTGTCACCGGGGTGCTTCTTGTCTGTTCTCTATGACCTGGAAGTTTCTTTCTCCCATAAGTGAAAGAAGTGAGAGCTGAGAGAATCCAGCCCCATGAGCTGTGGGTCCTGCTGGACTCCACGTTCACAACTTTACGTTGGAAACTGTAGAGCTATGACTTGTGTGTGATTTCCTGATCATGCCCTAGTCCCCAGGACAGTCCCACAAGAGAGCTGGGCTAGAAGCCAAACTGAGGGGAGCTGCCCCACGAGACACCCTAGAATTCAGTCTGCCTAAGACAGTAAGCTCCCTGAGGGCAGAAACCACATCTGCCTTGTTCTCTTTTATACCCATGGTACTGAGTGCAGCACTCTGCACAAAACAACACCTAGCAAGTATTTATGGGGTGATTGAATGAACGCCTAGCGGCCCCTCACCCGAGTACCCTCCCATCCAGAGCTGGGGAAACTCCAGTCAGAATGCTCTTTAGAAGGCTGACTCATGAGGGACCCTCCCCGCTGAGGCTGAGTGAGGCATCTGTTCTTCCTGCAGGGCCACCTCAGCAGTCTCAACATGTCCATCATATGTCACTATCAAATTATTATGTTCAAGGGCAAAACCCCATCTCTACAAAAAAATACAAAAGTTAGCCAGGCATCGTGGTGCATGCCTGTAATCCCAGCTACTTGGGAGGCTGAGGCAAGAGAATCGCTTGAACCCAGGAGGTGGAGGTTGCAGTGAGCTGAGATCTTGCCACTGCACTCCAGCCTGAGCAACAGACACTCTGTCTCAAAACAACAAATAACAACAAAAATTCTTATGTTCATTCACAAATCCATTCTTTCAACAAAATTAACTGAACATGTGCCAACGGTATCCTTCTTTTAAAAAATACATAACACAGTTGGGAGTGGTGGCTCACACCTGTAATCCCAGCAGTTTGGGAGGCTGAGGCAGGTGGATCACTTGAGGCCAGGAGTTCAAGACCAGCCTGACCAACACAGCAAAACCCCGTTTCTATTAAAAATATAAAAATGAGCCATGTGCGGTGGTGCACACCTGTAGTCCCAGCTACTCGGAAGCGTGAGAATCTCTTGAACCCGGAAGGTAGAGGCTGCAGTGAGCAAAGATTGTGCTAATGCACTCCAGCCTGGGTGACAGAGTGAGACTCCGTCTCAAAATAATAATAATAATACTAGTACATTAACATGACCCAACTTTCAAAATTAGATAAGAAGGTACGAAATGAAATGTCTTCCCCACTGGTAGCCATTGTTATTAGATTTTGAACAAAACAGCAGGCTCAACTCACCCTGTCCATCCCCATCCAGGTTACAAAATTGTCCCATTTTTCCCAACTCCTACAGTGCCTTTTCATGATTGGGAATGTGGTCTCTTCCTTTACTCATATGTAATAATTCATGCCATTTACCGAATGGTGGAGTCAAGTCAAGTGAATTCGCAGTGGGCCGGTGGGTGTCTGTCCGACGCTGACCTGCTTGCTTTCGCGGCACCTTCAGTGCAACCCTACAGTTGCTGATCCCGAGTTCACCTGTGCTCCTGCTGGTCCGGGAGCTGATCAGGTGGATTCACTAAGTTGGGCTTAAGTCTGAAATACATGCACTTTCTGCGATCTCCGGGCTCCCTTATTCCCAGCGGGAATTGCTGAGCAAATGAGTGGCTGCTTTGTAATTTTCTGACAAATGAATGAAGTGGAAACATCTGCTGGAGAGGTAGCATGTGATCTTCATGAGTGACAGCTGTCTTTTATAGAGAGGGGAGGGAAATATAGACGACGCAATAGAAAGTAGCTCTACTACAAATAAGCGAAATGAGAAATCTACCAACGGTGAAAATATACACTCTTCAGTGCCATCTCACAGCGTGAGATAATCCATCAGCCCTTCTTTCTGTTGACTTTTTCTTTTTCCTTGTATTCAGGGGGACTAGGACAATAACCCAGTAGATGGCGCTCATTGTCCGTTTATCTGCCACTGTGTGCCTCTGTCACTAGGTTGAGCTCAATTTTAAGATTTGAGAGCTAGAGGGCAAGATTTCCTTAGAAATGACGCCGATTTAAAGGAAAAAATAATTTTTTTAAAAAAAAGCTCTTTTAAAAATCTCTTTGAGGAGACTATGTCTATGAAGGTCCCAAACTTCAAGTTGCAAGTCTCAGCCTGTAGCAAGGAAATCAGAGATGTAAGGGGGCTTTGCCATCAAACGTGGCCGTGACTTTCTGAAGGTGAGCACTAGGAACCACGGGGAGAGTGACTCGTGGACAACCGTCCACAATTCTCATCCAGCTCTGCTGTTGCCTGGAAAATACGTCTCAGATCTGTGGGCTTTATCTGTGGTCGATCATTCTCCATGAAATGAGGATTCCGGTTCTTGGGCATTTCAGGTGTAAGCACAGAAGAGATGCTGCCCCTGTGAGTCTGGGAAGATCCTGTCTGTCGTCTGGAAGTCATAAAAGCCACTTTCGGAAACACTGAAGTCACTTTTGGGGAACGGTCGTCATGATCCAAGGCTCTTCCTTGGGTTTGAACTCGGAGGGCCAGAGTCAGCCTAGGGAATGGTGATTGGCACATGGAGGTGTCCTGGCAGCTGTGGCCACCAAGGGGCGGTTGGCGCTCCTGTCCCCGCCACCCTCAGCCCTGCTGCTGGGCCCTTCCAGGCCTTTCTCCCAGCTCCCTGCGTCCCCTCAACCTCCTGCTCTTACCCGCTTTGTGACTCCAACCAGAACAGCCCGTCACTTCATTTCTTAAGAGTCTTCCTTTTGTGCCTTTCACATTTTCCTCTAAAATTTAAACTAATGATTTGTATGTGATGTGTATACATTGTGTGTGGGATTATATATTATGTGAGGGAGTATATATTGTGTGGGGTGTATATATTGTGGGGGGTGTATATATTGTGGGGAGTGTATATATTTTGGGAGGATGTATATATTGTGTGGAGGGGGATGTATATACTGTGGAGGATGTATATGTTGTGAATGGTGTATATATTGTGTGTGGGATGTATATATTGTGTGGGGGAGTGTGTATATTGTGGGAGAGTGTATATATTTTGGGGGAGGATGTATATATTGTGTGGGATGTATATATTGTAGAGGGTGTATATATTGTGTGGAGGGAGATGTATATATTGTGTGAGTTGTATATACTGTGGGGGTTGTATACATTGTGTGGGATGTATATATT
>NC_045442.1:123950904-123951796 GCF_002776525.5 Piliocolobus tephrosceles | reverse complement strand
TATTGTGGGTGTGTATATATTGTGGGGAGTGTATATATTGTGGGTGTGTATATATTGTGGGGAGTGTATATATTGTGGGGGTGTATATATTGTGGGGAGTGTATATATTGTGGGGGTGTATATATTGTGTGGAAGGGGATGTATATATTGTGTGAGTTGTATATGTTGTGGAGGAGTGTATATATTGTGTGTGGGAGTGTATATATTGTGTGGAAGGGAATGTCTATATTGTGTGGTTTGTTTATATTGTGGGGGGTGTATAGGGAACAGTTACCTCAGATTCACAGAGAATGGAACCTGTTCCCCGTGTGCTGTGACTGGCCAGAGACCCCAGTGCCTGTGACCTCCTCTGACCCTGGAAGTGAGGGTCAGAGGAGGTCACAGAGGCCAAGGAAGGGTGCCCCCTCGTGCTGTCACCAGGCTGATGAGATGCAGGTGACAACTTTCCCCAGACCACCCTGATGCGTTTCCACTTCCATTAAAATCAGTGTTATGATGGCGTTGGCACTTGGCTCCTGGAAAGGGGACGCCAAAGATGAAAAGTCAGGCGAGCACACCCTGCCCCTTCCTGGGTGGCCTCCAGAAACCATCTCCCCAGCGCTCCCCACTTTCTGCTATTTAGGGCACTTTACGATACTTGTTACGTTCATTGGGCAGACATGGCCCCCATTTTCTAAGAATGTTCATTCAGGTTGCTTCCAGAACTGGCTTTGTTTTTTTAAGTTGAAGTGGAGGAAAAGGTGTGGGGAGGTAGAAAGGAGTGTGTGTGGCATCTGAGATATGGGCTGGAGTTTTATTTGACAAAACAGATGATAGCAAGACAGATAAGACGAGATAGATGGACAAGATAGATAGATAGATAGATAGATAGATAGATAGATAGATAGATAGA
>NC_045442.1:123920526-123950894 GCF_002776525.5 Piliocolobus tephrosceles | reverse complement strand
AGATAGATAGATAGATAGATAGATAGATAGATAGATAGATAGATAGATAGATGAAAATAGAAGATAGATGATTGATAGATGATAGATGATTGATAGGTAACTGACAGATAATAAAAGATAGATGACTGATAGATGATAGAAGAGAGATACATAGATGGATGATTGATAGGTAGATGATAGGTAGAAAAATTAACTGAGAGTATTTTCTAATGTGACCTCCTGTTGAATTTTTAAATCTCTGAACAAAAGAGTCCTCCCATCAAAGTAGCCTATGTTCCTTGACAACCCATTGCTGGGCAGAGCATTCTTGGGGATACTCAACTTGCCCCTCAAGGGGTCCCTGGAAATGGGGACGCACACAGCATCCCATGTGTATATCTATAGAAGATGATAGGGATAGATAGATAGATAGATAGATAGATAGATAGATAGATAGATAGATAGACAGATAGATATGGATAGATGAATAGCTAGACTTTATGTTCCAGTTTATTGTTCATAAAGGTAATCCAAAGAAAGACAAGCATAATTTATTAGTTTACCTCGTAGAGAAATCCCAGGCGAGCTGTTTGCCTGTTTTCGGTAAAATGAGCTTATTGCTTCCTCCTCTAGTCGGAGATAGCTCACCCTGGTGCTGCAGGAATGTGGAAATGCTGGGACCCGGGAGACAGTGGCCACGGTGGGAACAGTGGTCTTTCTACCTAAACTGTGGCAACAAGGCAGGGAACAAGGAATTTAGAGACAGAACAGTGAAGACAGTATTTATGCTGCCTGTAAGTGGCAGAATCTGTCTTCACACACCTCCTGGGGATGCTGTGTGTATCCCCATTTCCAGGGACTCCTTGAGGAGCAAATTGAGTATCCCCAAGAGCCCTCTCCCTAGCAATGGGCTGTGGAGGAACGCAGGCTACTTTGATGGGAGGGCTCATTTGTTTGGAAATTAAAATACTCAATGTGCGGTCACGTTAGAAAATGGGCGCGGTAAATTTCTCTAGCGATCTTAGACCCATCCAGTGATGAATGCATCCCTAAGGTCTGCAGACTTGTCCCGAACACGCCACTTTAAAAATAACACTGATTAATTAAGACCAGATTCACTTAGCCCTGCTGCTTTTGGAAAAGGATCCTCCGAACAACAGATTTGTTGTGTTACGGATTGGTTTAGAGACAACGGGCTCACTTGATTACAATGCCACACGCTTCAGATATTTTTACTGAAACCGATCAGGCCTCCGGGAGAGTCTCAGTAACAAGGGAGGCTCTGGAACTGCTCCCGGGGTGGGGGAAAACGCAGCTCGCTTCAAAGGTTTTGGTCTTGGGATTAATAACAGGAAGAAAAAGACTCTACAAAGGCACAGGCTCTAGGTTCTGAGCTTTTTTTTTTTTCATCCCTGTCCATGGCTTTTCCCTCCTCAATAAATCTGAAAACGCTGCTGTGGGATTCTGATTTTTTTTTTTCCTTTTCCCCTAGCAAAACATCTTAAGGAACCAAAAGAAGAAAGACAATGTCCTTGGAGAATCTGGTTAGATTTTTACCACTTCCATTCTGTATGTGGAATGGAAAAAGATAAAAAGATTTTACTAGTTTCTAGATTTTTTATTCAATCATGACTTGTGCTTATACTGACTTTTTACTCCTGAATATTCCAAATACGACACACGGTGGAGGATAATTCTTCTTAGTTTATGAAATAGCCCTTAACACAAAATAAATTGTTCTTATTCCTGTTACGCACCACACGTGAAAGTCAAATGAGATAAACCTAATGTGTACAAAAAGCATAAAACTGTTTCAGAAACACTTAGTTTTCTTTAACTTTGGCTTATTTTTAAAACACCGTTGGTTTAGGTACATAAATTTTGTCCAGATTTCTGGTTTATCCACTGTTCTGCTTAGTCTGAAGATGTTTCTAAAATTCTCTCTATCTGAATTTCCTCATTTTGTGGATATAAAATGGCATTACTTATTATCAAAGTTACCATGAAAATAATTAAAATACAATTTTGCAATTTAATACCTGTTGAAGTCACTGGGGCAGGCAAAAATCGTAACATGTAGGTCAGCGGTCCCTAACTTTTTTGGCACCAGGGACCAGTTTCATGGGAGACAATTTTTCCATGGACCTGGGGGTGCGGGGGAGGGGGAGGAGAGGGACGGGGAGGAGGGTGGTAGGAAGTAGCAGGGTGGGGGGTGGCTTTGCAGCGAAGCTGTCCCGCCTCTCATAAGGAACATGCAACTTAGATCCTTTACAATAGGGTCAGTGCTTCTATGAGAATGCAGTGCCAATGCCAATCTGACAGGAGGGGGAGGGAGCTCAGGTGTAATTAATTGCTGCCTTGCCAGCTGCTCATCCTCACTGGGCAGCCCAGTTCCTAACAGGCCCTGGAAATTGGGGACCGTGACATAGGTAACCATAATATATATTTTACGTTTTTCTTTTTTTTTTTTTTTGAGACAAGGAGGGTCTCACTCTATCACCCAGGCTGGACTGCAGTGGTGCCATCACAGCTCACTGCAGCCCTGACCTCCTGGACTCAAGCAATCCTCCTGCCTCAGCCTCCTGAGTAGCTAAGACCACAGAAACATGCCACCATGGCTGGCTAATACTTCTTAATATTTTTATAGAGGTTGGGGGGGGGGGTCTCACTGTGTTCCCAGGCTGGTCTCGAACTCCTGACCTCAAGCAATCCTCTGCTTCAGCCTCTCAAAGTGTTGGGATGACAGGCATGAGCCACTGTGCCAGGCTTATCTTTCTTATTTCTCAATGTCTGCCCATGTGGATAATCTAGAATCAAATGCATTTGCAGTTGTCTAATACAAAATAGTAAGTGCAGACTAGAGACCTAAAACTATGGCATTGAAAGCAACCTATTTCTAAGGCCCTATGAAACCCCAAAGCAAGCAATACGAGGTCTTTCCATAGATTTCTCCGACAGCTGTGGGATCTTTCAGTCCAGGACACAGACTCCATCTCTGAAATATGCCATTGCCATTGTGAACAAAATTCATTGAATTTTCCATATAAGTAAATATTTATAATATATTTAGCTTTCATTTATTGCTAGACAGCTTAAAACTGGCTCTAGGTAGCAATTAGCAGTGCTGAATGAATCGGTAACTGATATTCCAGCCTTTGCCACCGTGGAAATTTTTAAGCAGGACAACCTGATGTCATGGTGATAAGATGCTTTTTCTTCAATCTTTATTTGACTAATAGTCTTTAATATTAAATAAAGATATATTTGGGAAAAGAGCTCAATTCATTTTCACTGGACATGCTGCATTGCATTTTGCCTTTGATCTGTAAAAATGCATTGGTCAGTTTCCTTTAAAGATACTGGAGAGATGGTGGTTATCAGAAATGAGACCAGCTGGTACAATCGCGTTTGATTTGGCAAATATTGATGGGTACCTACCACTACATACCAGATACCATGCTGGGCATGGGACACATACAAATTGATTAGTCTCTGCTGTCTGCTTTAGGTTTTGTGAAAAATATAGACCCCGATTCTCCTCCTCTGCCATAGGCTAGGCTCTGTCCTTTTCTGTTTATTTCTAAGCTTACTGGATTTCTCAGCATTCTTCCCTTGTCAATTCATTCATTCACTCATTCATTCATTCAACAAATCTCTCTTAGTATCTACTCTGTGCCAGGCATCGTGCTGCCTTCTAGGGTCAAAACAAGGATCAGAACCAGATCTGTTTCCTGCTCCTGGAGTTTGTACTTCAATGGGGGAAGGCATTAACCAAAGGAGCCCAAATTCAGAGCTGACACCTGTGACAGGCGCTGTGAAGGAGAGGCACAGGCGAGCGCCGTGAGTTCGGGGAGAGTGGGGAGGGCAGAGATGATGATGAGCCTGGGATCTGAGGGTGAAGGAGGGGCTGAGTCTACACAGAGGGGAGAGAAGCCTTCCCCACCCCCAGTGAGAACCAGACGGTGGATGGGAGCAAAGAGGACGAGAAGGAAGAGGAGAGGCATGGTTTGGGGGCAAGATTAGAAAAGAAAGGAGGCAGAAATCAAATGATGGCTGGTCTGGTAGGAATGATTCTGGAAGGAGCAGTGACGTGCTGAGACTTGGATTTAGAAGAGGTCCCCCCAGCTGCAGTGCAGGAACGCGTGGAAGGACGTCTTGCTGGAGGTCGTGGCACCCAGGGATTTGTGGTATCTGAGTAAGAGTGGAAGCACGTGCCTGCCTCGACCCCTGAGCAAAGTGCCCCATGTTGTGGAATCTCCCGTCCTGAGGGGACAGCACCAATCCCAGCTGTCTAGAATTGCCAGGCTGGTCTTTGGAACACGGTTTACAGAATAGACCAATAGCCTCAGGAAGCCCCCTGGAAGTGATTCCAGTGGCACACAAGTAAATAATATGGCTTTTGTTCCTTATCTTTCTATGGTAAGAAGCTATGAAAACAGCAGAGTGAGTGAAATAGTAGAAGACGACAGTATTGTAGGCTCCTAAAATTCTTATCACTTTATCGAGTGCTCGCTCCCTAAGGGTCGAAACGATGTCTTCATTGCCCGAAAATGATGGCGCCCTTGTTCTTTGCCCAAAGACTGACGGGGAGAGTCGTTCATTTAATAACATGGTGTCCCCATTACAGACTGGCCACCAATATAAACCTTTGAATTTTTTTTAAATGCCCACTTTGTTTTAGAATGGTTCATGGACACTTTTAATAGTTTTCACAAACGATAATAATAAATTTATAAAGCCCTTTTCTTGCAAGTAGAATCAGTGATAGAATTATTATACATATTCATTTTAAAATAAACATCTTCTATCTATCTTCGGAGTCAAATTGTTAATTGAAGAACACACTGAAAAGAAGAATGAAATGAGTAATTTAATCTTTCATCCAGAGATAGTTACTAGTAATATCTTGGTATACGTTCTTCCAATAAGTTTTTCTATTCATATTTACACATCTTTAAAGGTTATCTAAAATATACCATCTGTAACATTTTTTCAGTATTGAAAAAATTTTCATGTTAGTATTTCTTACTACTTTTTTTATTTTTGTAATTTTTTATTTTAATTTTGTGGGGACATAGTAGGTGTATATATTTATGGAGTACACGAGATGTTTCGATCCAGGCATGCAACGTGTAATAATCACATTGTGGAGAATGGGGTCTCCATCCCCTCAAGCATTTATCCATTTTGTTACGAACAATCCAGTTATATCTTTTTAATTATTTTAAAATGTAACATTAAGTCATTATTAACTCTAGCCACTCTGAAGCCTTGAGATTTGCAAGCTTTGGAGGAGATGAAGCCAGAGAAAGAGAAGCCACGTTTCCCAACACGGAAACACGCTTGTGAGTCCTTCGCGATGGGCAAAGCCCATGTTTGAGTAGCAGCTGCTCGTCCCCTTGCCCTTTGCCCGGGTCCCCTGATGACGTTTGTCTTGGATGCCACGGTGGGATGCCACTGTACTGTCGCGAGTGAAATTAGCCTCCTGGATGGTGGCCTGTGGGATGATTCCTTACTGGGGAGTGTGCAGAGTATGGAAAGTGACCGAGGAAATCCAGCCTGGGGAATTCAGCCTCCGTGTCATAGAAGGAGACGCTGGCGTGCAATTTCTGTGAGCTCAGAGCTTCCACTTAATTTCTCACAGTGTGGGCCTTCATAGAAGGTTCTTTGTTGGCTCACCGCGGCTCCTGTGCTCAGATAACAATGGGAGCTTCAGGACTAAAATGACCAATGTGCTGTGCTGGTCAGGGTTCACTTGCAGAGAGCAGAGTCTGCCCTGGCTAGTTACACAGAGGAGGATTGATTACTGGCTGTTCAATGAGTCCAAGCATCACTGGGGGCACTGAGGAAATTGAAGACACTCTAGGCTGCCTCCCAAAGCCACACAGCAGAAAGGAGCCACCAAGAAGCTGAGATTCTGTTGTCACCAGAGAGCCGCCTGCCTGCAGGCCAGCCCTGCAAGTGACTGTTGCTGCCGCGTGCACACACGCTCAGTGCTTCCCTTCATCCCACCTCCCCTCTCCAGGTCAGTTCAGAACTCGAGTCCCAGGCAATTGCTCCTGATGGTGGAATGGCGGTTCCATTTTAGGTGACCTAAATTAGGTATTAGGTGCCTTGTATTCCAGTTATCCAGAGAAACAACATGTGCGTGTGTGTGTGCATGTGTGTGTGGAGAGAGAGAGAGATTTATTACAAAGAAGCTGCTCACACAGTGATGGAGGCTTGACAAGTCTAAAATCCACAGGGGTGGGTCTGCGGGTTGGAGACCCAGGAGAGCTAATGGTGGAGCTCCAGTTCAAATACTGTCTGCTGACAGAATTCTTTCTTGCTTGGAAGATGTCAGTCTTTTGTTCTATTCAGGCCTGCAACTGATAAGATGAGGCCCTCCCACTTCACGGAGGACAGTCTGCTTTACTCAAAGCCCACTGGTTGAAATGTTCATCTCATCCCAAAACACCCTCATGGAAAAATCCAGAATAGTGTTTGACTAAACATGTGGGCACCATGGCCCAGCCAAGTTGATGCATAAAATTCACCATCACGTGTGTGCCCTGTTGCACGGGACTCTACCAAATGCCTCCCCTCCCCACCCTCTACAGCACAGGAAGGCACCCCAGAGAGAGGCTAGACTAGACACCGTGTGAGCTGGTCTGCAGACTCTGCCAGATGTCTATGGAGACATCCTTGTGAAATCAGAATAGCTCTTCTCAGTTTATTTATGGAATCTTTTGGAAGATCAAAGATAAAGCATTGCTGTTGGTTTTGGTTGCCCCTATTATGACAGAGTCTGAATGAAGGGTGAACAATTCTATTTAGGTTCTAGCCTAGACGTGGGGGGAAAAAGATCTCTATGCTAAGCATGACCATTGAGAGTTACAAAAACAGAAGTAGGGTCGCAAGCTAACAAAGGAAAACTAGAGAAAAGATTCTCCTGGCCATGCCCACAGCTGTTCCCAGA
The DNA here is from genome assembly GCF_002776525.5 of Piliocolobus tephrosceles. NCBI lineage: Eukaryota > Metazoa > Chordata > Mammalia > Primates > Cercopithecidae > Piliocolobus > Piliocolobus tephrosceles. Next base: position 123,943,957 of record NC_045442.1, on the reverse strand, counting down.
AGCTTCCTGAAACTGGTGATTTTATGTTCCTACCTTTCCTCCTAAGGCTCCTGATGTATGTCCATTTCCCTGAATTAATACAAAGTGACCAACTTCCAAGGTTTTCAGTGTCTCTCAAAATTTCAGCCAAATGCCTCAGAGGAAAGGCCTGAAGTCCTCCCACTAGAATTTAGCAGATCAACTCTGGAAGCTGCTATCTTGACCACTGAATAGTTTCAGGCTCCTTAGGTGGTAATTAAAATACATAATAATCATTGTAACATGTGTAGGGTGCTCTATATTTGGAAATATTTTCATATCTGTTGTGTTCTTTGGTCTTCACAAAATGTCTTGAAGTTATGTTTTTCCCCAGGCAGAGAAAACAGAAGGCTCAAGTACTTTTTTGTATTAGAGATAGCATCTCACTGTGTCACCCTGGCTGGAGTACAGTGGTATGATCACAGCTCACTGCAGCCTCAACCTCCCAGGCTCAAGAAATCCTCCCATCTCAGCTTCCTGAGTATCTGGGACTACAGGAGCACACCACCACACCCAGCTTATGTTTGTATTTTTAGTAGAGATGGGGTTTGCCATGTTGCTCAGGCTGGTCTCAAACTCCTGACTCTATGGCCCAGGCTGGAGTGCAGTGGCCTGATAACAGCTCACTGTAGCCTCAACCTCCCAGGCTCAATTGATCCTCCTGCCTCAGCCTCCCGAGTAGCTGGGACTACAGGTGCAAAACACCATACCCAGCTAATTTTTAAATTTCTTAGTAGAGACGGAGTCTCACTATGTTGCCCAGGCTGATCTAGAACTCCTGGGCTCAAGCTACTTACCTGCCTCTGCCTCCCAAAGTGCTGGGATTATAGGTGTGCACCACTGTGCCAGGACTCAGGAACATTAAGTGACTTTCTCTATGTAGCCCAGTGGTTAGTACCAGAGTCAGAAGCCTACTTCCCTCACTCAACTCCAGTCTGGTTTCCTTGTCCTGCAGCTCCCATGCCCAAAGTTTTGTCCTAGCATCGGTTGCTTAACTCTGGGCTGTGAGATTATCAATAAGACACCAGCCCGTAGGTGATTCTCAGCCTCGGTTCATGGCACCCCCTTTGAGGTAGCTCAGATGGGTGGTGCAGCTTGTCGAAAGTTCATTTTAACTTGCTGTCATTGAAAATACATTTGGGGTCTATTAGTGCTTCTGTTTTCATATTTTTCTCACCGTCCCACAAGGGGGCAACAAGAGTTCTTAGAGTGGCCAAAAACTCTAGCACAGCCTTTCCTGGGATTGTTTGTTAGTCATTCTTTATTTATAACCAGACCACAAAATTTAGCACAAGTTCAAGAAAATTTGCTGTAGCTCACTTCGTAAAAATTCTGTGTTAACTGGCCGGGCACTGTGGCTAATGCCGGTAATCCCAGCACTTTGGGAGGCCGAGGTGCGCAGATCACCTGAGGTCAGGAGTTCGAGACCAGCCTGGCCAACATGGTGAAACCCCATCTCTACTAAAAATACAAAAATTACAGGTGGTGAGAATCAGCCTGTAATCCCAGCTATATGGGAGGCTGAGGCAGGAGAATCGCTTGAACCTGGGAGGTGGAGGTTGCAGTGAGCCGAGATTACACCACTGTACTCCAGCCTAGACCACAGAGAGAAACGCTGTAAAAAAAAAAAAAAAAAAAAAAAAATTCTGTGTTAACTTACTAGTTTGAACACTTTCCTTATTAGACGTCTATGCTAAATGGAAGCTTTATTCTCTCATCCTCTTTTTCTTGTCTCTGTCCTGTTTGAGTTTGTGCTGGTATTTTCTGCTATTTTAAAATAATTCAGTCCTTTAAATGTCTGTCAGCTTCTCCCAACCTCCTAACATGCCTCACACATAGGCCTCACGGTTTCCCAGGTAGAACGACCCTAAGATCATAATGCTGTTGATTTAATGTTGGAAGCTCCTCAGAGGAAGGGACCACGCCATGCATTTCTTTGCATTTTACACAAGGGCTGTCAAATGGGGCCATCCTAGTGCCTGCGTGATAGAGCAGGCGTCCTTGAAATGAAGTAGTCACTCAAGCCCTTGCTGAATGTGCACAAGAATGACAGTGAATCAATAAGTGAGCCAATGATGCTCTAACAGGTGAGATGGAACAGAAGGATCATGAGCTCTTGAGCCTACGCCCATTTCTGCCAAAGGATTTCTCATCCCTGAAAGCAATGCCCATCCCTCAAAGCCTTGCCTTTCCATTTGAGAATGATCACAAATCTTGTTCCTTTCTCAATACCTCATTCAAATTCCTTGGAGATCCTGGCCCAGCGGACAGTTAGTAGCCTGCGGTGTGAATTGCCTCGGGAACTTTAGAAACTGTTGACACCTGGAGAGTCTGATTCGGCAGGTCTGGCGCAGGGCAGTGGGTCTGTGGGTTCCAGGATGAACCTGATGCCCACTAAACAATGAGAGCCGCAGTCCAAGGTAGAGGACCAAAGAGTTCACTCTGTTGCAGTTTTCGAGGGTTTGAAAGTAGTTTTATTTTTGTTTCTCTTTGTGAGAAACTTTGCACTACGATAGAAAAATGAGTCTGTGTTTAACATCATCCCTATGAAGGGAGCACCTCCACCATAACTACCCTGAGATCTTTCAGAGAGTATTTCCAACTCTGTCATCTAGTTGGGGCTCGGCTAAATCGTGATGGCGTCCCTGAAATACACTGATGCCTACTTACCCTGCGTCACCCTGGTTTCACTGGATATTAAAGTGGACTTCTAGAAAATCACAAAAGACCTGAAGAATCCTAGTGATTCCTCTCTGATTCAACGCAACAGTCACTCACATCCGCTGAGCTTCTCATGGAAGCCAGGCCTGGTGTTTTCACGTGGTATGTTCTCATTCAAGCTTCAAAGCAATCCAGTGGAGTGAGGTTGTCTTATCCCCATCTTAAAGATGAAGGAAGCCAGGCTCTCCCAGGCTACATAATTTGGCCAGGGCTAAGGCACCAGGGCTCAGGGCCACCTAGGGCTCTAACTCCAAAGTCCTTAACCATGGTGCCATCCTATTTCCTATTTGTAGCTCCATTTGAAAAATATTAATTCAAGCTTCCTCAAACTTTCCTTTGGAGTTTGTTGCCTTTTTTGGTAGTTGTTAAATCAAGAGGGTCAAATAGCAAAACAAGAAGAAAATTTATAGAGCTCTAGGGAGTGGATAACGGGAAACTTTGCAGGCCCAGCAGTGAATTCCATGCTGGGAAACCCTGGATGGAAGGGGATTCTGGCACCTCCTGTTATTTTAGGTGGGGACTGAGTATGAGTCAATTTCCAGCTGCCCACACAGACCTTATCAATCAGGATGGCTCCATGACACTTGCCAACGCCATGCTGACATTTGACCTTGCTGCTGTTTTATGCTCACCTTACTTAAATGACAAGGGATAATGAATGTTTGCAACTGGTCAGGCATCAGCACGTCAGAATGTGGAAGATCACAGAGACTTGCAACTGGAAGAATTTTTTTGTTTGTTTGCTTTTAAATGAAGCTAGGTGACTCTGCCTCCAAAGTCTTAGGAACTGGCTTGCTGGAGAAGCCACCACAGTAATATAGACAAAGCTCTAAGCCACTACTCATCACTGAGCTACAGGAACAAGAAGAAAAGTTTAGATAAAGAGAATTAAAGCATTCTCCTAATGCAGCCTAAGTAGAAAATTGAACCCAAAAAACAAGTTTATCAGCATCATTGAAACAAAAAGGCAATATAGATTCAATCACAGTGTCACTTCAACGTGGTCGAATTTTCAGATATTCTGATTTCCTACTGGAGTTTAGTAGAACTAAGTAAGGGGTTGACATGGAATCTGTTCCATTGATCAAGTACTGTGTAACAAACTATCCCCAAGTGTAGAGGGGTGAAACAACAAAAACACTTGTTTTGCTCTTGAATCTGCAATTCAGGCAGGGCTTGACAGGGAAAGCTTGCCTCTGCTCTGCACACTGTCAGCCGGGACAGTTCAAAGGCAGGAGGCTAAAATCATCTGAAGCTCAGTCATTCACATGCCCGGTGATTCATACTGACTTTTGGCTAGACCTGAGCTAGGCTTGTCTGCCGGACAGCTACACGTGGCCTCACCACACGGAAGCACCATGTGCTTCCTCGCAACATGGCAGCTGGATTTCAATGATGAGTGTCCTGAGGGAGAGGACAGCAGCTGTTATCACTGCTCATGACCTGTCTCAAGAGCCACACAGCCTCACTTCCATCGCCATCTATTCAATGAGATGACCACAAAGGCCCACCTGAATTCAATGGAATGGGGAAATGGACTCTCCCTGTTGCTGGTCATAGTGGCAAGGTACGGAAGAACATGTGGGACTAGAAATAGCGCAGTGTCCCTTTTTGGAAAATACAATTGGCCTCAGAATCCATTGTGTGGGATTGCCCTGGAAAGTCATATGAATTATTCTTTATGGAAGTTGGACCCTCTGAAGGGCAGATGGCCTTTGTCACCATGATATGATGTCCTACCCCTCTCCAATGCCGACCTTCCATCTGTCCCAGGAAGGGCTGTCTTCTCACAGTGGGTGTTGGGTATTTCTGCCTCCCCTTTTGGCTTCTGCCCAACCACACCCGCAACCCTATGCCTCCTCTAGCTGCTCTAGTTCACAATATTCTTTCTCTTCTCTGAACTTCTACTTCCTATAGCACCGACAGAGCCTTGATATACTTCCTCCTCTCATGAGTTAATTTCCTTGTGTGCCTGTTTGCCTCAAAACCGGATAATAGGCCCTTGGCACCTCTCCCTATGTCATGCACAGAGTGGGCATTCAGTGAATGGTTCTTGATTCGATTATACATTCATGACATCACTGTAGAGTTAGTCTCCCTGGGCTACATATCAACATGGAAGACAACTGTAGCCCCCTGACCTATTAGAAAATTGTGACATCTCAAGGGAGGGTTCAGTTGCCCTTCAAAGCCAGGAAAATAAATGTCAGATTTGGTCTTGTTTCTCCGATCTCCATGCAATCGTGGCTTCAGACCTCTGGGGATGGAAAGAATTGGATTGTTTCATAATTGCTTAGAAGTAGGCATAAAACGCACTAAGGCATTGAACTCGGGGTGCGGTGAAAAAGAGAAGCTGGGAAGGGTGAGAATTCATGGAATCTGGTTGGGTGATCCTCATTTTGTGCCTTTGTGTGGGAGAAGAGCAGAAGGTGGGAGGGTGAAAGGAAGGGCTATTTCAAGTTGCTCCAAAAACTGCGAGTGGGTGGGAATTAAGTCACTATCAGGTCAAGTTAATACTGGTTAGAATTAGCAAAGTGACTGAGAGTGAGCCTTGGGGTTTATTTTTCGGAAGAAGTTTAAAAGTCCTTCCCACAAAGTACTCCAGTTCCATTTAATGCAATGCCTCTGATTTGTCACAGGCAATTTCTATGAACTTAGGCTGTTTTCCCAGTGGACTGGAGTTTCTGTATCTCTCTTAATCTGCATAGCCCAGTGGGGAGAGAATTTGTGTTTGCTCCCCTCCCATCTCCTGCTTACAACTCCTGCTCCCAGCTGGCTTCAGGAACACCCTTGGCAGAGGGGGTAGTGGACCCTCCCTCCACCCCCAAAAACTTAAAGAATGTGCCTTGATTAGAAACACAAAGCAGACCTCAAGATGTGTTCAGCAGCTGTAAACACCCTGGGATAAAAAGGAGAGGGGGCCAGTGCCTGTAATGCCAGCAGTTTGGGAGGCCAAGGCAGGAAGATCACTTGAGGTCAAGAGTTTGAGATCAGCCTGGCCAACATGGCGAAATCCCGTCTCTACTAAAAATACAAAAAATTAGCCAGGTGTGGTGGTGTTCACCTGTAGTCCCAGCTACTTGGGAGGCTGAGGCAGGAGAATCACTTGAACCCAGGAGGCAGAGGTTGCAGTGAGCTGAGATCATGTCACTGCTCTCCAGCCTGGGCAACAGAGTGAAAAGACTAAAAGGCAGAAATGAAATCCACAGGCAGACAGCCCGGGCGGCTGGGCCTGGTTAAAGATCGACCCCTGACCTAACAGGTTATGTTATCTATAAATTCCAGACGTTGTATGGACAAGCGTTATGAAAGTCCCTGTCCTGTTCTGTTCTGTTCTGATTACCGGTGCTTGCAGCCCCCAGTCACGTACCCGCTGCTTGCTCAATCGAAACCACCCCCCTCCTACCCATGGTTAAGCAAGCAGTTTGTCTAAAAAAAAAAAAAAAAAAAAACCCCTAGACGTTTGTGGTTTAAAAAAGGGCGGGAGCCAATCGGAAACTGCCGAATGTTCAAACTTCAAAATGTCAACCAATCCCAATCTTGTAACTGCAAAAATGCTCTAATCTTCTGTAACCTGTTTGTGCCTTACTATAAAAAGTAGGCTTGAGCTGTGCTTGAGACCTCTCTCTTGCCCTCCTGACTACGCCTGTATGGAGAGAGGTCCGGGTTCGAACCTGCAATAAAGTGATCCTGGCCGCTTGGCTTTGACTTCGGTTTCTGGTGGTCGTCTTTGAGGGGGGTCTCGGAACTCAGGGCACAACAAGAGCAAGACTCTGTCTCAAACAAAACAAAAAGAGAGGAGAGAGAGAGAATGTAGAGGAATGGAACCATTATATTACACATCCAAAAAGGGGACACTCCACTTTTTGATTTAGAACATGACATGTCTTCATGCCAAGCTGTCGTTCCCAAATCGTGTTCTATTAATTTAATCTTATGATTACTTTGGATTGATTGTCCAAAGCCCTCACCAATTTGCGACAGGAAAATGCAACCTGGAAAGATGTTAGGTTTGGGAGAGATGCAAGTTGATACCATCAGCCACTGGCCACCAGGTCTCCATTCACAGATGACAGATTTTTGTTTCCATCATCAGCTGACAAATAACAGCTATGTGATTGGGTGAAAAATAAATTTACTGTAGCGTGTTAGTTGCACCATTTCACTCCCTCTATATTTTTACAGCAAAGATTGAAGTTCAAAAAGAAGCCTCATTTGGTGTTTTTCACGTCTGATGGTAAACTCCCTGAGGACACAGACAGTTGGTTTCCTGGGAGAAAACCCCATGGCTTGTCACCAAACAGCGTGTAAACAGTAGGTACGCGGGTGGGGAGGCCTCAGTAGTGTCACATACAAAGAAAGGAGTGAAAGCCTGACATAAATTCTCTTCCTTATCCAAAAAGCGAAACTATCCTATGCAGAGGAAGATGGAACTGAAACAAGTAAGTATCTTTCCTTCTTTGTATCCCACGACTGTAATCATAGGTATGGCTCTTGGGACCTGTGGAGTCACTCACTGTCCAAAGGCCACGGAGGCTCATTCCTTGTTAGAATAAGGTTGCCTGTGCAGGCAGCTGGTCCTGTATGCAGTCATCGGGGCTTGCGTCTGCCAGGCGGGGAGGGTTGCCAGTGCTGTTGCCATGGTCCCGTGCAGTGTTTCCATAACACAGCCGGCCCACATCCCCAGCAGGCCAGCTTGGATGGTTTGCCCTGCATGATGCGAGGCAGGCTGGAGAGGGATCAAGGACCCTTTGGGATTGGAATTCTGGGGTTTGCGTGTGAGAGTTTAACTCGGCTAAGACCAGGCCAGTACGTGAGCGCAGGCCCGAGATCGAAAAGGGAAAGTCCTGAATGCTCTCTTCCCCTGTCTTTTCGGCGGGGCTTTGGGAGTTTGCAGGGTGTCCTGAGTGTTTGGGCCACAGGGATTCTCGCATCCGGGAGATTCCAGGAGCTGTAGGGGGTGAAATGCGAGTAGGAGGAGCGGTGAGTAACGACCAGTGGACCCGCATGGGCTAACTCTTACCGATTCAAGGGTTCAGGAAGAGATTTGCAAATGTCTCTACTCTGTCTACAAAAGAACACAAAGGAATTTAGAAACTTAATCTGAAGTGGAGTTTTTGGGAGTCTTTGATTTGTTGGCAGTGGTAGGCTACCCACCATCTGGGAGCTGTGTGTGTCATTGAAAAGAGAGTCCCGTCTGACAAGAGCAGAGTGCGGTAGGCATGGCCTGGAATCCCCAGGTGGCCTCACAGCCCGTTGTAGTCAGCAATTCTACCGGACTTCCAGTGACCCAGGGAACAAAGCTCACCACTGCTCCTTACTCCGAACTGGTAATAACCTTGACAGGGCTGATGGGAGTCCTCCTGCTGGCTGCAAACTCCGCCTGCAGCAGAGACAGGGCTTCTAGGGAGACAGGGTCAGAGCAAGTGAGTGCTGCTGGGTTTGCCCGGCTGGGCTGCTGGAGTGGGTGTGCTACTCCTCCGAGTGCAGGAAGCATCCTCGGCCCCAAACCAACCCCATCTCAACTTCCCTCCCCCATTCCTCCCGCTGACTCCTTGATCCGTCCTACTTCCTATACCAGAGAGGATATCTAAGTATTTTTCAAACTTCCCCAGCTGGTAAATGATGAAATTATTATGTACTTGCCTTTCTTATCTTTCTACCAAAAAGTAGGTTCCTTGAGGACCGACATCATTATCGTTCCTGCTTATGTTCATGTCTGCTAACTAACAGGCTTTGTGTTTACCTAACAAGTATGTGGCACGTATCTGTTTAAATAGCATAAAACAAATGTCTCAGTGTTCGCAGTAGTGGACATATACCAATAAAGTATCAAGGTTGCATTTCAGAATCCCTTAACCTTCCAGCAACTTTTTGGTGACCACATAGATGGTGTTTTCCCCGTAATGCCCCACTCTCCTCATATGCTATACGGAATAATGACTTTCTACATCCGTAATCAATATTTACTTTGAATGTCAGTAGGTTGGTTAGTAGTTTGATTCTGGTCACTTGTTTACTCTGTTGCAATCCCCTATACGGAGGACCTGACAAAGGGCCTGGTGAATGGGGTTCAGTATGTACCAGTACCTTTTCTTTCCCTGCTAATGAGAACCTAGCAATAAGCACTCCCAGAAGGGAGAGTCTGGAACCTTGGTTATTGGCTGTGACGCTGCCATCACGCTTAGGTGATCATTGAGACATCATTTGGTAGTTTCTTTCCTCTGGCAAGAGGGAGAGATGGCTGTTTTTGCACAGGAATAAGATATTGTCTTTAAAGCACTTTGTGACCCCAGAAGAAAAGCGTACTCTAAGACCCCATTTCTCTACTGTTGTTAACAAAATTAATGTGTGTCTGGCACAAGGACTTACACTTAGCAGATAACTCCCAAACTATCAGTGTAGTGGTGCGTTATTTTTTGGCCACTTGGTCTTTCTGGGCAAATGCCTAACTGTGGAGACTCCCCCAACTTTACAAGTCCTGCCTCTACGTGGAAGCTTTGGCAGGGTTTGCCTCTTGGGGCCAAGTCTCAACAAGTTGAATAAGAAAGCCTGGCGGCCCTAAGCTTCTTTTTCTTCTTCCCTGGGGCATGCTCCTATGAGCACATTAGGAAAGGCAGATTTTTAGGAGAGCATTTCAGCCTTGGTCCTTTGGTCTTTTTAGACAAAGGTCCGCGGCCCTGAGTTTCAGAAGGACATAGATGTACCAGCTACAGCTCATAGAGAAAAGAGACTTAGACATGTGCTACTCCAAGCACAGTCCACAGGCATCTGCGTGGGCCTCCCTTGGGGGAGTGTTGAAAATCGAGGATCTCAGATTCACGCCCCACCCCCAAACACCAGAACTGACATGGCACCACATACTCCAGGTGACTCACAAGCACTTCCACCTTTGAGAAGACCGATGGAGACAAAAGCCCAGGAAGCTGACTGCAGAGCCTGGAAAGGGGGTGTGCATTTGTCCCAATCAGAGGCCGCCGTCTGGCTCAGCACCACAGAAAACAGATGTATTAGTCCGTTTTCACGTTGCTCATAAAGACACGCCCAAGACTGGGAAGAAAAAAAGGTTTCATTGGACTTACAGTTCCAAGTAACTGGGGAGGACTCAGAATCATGGTGGGAGGCGAAAGGCACTTCATACATGATGGCAGCAAGAGAAAATGAGGAAAATGCAGAAGCAGAAACCCCTGATAAACCCATCAGAGCTCGTGAGACTTATTTGCTACTACAAGAAACATATGGGTGAAACCACCCCCCTGATTCAAATTATCTTTCACTGGGTCCCTCCCACAACACAACATGTGGGAATTATGGGAGTACAATTCAAGATGAGATTAGGGTGGGGACACAAAGCCAAACCATATCAATGGAAAATTCCAGAAGGATATGGAAATAGGGTGTGTAGTTCCAATGCAAGTTTCACCATAGAAGCTACCAGGCTCCTTCAGTTGCAGATCTGGGGCAGATCAACCATCTAATTAGGCCCTGCCAAGAGGGTGCCTGGGAAGGAAGGCCGTGGTGGGCAGGAGGAAGAGGAAAGAGAGGGCGCAAATTATCTTCTTATAAATTTTCAAGTAACTTAGACGCATAGAAGATTTCCAGGCACTACGTAAGAGCATAAAGTAAGCACCAGACTTGAGAGTTGCCTTCCTCCGAGATTGTACTCATCGTATGGAATTGATTAAGAGCACAGACTGCCATTGTTTGAACCCAGCTGTAGCACTCCCCAGCTGTGTGATCTCAGGCCAATTATTTAACTTCTCCCTGCCTCCATTTCCTCAGCTGGAGATAAGAGCAGGGCTGTTGTGAGGGTTCAGCTTTGACGTGTGTAAAGCACTTTCACACCATGGCAGCCCGTCAGTCGTATGAGTTGGCTGTTCTCATTCTAATACTTTCATGATTTTTCACATTGAAAACTTGGATCCATTTGGCATTTCAGTGTAAGGAGTGGGGTAAAGAATTAACGGATCTGTCCCCCTCCTCCAGAGGTTAAATGGTTATCTAGTTGTCCCAACGTCATTTATCAACTAATCTCTCTTTCTACCTGTCTTACGGGTTGAGTTGTGTCACCTAAAAATATATGTTAATGTCCTTACCTCCAGTAACTCACAATGTGACCTTTTATTTATTTATTTATTTAGAGACAGAATCTCACTCTGTCATCCAGGCTGGAGTACAGTGGCATGATCTTGGCTCACTGCACCCTCCCTCTCCTGGGTTCAAGAGATTCTCAGGCCTCAGCTTCCCCAGTAGCTGGGACTACAGGCATGCACCACCATGCCCAGCTAATTTTTTGTATTTTTAGTAGAGATGGGGGTTTCACCATGTTAGCCAGGCTGGTCTTGAAACCCTGGCCTCAAGTGATCCACCAATCTCAGCCTCCCAGCATGCTGGGATCACAGGCGTGAGCCATGGCGCCCAGCTGGGAATGTGACCTTTCTTAGAAATAGGGTGATTAAAGACGTAATTAGTTGGCCGGGTGCGGTGGCTCACACCTGTAATCCCAGCTACTCACGAGGCTGAGGCATGAGCATCACTTGAACCTGGGAGGCGGAGGGTGCAGTGGGCTGAGATTGCACTACTGTACTCCAGCCTGGGTGACAGAGTGGGACTTCATCTTAAAAAAGAAAAGTGATTAGTTAAGATGAGGTCATACTGGAGTAGAGTGGGCCCGCAATCCAAGATGACTGATGTCTTTTAAGAAGAAGAAAAAACACAAGGAAGATAGCCAGGTTAAAACAAAGGCAGAGACTGGAGTGATGTAGCCACAAGCCACATGTGTGGGGCAACCAGGAGCTGGAGGAGGCAGGAAGGATCCTCTCTGGAGGCCTCGGAGAAAGCACGACCTTGCCAACACCTCGATTGCAGACTTCTGGCCTCCGGACTGTGAGATGATCAAGTTCTGCTCTTTCCAGCCTCCGCGTTTGTGGTACTTTGTTTGGGCAGCCCTGGGAAGCTAATGTAACATAGGATGGATGTGTTTTTTCTTGTTTGCGTCTGGTTGCCTGTTCCTCTGTCTTAATGATATGTTGTAATGATCCATAAGTCCACTTCAAATGTAGGAGACATTGAACCTTTCCGTTATTTCCAATAGAAAGTTTTTGAGATAAAATTTGACATTGTGATACCAAAAGTGCCAAATCAGTAACTGTGACTGGTCACTGTAAAAACTCTGACACTTTCCTGAAAGTCTGTGTCCACGAGGCCCCTGGCAGCTCCACTTCTCCCTCCATGGCCCCAGACACTGAGACGCTTTCCACCGTGACACTCAAACAAGGATGTAACATCTCAGCTGCCACGGCTGTCATGAATCGTAAAGGTTTATAAAACTTAGTGGGATGCAGTTGCACTTATTAATAAGTGCTATCCATGGCTAGAACCAAAGACTGTGTTAGTGGAAGATAAAGTCCTCATTTCTTGGCTTACGACGTTAATTGTTTTTTAAGGACCACTGGTGGAAGTGGTGAAAGAAAGCACCAATCTGCCAGGTTCTATTTCACTTAAGTAAAGAAAATCAGATTAAAATAATGAGTGACAATCCAGGACCTCAGAGGCTTCCTGGGGGAGCAGTCCACAGGGCCTCAGTGTGAGGCCTCCTCGGTGGCATAAGTAGGGCTGCATTTCATAGCAGCCAAGTGTCAGGAAATATGCTTTTAATTATCATTTAAGATGTAACCTGTCAGAGGTATTAGTATCACTTGTGTTTAATGAGAATTGATTTTCAGATTGCATTACCCAGGAAGCCCAGGATAATGGAAACCCCCAGTTCTTTCCTGAGGCCTTAAGTCACCACATGTCTCTCTGTGCCAATGCTCACCACATCAGCAGCCACCGGACATCTGATCCGCCCACATGCAGCCCAGGCAGCGGCCTGCTTAGGTTTAGAATGATTGCTGATGAATGAGATTCCACAGAGCTAAGCCTGGCTCAGAGTTTTATTGCGAAGTGAGGGAACCCCAGGGAAAGCTAATGAGGGGCTGAGCTTTTCACTGTGGCCCACAGACTGGCCTCATCAGTGCCAGGATGTAGAGCAGAAACCATGTGTTGATGCGGAAAGCATCCGTCTGAGCCATGCCCACCCCCAGCTTGATCTTCCGCTGGTGTCCAGATCTTTCTGAAATGGTCGGGCAAGTCCTGGAGAGGGAGGCCAGCATGGGAGAGCAGCGGGTGGTGTCGGGAAGGAAAAGATCTCGCCCAAGTCCTTCCCAGTCTGAAGTCATTCCTCTACCACCCTTGAGGTTTTATTGCCATAAACTTTACTACCCTGACGATAATTGACACTATGTTCCTCGCAGTGGATTTAGTAAACTTTTTAAGTTTGTTATGCAAAGAAGACTTAAGTCACTCCCGTAAGCCTGTTAGCCTCCCTGATTTGCAAAAGGAAACGTTTCTCAGTTGCAGATGGATATCGTGGCCTGCTGATGGTTTTGGAGCCCAGGTCTGGAGATTTCCTGATAGAAGTAGACATTCAAGACGTGTGAAATGCACAGTCAGAAAATCTGGGACTTCTCTTTTTCCTTATCGGAATCAGAAGGATTGAAAAATAATTCAATGGGGAATAAATTCTTTACAGCGAGAGCCCATGTTATTGATTTTCGTGTCTGTATACAACCTAAAAGAATGGAGGCGTGTGTCCCTCTCTTTTGGAAACAATGTTATCATCCATGTGTAATTAATTATGTGGGGACCACGCTGGAAGACTGTGTAGCCAGCTCTTGGCTGTCCAAGCACTGACTACATGGATTGAAGCTGCCATTGACAGTGGCGCCGTTTTTCTGGCCCTCCAGAGGAACATAAACCTGTCCATGTTACTCATCTTGAAGCAGTTTTGGCAAAACATGGATTAGGGCAGAAAATGAAACCTCACTAGGGCTCCCTTTGCACGGGGAGGCTGGAGGAATTTTGTGGACGTGGAGGCTCTGCCCTGCGCTCTGCGGCCACGAATCCTTAAGTGTTGCCTCCACTGCACTTGCATTCTCTGTCCTCAAAGCCCCGTTCCGCCCTCTCCCACACACGATTTTGAGCTATATCGTTAATATCCAGGTTCCTTTGTGTTTCCTGGTAATGGGGAGGAGTGCAAGGGAATTTCAGCTCCCAAGAGAGAGGGTCTCCCCGTGCCTAAGACCCCGCGACTGATGCTACTCTCATCAAATGGTGACTGTGACTCTTCTCCCAACGGCCTCAGGAGGTTTTCTTGGACTTGATCCCAGATCCTGAGCTGGAGCTGGTCCTGGGATGCGGAGCGTGCCTCTCCTGGTCAACTGAAGTGTCTCCAAAAGGGTTCCTGAAAACAGTACAGAGTTGCCCAGCCAGGCATGCAGGCTGGGGCAGGAAACTGGCCTTGGAACCACCTCCACTCAGGATGGGGTGGAGGCAAACAGAATTGTGCGTCATCCTTCACAAAGAAGGTTCTCTCAGAGATTTGGATTTCCTCAAGGAGCCCTCAAAGCAATAAAATAATATGTCCTTCAGACTGAGAACACTGACTGTGTCTGCAAGGCAGAGGGTGGGCCGCACGAGGTCTGCATCTCCGAGGCTCCAGGCAGGAGTCTGGCCCTACTTGTTTTTCAGAGTGTTCTCTGGGAGGCACATACCTCTCCCAGTTTTCTGGTGTTTCCCAGTTTTCTGGCAATAGGACATCGTGTTGTCTTTCCTGAGGATCAGACAGACATTCGCTCATGAGGGTAGGATCCTGCTCCCTTCGTAGTAAGCAGAAAATCCAGTCATATTGCACTATGGGGGCCCAGACATTTTCTATTTTGGTGAAATGTCCTGAATCTCACCTCTGAGAATACCTTTCTTGCTGTGTCCTGGCGTAGCTTCCTGAAACTGTCGGAAGAGGTGTTGTATTCCTTATTGATAATCTGGAAATAAAACACTGAATTAAAAAGAAATAGACTCGTTGTGGTCATCTGTATTTTCCAAGGATTCATTTTTTTAACAATGAATATGTATTATTTTGCAATCAGATGCCAGTTGTGCTTTGCTTGTAATTGACAACAGAGGGCTCTCAGCCCAGCTACCACTGGAAGCAGAGTGGTATTTCAGAATTTGTTCTCTCTCCCCACCACCTTTGGGGCGTCTGCTTCATGTAATGCCCACCCAGAGGCTCCCCTAATGAGGGATGCTCATTCAAGGTCTTCCACACAAGGAACAAAGCACTTTCACATTTTTCAAAGTCCGTTTCATTGTTGAAATATTAGAGTAGAAAGCTGGATATGTTTGCACTGTAATTTTAGAAGCAACTTTGGAAGTAGAAACATTTTTTGGGTCTCATCTTATAGACCTGTGTCCATCCAGGACCATCCTATCTTTCTTTCAAAAGAAAAGATGTCAGGTTTGTGAAAGATCAGATGGTTATAGATGTGTGGTGTTATTTCTGAGGGCTCTGTTCTGTTCCATTGGTCTATATGTCTGTTTTGGTACCAGTACCATGCTGTTTTGGTTACTGTAGGCTTGTAGTATAGTTTGATGTAGTATAGTCAGGTAGCATGATACCTCCAGCTTTGCTCTTTTTGCTTAGGATTATCTTGGCTATAAGGGCTCTTTTTTTTTCTTTTCTTTCTTTTTTTTTGTTCTGTATCAGGGGAAAGGGGAGGAAGAGCATTAGGACAAATACCTAATGCATGCAGGGGTTAAAACCTAGATCACGGGTTGACAGGTGCAGCAAACCACCATGGCACATGTATACCTATGTAACAAACCTGCACATTCAGCACATGTATCACAGAACTTAAAATTAAAAAGAACAACTTTTTTAAAAAAGAAAAAATGTAAAATTGTTGATATAATGATCTGATGTTCAGGTCATCATTTGGTCCATTTTGATTATTTTGAATGATGACAAAGACCAGTTATTAAGACATTTTTTCATCAAGGTTGAGCTTCTTGCTGTGGGCGAGGGAGTCCTAGTGTTCTGGGTTTATAGATGAGAACAGGAGGTCCCAAGGACACATGTCGTGGAACCTTTGCCTTCACTGGAGTGTCAACCCAGTCATGCCCTTTAAGCTGGATCAGAAAAGCAGAGATTTGAAAAATTATGCTACATGGCTTCTGTGCAAGCATTTGGGTGACTTATTAAGAAGGATGGGAACAGGTGCAGTTTGCAAGGATTTCATAAGGGGAATCTCATTAGGAGGAGAGGAAGGAAAAGAGAAGAGCTACCTTGTCCCATCCAACAGAGAAACTAGGTATTGCCCTTCAGAATCTATATTTTTGGTTCTGTTATCCATTTGTGTTTTTTCATAACCATATAACATAGAATTTACCATCTTAACCTTTTTTTTTTTTTTTGAGAAAGAGTCTCACTCTGTGGAATGCAGTGGCGTGATCTCGACTCACTGCAACCTCCGCCTACCAGGTTCAAGCAATTCTCCCGCCTCAGCCTCCCAAGTAGCTGGGATTACAAGCACCCACCATCATGCCCAGCGAATTTTTCTATTTTTGTAGAAATGGGGGTTTCACCCTGTTGGCCAGGCTGGTCTTGAGCTCCTGACCTCAGGTGATCTGCCCACCTGGGCCTCCCAAAGTTCTGGGATTACAGGTGTGAGCCTGTGCACGCCTGGCCCATCTGAACCATTTTTAAGTGTACAGTTCAGTAGCATTGAGCACATTCACACTCTTTGTGCAACATATCTCTAGAACTTTTTGTCATTTAAAATGGAAACTCTGCACCCATTAAACAGTAACTCTCCTTTTTGCGCTCCTTGAAATCACTGGCCACCACCATTGCACTTTCTGTCTCCATTACTACTCTAGGGACCTCACATACGTGGAATCATGCAATATTTGTCTTTTGTGACTGGCTTATTTCACTCGGCATAATGTCCTCAAGGTGCATCCATGTGGTGGTACATATCGGAATTTCCTTCCTTTCTAAAGCAGAATAATATCCTACTGTCTGTATCTATTAACACTATATCTGCTTATCATTTTTCCATCAATGGACTTTGGGTTGCTTCCAGCTCTTGGTGATTGGAAGAATGCTGCTATGAGCATGGGTATACACATCTCTCTCCAAGGGCCTGCTTTCAGCATCCTTAGTATATAATTTATTATAGATGAGAAGCACATTCGTGTGGTTGTATGTGGACCCCAAGGACTGAGATTAACCACACGCGTTTCAATGACACCAAGAAGGGCTGTCGCCCCAATCTCCAGGCCTAGAAAGGGAAATGTGGGGCATTTGTGAGGCTGGCTGCGATCTCCCAAGAGGACGTTTCTCACCAGCTTGTCTGGGGGGTGGTTGGCAGCCGGCAATGTCCCAGCACAGGGGCCAATCCCAGGGCTCTGCTCATGGCCACAGCGGTTCGATTGACAGCATCCTGGACCTGGGCCCTCCCTGCTGCCATGCCCACTCCTTCCCTCCTCTTCTCACCCCTGCATCAGAGCCCTGCATGCTGTAGCCTCCCCCTACAAATCCCCCCAAGTCCCCAGAGCCAGAAGCTGAGTGGCCCAACCTTGGGGGTCCTGAGCAAATTGGGCCTCCCTCTTCTCCTGCCTCTCCAGCAACATGGCCTGCCACCCCATCTCCCCGCACCCCTCCCTGCGTGCCCTTCCCTCTCCACAGTGTGCTAAAGTTTCCAGACTGGACCGGGGTGTGGAAAAGGTGCCTCCGGGTTTATCAGAGTTCATCGGACTGTCTCACAGCAGGCGCCGGGCTGGCAGCATCGCCTCGACTTGAATTTCAACCCGTTTTCTCTGCTTAACACCTCCCTGGGCCGCCCCTCCACCCCCCACATAATAAGCTCCATTCTTTCCCAGCTCTCGGTGGCGACAGCAGCCAAGCCCTACCGCACGGGGACAGGAATTGGCTGTACTTAACCTGCTGGGTTTCTCTCCCCCTTTCTTACCAGTCTGTTCAGCTGTAACCCTAGCAGGCCCCGCCAAAGAGGGGCGCCAAGGTGTTTGCTTCAGGGAGGACCGAGCCCAGCTGGGAGCCAATCACTCAGGCCTGCCTCTGTGCTGACCGTGTGGTCGGCAGCGGGTCACTGGGTGTGAGCTTCCCTGTGACCCCCTAAGCAAGAAAGAATAGGCTCACCTCTCCCCGACCTCACAGGGAGGTCTTGAGAACTGCTTTGGCCTAAATGTTAAAGTGGTGCAGAGGAAAGTAATTGAAGAGTTGTGGCCACAGGAGGTCAAAAACCAAAAAACAATACTGGATATTGTGCCCAAAACTCCGCTCACTGCAAGGGGTTGGCCGTTGGGAGTCATCCGGGAGCGCGGGTCATTCCAGGCCCCCAGCTGGATGAATTAGGCCTAAGTCACAGCCGGAGGGCCGGAGGCTTGGTGAGACAGCCTGGCTGCCCCGGGACAGAGCAGCAAAGCACCCTCCGTGGTAGAAGCTTTAGAAGGAGATCACGTGGCTCAGGACCTCCGCCTGGGAGTTAGTCTTTTTCTTTTTTTAAGAAAGAGAGTTGGCCGGGCACAGTGACTCATGCCTGTAATCCCAGCACTTTGGGAGGCCAAGGCAGGCGGATCACTTAAGGTCAGGAGTTCAAGACCAGCCTGAGCAACATAGTAAGACCCCATCTCTACAAAACACACACAAACAAACAAAACAAAAATTAACTGGGTATGATAGCACACACCTGGGGTCACAGCTACCTTGGAGACTGAGACACGAGGATCCACTGAGTCCCAGAGGTCAAGGCTGCAGTGAGCCATGCTCACACCATTGCACTCCAGCATGGGCAACAGAGGAAGGGCCTATCTCAAAGAGTGAGAGATTGAGAGAGGAGTCCCTCGATTTGACATTTCATCAGATGCTCAAAGTGTCCAGGACCCAAAGGGACTAAGCCTCGCATCTGCCGGGGTCCCTTCCGCTCCTGCTCCCTGGTGATCTATAACTTGCCACTCCTTCCTCCCCTCACCCTTTGCCCTGCTTTCTGCCCTCCAGTACCAGGTGCCCTGGTGGACATGAGCCAGCAGGCCAGAGGTATGGGATCTACACCGTCTCCCAGACAATGGACACAAAAGAACGAACAAGTAGGGCACGGGGTGGGGGGCACCCGCCTTGCAGGGGAAACTCAGCTCAGGAGGCTTCAGCAATCCTCAGCAAACCTCAGAAACCAATGACCCTTCCCAAGGACGGGCAGTGCCGGATTTGACGTGGCTTCGTTCATCTGGGTGACGCTGCTGACCAAGGGTGTTGCAGAGGAGGAAGGGCAATGACTTGGCAAACTTTTCCAAAACGACATCCCCTCTGGGTCCTGGGTTCTCTGCGGCACCCTCCCCGCTTCCCTTCTCTCCAACCCGCAGGAGCTCATCCCCCGTGCCCAGGCCCCATCTCGAGTCTACCTTTCCCTCCTTTCTCGCTGGCCGCCAAACGTCCACGTTCTCCCCAGGACTAGCTTATCTCCTCTGCAGAAACCAGGGCGTGTTCCCAGCACAGCACGGGGTAACTGATAAGGAGAAAGGGAAGTTTCCTGGCTTCCACCTGCACTGCTGTGCCAGGTGTGGCCGGCGGCTCATTAATCACATCCACAGCTGCATTGTCTCGGTCTCTCCCAAGAAGACGAGGGACATTGAAAAGTCATTCATTTGCATGTGATTTCTGTCTCTCTCTATTTCAGTCCCAGCTGGCGGGTGGCACCCACCCCACCGCCGCCCCCAAGAGGCTCTCCACCCCCGACCCCAGCTCCCCGGCTGTGTTTCCCGTCCTTCCAACTCACAGAGATTTGCTTCAGAAAGCTGCTGACTACGAGATGTTTCCGAGGATGTCATGTCTAAGGAAAAGGGAGAAACGTGAAACTGGAGCCAGGCTGTGGTCTCCGGGCTTCCTGGGGTCTGAGGCATCAAGACAGCAAACGCGGGCCCAGCAAAGAGCCCTGGCTGCCCGGACAAGGCTTTTCCACCGTGGGCCCCACACTCTCCCCTTCTCTAGCCAGGTTTCTTAAAAAAAAAAAAAAAAAAGGAAAGAAAAGCCTTGTCCCACAACGAACACTTGGAAGGGGGTGGTGGATTTCCTAAGGTGGCCCCGTCAAGTCCACCCAGCAGGAGTCCCTGCCCACGCCCATCCCGGCCATTGGCAGCAGCAGCACAACATGGGCTACCACAGACACCACTTTTAGACGGAAACAAGCAGCTCCGAAACCACCGCTTCTGGAGGTGAAGAAAGGCCTGGGAGGCACACGGGGCGGACACAGGCGGGATCCTGGACTCGGGTGCAGCAGCCCATGGCAGTCACTGTAGAAGCTGCTCTTGTTTAGTCCAGAGCCTCCCAGAGTCATGAATAGAGGAAGGGTCTCGCAGCCGGGCCAGCCTGATCCCATCCTGCACGTTAGCTCTGTGATGAGGGCAGGGGATGGCTCTTCCCCTATACAATTTATTTTCCTTTTCCTTGGAGAGATTTGTTGTTGTTGTTGTTTGAGACAGAGTCTCGCTCTGTCTCCAGGCTGGAGTGCAGTGGCATGATCTCAGTTCACTGCAACCCCTGCCTCCTGGGTTCAAGCAATTCTCCTCCCTCCCTCCCAAGTAGCTGGGATTACAGGCACACGCCACCACGCCCAGCTAATTTTTTTGTATTTTTAGTAGAGATGGGGTTTCACTATGTTGTCCAGGCTGGTCTCCATCTCTTCACCTCATGATCCACCCACCTCGGCCTCCCAAAGTGCTTGGATTACAGGCGTGAGCCACTGCGCATGGCCAAGAATTTTTATGATAAAGAAATAAGTTATTAGATTAAATGGTCCTAGACATGCTTCCTCTCCAACGCTGGCTGGTGCCGTAAGACCCAGCTCTAAGGCCAGCTCCTCTCACACCCCAGATGAGCAGCACGATCTCTTCCTTTTGAAACCCCATCCTTTTATCAGAACCTCTCTAAGACAGGCAGCTGTCCACCTCTTATCATAACTAATGACACAAAACATTATCTCCAGGGAAGGACAGGAGGTGTGCTCTGTCCCCTCTACATCGTCAGTGCCCACTGAAGATTAGTTGAATGAATGCATAAGTGAATGTGTTTGTTTTGAAGTATTTACTCTGCTGGGAAAATTGCATGAACAATTTAGAATACTATTGCCATTCAATAATACACACAGTTTTATTCTATGTTGTTTTCATCATTTAATTTCCAAAGTGCTCCATTTTAGTTTCCCAGACAGATAAAGAAATTGAAAGGATAAGCAGTTGCCTACAAGTTCTAGAACTTTCAGCTTCTAGAATACTCCTAGGCTCCAGCCCTCTTCAGTTTTGAGCTGAGCCTTAAATTGCTTTTGCCTTCCCATAGAGAGGTTTGTTTTCTTCTGTAACTTTCCCTGTGAACCTTCAGAATAGAAGCCGGACTTCGGCCTTGTGTGACATTTTACTTTCTAACATTTATAGGGCTTATGTTAATTTTGTGGCTGAAAGATTCAAGAAACGGGGGCAGACTTCCAGTGGAAAATTGAACCGAATAAAGAATGTAGCACTGAGATCTTCATTCACACTCAAATATCTGCAGTGCTATATTTTCTACATTGCCCTTACTCACTTCTAATAAAATTTGTTATTTTTTTAAAAAGCATACAAAAAAGCAAGTACAATGAATTTTGTACTCATAGTTCAATGAAGTTATTTCATGGGCATGTAAATGAACTTAGTACATGTGATTTTTCAACTTATATAACCAGAAATTCCCAGGGAGCCATCAGAACACTGGGTCTTCTCTTGCACAAACACAGCTGTTGTTTTGAGGACATAATACGATTAACAGAGAATTTTCAGGAAGAACACTGTGTCAATAAAAATTAATTTGGGTTGGCTTCCTATGAAATATACCCTATATATATATACACACACACACACACACACACACACACACATATACACACATACATATATACATATACATATATATATGTGTGTATATGTATATTTATATTAGAGAGAGGCATTTTTTTCACCTTTATTTGCAACATCCAAAGTAGAAAAGGATGGTGCTGAAATGTCTCCTTCCTTTTGGCTCCCAGATCCCCAACCTCAAATACCTATAATATAAATACAGTCACTTTGAAGATAGAAAGTTTGCTTTAACTCCCAACTTTGGGATGATTCCAGAATGGCTAAAGGGAAATGACTTTGAAAGAAGTCCGGACTGCAAATGTATGTTCAGAGTCACCAGTGTGCGCAGAGGCAGATGTGGAAACCAAGACACGGATGAGATCACTAAGGGGGAAAGTGCAGAGTACCAGAGAAAAACCTTAGGGTATGCCTATAGGTTGGTAGGAAGAAAGAAATTCATCAAAACAGACTAGGAAAGATTTTTTAAAAACCAAGGTGGGAGGATCACCTGAGGTCAGGAGTTTGAGACCAGCCTGGTCAACAGGGTGAAACCCCGTCTCTACTAAAAACACAAAATTAGCCAGGTGTAGTGGTGGCAGATGCCTGTAATCCCAGCTACTCAGGAGGCTGAGGCATGAGAATCACTTGAACCCAGGAGGCGGAGTTTGCAGTGAGCCAAGATCACACCATTACCCTCCAGCCTGGGCGACACAGCAAGACTCTGTCTCAAAAAAAAAAAAAAAAAAAAAAGTAAGATTCACACCAAAGCAGCAAAGGGATCCAGCATCTCATCAAAGAGAAACAAAGTCACTCTACAAAATAAACAGAAGAAACAAAAGAGACAAAGTCAAACTACTCAACAGAGTCACACAGTGGACCTTGAAGACACTGATCACTGGAGGAGCCATTGAGATGGCAACATGACGTCTAAGATGTGGTTCTGTTAGTAGGGTGAAGACAGAAGCTGAATCTGATGACCTAAGCAACTGTCTAGGGTGGGAAAAAACATAAGGGTTCACATACCAACCACTAGAGCAAATTCAACAAGGAAATAAAAGAGAAGGTAGAAGCCCCAAGGGACTCCAAGCAAGCGACAACAGCTTCAGACTAGAGGATATTTTTGGACTATATCTGAAATCAAGAGAGAAGCACCTGGTGGAAAACAAGAATCCAGAGGCAATAATTGAAGCAACCACCTGAGGATATGGGAAGGGAGGGGATCCAGAGTGGAGGGTGACAGCTGTACTTGGAAGGAAGGGGGTACCAGCTGATAGAGCCACGCAAAGACACAGACCCTCTGATACGAGAAACAGTAAAGGAAGGAGTTCCTGCCTCAGTTTTCTCAGCAAAATAGGAGGCAGGGCCATGGAGGGAAGCTACGGGGCTCGGTGTCATAGGCAGCTGAAGGGGAATGGAGTGGCCATCGAGGCAATGCATGGAAAAGAGCCGATCAGTTCTGCCCAATGCTGGCAGGAGCCCTGTGGGTGGTATGACCATGGCAGAGTTCTCTGACTGTCCCCAGGCACTCTTCATATCTCAGGAGAGGGAGAGGGGACGGGGATGCCATGTTGGGGACCCATCTGGCATGGGGCAAGGGTTCCACCAAGCATTTTCCGTGGTGGGTTCTCACCAGTGCCATGCCTGAAACCATACAGAATAAGATTGCCTCAATGTGGGAGAAGTCCCTGGTTGCCTGACATCATAGGAAACATGTGGCTGCCTCTGTCCACGCTCCTCTTCCTTGCAGCTGACTGAACTCTCCATCTTTGTAGGGGTTTCCTGACCCTTTTCCTACCTTCGCAGTTGTCCCTCCTCTGAGCTCAGATAGCTGTCAGCAAGTTTCCTGAAGTATTGACCACACTCTTTCTAGCTTTGCTTGCTTTTCCTTCCTTCCTTCCTTCCTTCCTTCCTTCCTTCCTTCCTTCCTTCC
>NC_045442.1:123913869-123920516 GCF_002776525.5 Piliocolobus tephrosceles | reverse complement strand
TCCTTCCTTCCTTCCTTCCTTCCTTCCTTCCTTCCTTCCTTCCTTCCTTCCCTCCCTCCTTCCTTCCTCCCTCCCTCCCTCCCTCCCTCCCTCCCTCCCTCCTGTCTCTCTCTCTTTCTTCCTTTCTTCCTTTCTTTCACAGAATCTCACTCTGTTGCCCAGGCTGGAGTGCAGTGGTGCGATCTCAGCTCACTGCAGCCTCAACCTCCCAGGCTCAAGCAATCCTCCCACCCCAGCCTCCCAAGTAGCTGGGACCACAGACACGCATCACCATGCCCTGCTTATTTTTTAAATGTCTCTAGAGGTGAGGTCTCCCCATGTTGCCCAGGCTGGGCATTCTTTCAACATCCCGTTCTAAACTAAGGATTCCATAGAGGCATGAACTTTGTTTTCCTTGGAATCCCTGGGCCTGGCACAATGGAACTAAATACATACTGGAGTCCTTGAAGGAATAATTTAGCATTTATCACGTGGCAGCTCAGGAAGCATCTTTGTCTGAAGGCAGAAGATAAAGATCCCAGGATTGTAGACGTTACCTGCTCCAGTTCCTTCATTTTATTTTTCTGAGACAGGGTTTCACTTGATCACCCAGGCTGGAGTGCAGTGGCATGATCACAGCTGCCTGCAGCCTCAGCCTCCTGGGCTCAGGTGATCCTCCCCACTCAGCCTCCTGGGTAACTGGGACTACAGGCGCATGCTGCCACACCTGGCTATTTTTTTTTTCTTTTTTTTTGTATTTTTTTGTAGAGACAGGGTTTTGTCATGTTACCCAGGCTGGTCTCGAACTCCTGAGCTCAAATGATCCACCCGCCTTGGCCTCTCAAACTGCTGGAATTACAGGTGTGAGCCACCACGCCAGTCATTTCAAAGCCACAGAAGACGCCAAAAGCGGAGATAAGTCAACTTGAGTCCTTGACATCAGTTGTTCACTGGTTTTCTCTTTAACACAGCCCACCAGTGATGCCTCCTTTGTGTCCTATGTCTGTTTTGGTTCTAAGCAGCTGTCATCCCACTCAGCTTGTAATATAGCTCAATTGAAATCTAAACGTGATCCAGTGAAACCACTGAGAACTGGAGGTAGGAATGCCAGAACCATGAGTTAGAAATGGCACCTAGGAGGGAAATGACCCTGAGCCCAGTGGAAGCAGCACCAGTCAAGATGGTGGGCATAGTGTGTGCAAGAGTACCCAATAATGTACTGGTCCCAATAATGATCAAAGTTTGGGATGTCAGAGTCCCCAGGCGGGAATGGACTGAGAGGTTTAAGATCCTCCGGTGTATCCGACAGTTTCAGAAGAGCACAGGAATGACTGCTGTGAATTTGTTGTTCTCTACAATAATTTGTGTTACTTTAACATTATTCTTCCAGTGTCGCTACCCCATTTACATATCATTGTGTGTAATTCAGAAATGCCTACAAACAAGCAGTGCAGTTAGATTCTTCAAGTTTTATTCTCAACAGCCCTGATTCCATTTTCCCTTAAAAAAATAAACAGACCAATATGTTGTTTTTACGCATCATTCTCTTACAAATTGTTGTCTGAGTAAAATGTCTCTTGAATGTGAACTGTCTGGTACCCCACTATTTAAAACTGACTAAAATAAATATTTAAAGCTATGTTTCTTAGTATTTGCTTAGCTGTGTTATTTTGTTGTTTATTTTAGCTGGATCATGTTCTATGGTTCCAAGAGTTCTTTAAATTTTAATAATGGCATTGTTTGTGTACATTCTGGGAAGCTTAAAGAACATAAAAATTATTAATGTTTTGAATGATTTGATGTCTTAGTTTGGGCTGCCTTAACAAGAATACCACAGACTTGAGTGGCTTAAGCAAAACACATTTATTTCTCATAGTTCTGGAGGCTGGGAAGTCCAAGATCGAGGCGCCAGCAGACGTGGTGTCTGGTGAGGGCCATCTTCTCATTGTATCCCCCACACAGTGAAGAGGAAAAAGACCATCTCTCCCATGTCTTTTTTTTCTTTTTTTGGTGGAGTTTTGCTCTGTCACTCAGGCTGGAGTGCAGTGGCGTGATCTTGGCTCACTGTAATCTCTGACTCCCTGGTTCAAGCGATTCTCCTACCTCAGCCTCCCGAGCAGCTGGGACTACAGGCATGCACCACTACGCCCAGCTAATTTTTGTATTTTTAGTGGAGACAGGGTTTCACCATGTTGGCCAAGATGGTCTCAATCTCCTGACTTCATGATCCGCCCACCTCGGCCTCCCAAAATGCTGGGATTAAAGGCATGAGCTACTGCACCCGGCCCCAAGTCTCTTCCTATAAGGGCCTTAATCCCATTTGTGAGGGCTCAAGACCTAATAACCTTCCAAAGGTCCCAATTCCAAGAACCATCACATTCAGGATTTAAGCTTCAACATATGGATTTGGGGAAGACATATACACTCAATTCAAGGCATGTAGTTTAGCCAAAACATAAATTTAAAGGAATGAATCCTGTTCCTAATCCACCTATCAGGATACATGATTCAATTAAAAGTTGAATGTTACTCCCTAAAGAAACACAGAGGCGCTCACTCCGATTCCCAGTCCCTGGCCTCCTGAGCACAGCTGCAGCACCGAGGGAATCTTCTGATGGTTTCTCCTCCCAATATCCCCTCCCTTTAGCCTGAAGTTGTAAAGCATTAAAAAGTCAAATGGAGGAAGATGGTGCACCTAGCATGGGGTGCTGGGGGGTCAGGGGAGGATAAAGAACAACGTTCCTTCATTTTCAGTCCATTTCATTTTAGGAATGTGAAACTTTAAATGAGAAGATCCTTCAAGACGACTCATCCAGATGCTTCTCATTTTTAGACAAGGGAGGGGACTGAAAGGCAGAGATGCTGACTTGTTCAAGGTCCCAGTTAGTCAGTGATTATGACACATTAACTATTGTGATAACAAGGAGATTTATCTCCTCTAATTATGACATACTTCTTCATCTCATTCAATCTCTCATTTAGGAACAACCCTCACCCTGGTTTATAAATGCTCAAGGAAAGTAAATGATTGCCCAGATGGTGAAACAGTGTCAAAGCAAACAAAACTATTCCGGAGGTTCAGTGTAGCCCTGCATTAAGTATGTTGTATAACCTGGCAAAAACCACTCCGTGGCACTCTCTGCCTCAGTTTCCCTGAGAATTTCTCCCTTCCCCTGCATTTAAAGAGCTTGTTACAACACACATGGACAACAGAAAATACTTTTTTTTTTAAATCAAATGCAAAGTTCCTAACTACTACCTCGGTATGGGGTTTGGGGCTTTCAGGTACTGACCCCATTTGCAGGAAAAAAAAAAAAAATCTACACCTAAAGAAGAAGAGGAAAAAAGGTGATATTTGTCTAAAGTAAAATGTAATTTTTAAAAATAAAAGCTCAACTTTGATACTTTTTTTTTCTGAGCAAGCGAGTTAGCTATGGGTATCTCACTGGAATGTTTTTCTCAGCTCTTCAAGTAGCAGCACAGGCAGTAGGAACTGGCCTTTCCTAATAACGTCCTCTTTTCTGCAGTGTCAAGACTTAAACACCTGGAACAACAGATCACTGCTCCAAGTGCTCCACAGGGGACGGGGCCACCTGGCTCCAGGGCTGTCTGTCCGGCTGGGATTTACATAATAGGAAGGCCCCAGGGAGCCTGGCCAGCCCCTGGCTACCTCTAGCTCCTGTTCCCTTTCTCTGAGCTCTACAATCTGAAAGCATCTGTCAGCAGCACTGGCTGGCAGCCTTTGCACCTCTGGCATGAATACAGGCAGCTGAGTTTGGGAAGACAGAAGGCAAATAAATAGCACAGCAGACAGGCCCTGGTGTGATGGGTTCACAAAGCAGAGAGAGACAAGCCCGGATAGTCCCCCAGCGCTAACCCGTTCCGAAGCCGCTGCGTCCGACAGGAACATGTGGATGTCATTTTACTGCCAGAATGCTTCCCCAGGGAAGGCAAACATGATAAACAATTTTCTTAACTGAGGTTTCCCTCCCAGTGCTAAGCATGCCTTCGCATTTCACACGGGGGCTGCTCTGGTGTCAAGCCCCATGGAAGAAGCCTCTTGTGAGGCCAGCCCGAGCCTTGAACTCCGGCCTGCATAGAACCATCCCACTTCCCTGACCACAGTCTTTCTCTGCCCAAGTGCTCCCAGTATCCGTCTGCTGAAGGGTGACGTTCATTGGCTCTGGAAGCACCCTCTGATCTTAACCTTTTCCTTAGGGCATCAGGTTTGTCCAAGTTTTGGAACCAGAGCCCCTGTTCATGCTGGTTTCCTGGCTTTTTTTCTATCTGACATGAAGGAAGCTGGAAGTCCTAGATTTTCTAAGCACCGACACGCTTCCTGCCATAGGTGGGCTGGTGGACCTTCTCTGAGCCGGCTCTGCCTCCGGTCCTAGCACTGCACATGTAACTGATTACCTCCTGGAGGACCACAAGGAAAAAAGGTCTGGGAACTATGACAAAGGCTGGAGAGCTCCAAGTAAAAGATGCATCATTCACTTGGCCAACTCTTCAGCACCAAGACACGCCAGTAAAATGTCCTGTGTGTTAAAAGCCTTTAGCTTATTGGAACAAATTGGAGAACAGCCATTAACAAAGTCACGTGGTTTACAAAGCCCATTAGAAAGAGATCAGTATTTGAGCTGTAGATGTTTCTATTTTCAATCAAATTTCCTTTTAATGAAAACTAATTTTTAAGGGCGAGATACCACAGCAGCAGAAAAACCTCTCGTAAGAAAAGACTTCATGGTTTACAATGATCAAATGTATGGGCTATTGGCATGATTGGTGGCCTGGACTGAGTGAGAGATTCCTTTGTAGCAGAGGTTGGCACACATCTGGGGGCTGCAACACCACTGAAAAGACAGCTTTCTAAGCATTAGTGTAAGGCAAAAAGCAGAGTGCCCAAACTTGGTCATTTCCACCAAGAAAACAAGTTTCATAGCAACCTTCCTTCCCCAGAAAGGCTTACTTTATGATAGGCTAACAGAACAGATAAGCAGGTTGGGACAAGACACAGACTTTGTTGCATTTAGCTATGACCTTTCTCCCCTCCGTGGATGTGGGCAGGGTGGGGAGAGGCAGGAAGAGGGAGTAGAGAGAAATGACATTTGCATTCAGGCTTCCCGCCCCCACCCTTTGCCCAGACAGACGTCAGATCTACTCTGCACCAGGGGTGGGTCATGGAGTCCAGCTAACTGCCAGGAGCTGCGGCATGTACAGCCATGAAAAGAGCTGCCCCATGGCCTCCCCACATCACGGTCCTTCATGAACTTGCATCATTAAGGCTGCCAGCTTCAGAGCTCCCTGGACGTTCCCCGGCCAAGCGTCATCCCTGTGTCAAACGGATGGGATGCCAGGTAATCCTTGTACTCCCCATCAATCAGTTTGGCGGCGTTGTTCCTGGCAAACCAGCAGTCTATCTGCTCTTCCCCATTGTAAATCTTCCTTTGCTTCCAGACCACTGGGACTTCGTGGCCGTTTACCTTTAGGACGGCCTCAGGCCCCTCTCCCACCCGAAGGAGCGGAAGGTGAGTGAGGTTCTGGCTGGGCCCCGCAGGGTGTTCCGTGAGTCTGGCATCCTGGTTCAGGAACTGACCTGGGAGGACAAAGAAAAGCATCGGGTCTCAGTCAAATGCAGAAACCTCGTGCTGAAATCCAACTTCAGTGCTATCAGTGGCGGCAAGGCTTACAATTGGCCACAGCCCGAGACTGGACTCTCCCAGCAGGAGCTGAGACATTTTCTGGTGTCATGGAAGAACATGTGTTCTGGGGGCAGGGAGGAGAGAGCTGAGGATTTATCCACACCATGGGCTTTACCCACGACTGCTGGAAGCTTCCCAGTTGCTAACACTAGAAAGTTGCCTAACCTACAAATAGCGATAACCATGGTCTCCTACTGAGTCCAGAGGACAGGACGGGGCAGATAAAGAGGGAAGTAGTGTTCCGTCTTTCCTCTGTCCTCTCCCCAGTCACAGGCCCGCCTCCTTTCTATCAGCCTCAGGTCTGTGCTGGGTGCAGGGTGGAAAGCAGTCAGCTCAGCTCATCTCTGACCCTCGTCCTCAGGACTCTCCGGGTCAGATGGCAGCACTGCTCAGGCCACAGGAATAAAGAGCTGTGTCTGCAAAGGGAGCTCACACTGGGCCGCCAGGCCCCACGAAATGCAGCCAGTTCAAGAGTCAGGAAATCCTGCCTACTAAACTGAGCCCTGACAATGGCTTGTTCTTTATTTTTGGGCAAGGGGCCCATGCGAAATTGCTCGTTGAAGAAAGCTGGGTAGAATGGCCCGCCTGCTGCGCACGGCCACGGGGTACCTCCCCTGGTGGGGGTGTTGTTCAGGAATGGCCCGCCTGCTGCGCACGGCCACGGGGTACCTCCCCTGGTGGGGGTGTTGCTCAGGAATGGCCCGCCTGCTGCGCACGGCCACGGGGTACCTCCCCTGGTGGGGGTGTTGCTCAGGTTGGGCGCTGGGCAGAGCTGCCTCGTGTCTGTGTCTTCTTGCTGACAGCAAAGGAACTGGACCCTCAGGTGACTACACTCCAATTCCTCATTCATTTTCCCAGAAGGCTAAAGAGAACCACTGGTTTATAAAGCCCATTCTTAGCCCAGAAAGCCCAGGAAGAAATCTAATTTTCATATTACATATGTAGTGATCTAATTTTCATATTACA
>NC_045442.1:123913303-123913859 GCF_002776525.5 Piliocolobus tephrosceles | reverse complement strand
ATCTAATTTTCATATTACATATGTAGTGATCTAATTTTCATATTACATATGTAATTTTTATATCACACATACAGTCATGCACCACATCATGACATTTCAATCAATGATGGACTGAAAATATGATGACGGTCCCATAGGATTATAATAGCATATTTTTAGTGTACCTTTTCTATGTCTAGATATGTTTAGATGAACAAATACTTATTATCATGTTGCAATTGCCTGCAGTATTCCATGGAGTCACACGCTGTACAGGTTTGTAGCCTGGGAGCAACAGGAGACACCATAGAGCCTAGCTGGGTGGGTAGTAGACTACACTATCTAGAGAGGTTTGTGTAAGGATATTCTAGATGGTCATATAGCGACCAAATCACATAACGATGCACTTCTCAGAATGTATCCCTGTCATTAAGCAAGGCATGACTGTGTGTGTGTGTGAATATATATATGTACATACATAGGCTGTACACATACATATATACATACATAGACTGTATATATATACACACACACATACAGACTGCGTATACACACACATATACAGACTGCATATACA
>NC_045442.1:123893851-123913293 GCF_002776525.5 Piliocolobus tephrosceles | reverse complement strand
ATACAGACTGCATATACACACACACATACACAGACTGCATATATACACACACACGCACCATACATACAGACTGTATACATACATATATATACACATTCATACATACTGTATACATATATACATATACATACTGTATATATACACACACATACATATACAGACTGTGTATACACACACCATACATACAGACTCTATATATATATACACACACATACATACAGACTATATGTATATATACACACCATACATACACACTGTATACATACACATATACACTGTGTATATACACACACACACATACAGACTGACATATGTATATGTATATATAGACTGTATATATACATACATACATATCAGTCTGTGTATACATACACACATACAGACTGTATATATAATACATATATACATGTATACATACTATATATAATACATTATGTAGACTATATATATACACACTATATATACAGACTATACACACACGTACATATAGACTGTATATATATTATGTATTTACATAGACTATACATACATACACACATATGCAGTCTGTGTATACATATATGTATATTATGTATATGTATAGACTATGCACACACACATACATACATATGCTGACTGCACATATAATAAAAACCACATTCCTATTGAATTTCTCAATCGAACTAAAGGTGTTGGCAATATCGGCTTTGCTTGGGAAATTTAACTCCGTCCTCTATACCCAGCGTGACGAG
This sequence comes from Piliocolobus tephrosceles, assembly GCF_002776525.5. Lineage (NCBI taxonomy): Eukaryota > Metazoa > Chordata > Mammalia > Primates > Cercopithecidae > Piliocolobus > Piliocolobus tephrosceles. The sequence continues at coordinate 123,912,562 of NC_045442.1, read as the reverse complement.
AGCACAGCTTCCTACCTAGCAGTCCATGGCAGTTGCTGGAGAGGCCTTCGCTGTTGGCAATGTAGAAACCCAGGTGGTGTCGCTGGAAGGGCGCCGGCTTTTTGTAGAGGTGGATGAGGATGACAAAGGCTATGGAGCCCTGGATGGTGACCGTGACATTGGCATTGGCAGACACGGCCACCTCCAGCCCCCGGCTCCCCACCACCACGCTCTGGTTGCAGGGGAGCACCAGCCTGTCCCCACCATCCAGGATGACTCTGCTCGGTGTGATCTCGAGGTAAGATCTCTCTGGCTTGTTGACGAGGATGGTGATGGTGCGGAAGTAAGTGCGCTGTTTCTTATGGCCGTTTGGAGGGGCGGGCGCCCCGATTAACTCTCCGTTCACTGTCACACCTCAGAGGCCAAGGGGAAAAAAACCAGGTTAGAAAATCTGGCCGGGAGTGGTGGTTCGCGCCTGTCATCCCAGCACTTGGGAGGCCAGGGCAGGTGGACTGCTTGAGCCCAGGAGTTCAAGACCAGCCTGGGCAACACAGAGAGACCCTGTCTCTACTAAAAATAAAAAACCAGCTGGTCATAGTGGCGCATGCCTGAAGTCCCAGCTAGTTCGCTTGAGTCCAGGCGTTCCCATGAGCCCAGGAGGTCAAGGCTGCAGTGAGCTGTGAGTACACCACTGCACTCCATCCTGGGCTACAGAGTAAGATCCCATCTCACAAAAAAAAAAAAAGGGAAGAAAAAATCTATCCCTGCCCAACACATCAAGTTAGAATTTCCCTCCTCCTTTGGGCTTATCTTTGTATCTCTAGTACCAAAAACATCGTCGGACTCACACACAGAGGCCACGCAGTGGTTACGAAGTGAGTGAACGAATGAGGGAAAGCGTCAAGTTATGTGTGGATTTTTTACCGTTGTTTGACCAGTACCTTGGGATAGACGAGGGAGGATGTAGGTTTGGGTCGAGATGCCATAGAAGGAGGCACGAAGCTAAGTATTTCCGCATCTACACACAGCTTACCATGTTCGTCTGCTTTCCTTCCAGTGTGGCTATAGTGATAAGAACTCTTGTATGGCCCTGATGTGTATTTCGTATCCACCAGAGGCTGCTGATCCTGATTCGGACATCTTACGATGCCACTGAGCAGTGCGGGAGAATGCAAAGTTAGCTTTGTTTGTTTTGTTTTGTTTTTAGTCCAAAAACTCAAGCTCTTCCTCCACTTGGGTGTTCATCCTTAGACAAGTCAAAAAAAAAAAAAAAAAAAAAACCCTATAATCCCAGTTTCTGGGGGGGCTGAGGCAGAAGAATCACTTGAACCCGGGAGGTGGAGATTGCAGTGAGCCAAGATGGCTCCACTTCACTGCAGCCTGGGCGACAGAGTGAAACTCCATCTCAAAAAAAAAAAAAAAACCAAAACCTGCCTCAATTTCCTTATCTGTAAAATGGATGGACAGATATAAAACCTAACAGAATTTCTGTGAGGATCCCAGGAGGTAGCATTTGTGTAAATTGTAAACTGCTATCAAATCAACTCATTTCTTTTTTTCTTCATCAATCTGAACACCACTGGGACTTTTCCAGACTTGAGCAAGGCCTGTGAACCAAGCCCCAGGTTCCGTGCTGTCTGGCTGAATAGCAAACAGATGGCAATTGCACTAGAGATGTTTGGGGCTGAATTAGGCGATGCACGTTAAAAATGTGTTTTGCTCTCAGGCAAAGCTGCAATTTGCAATAAGAAAAGATTGCTATATAATTAACTTTTGTTTTCTCTGCTTTGAGAATAATCTTCCCAATAAAACTTCTTAGACATTCAAGGAAAAAAGGGCCTTCTCTGGGGCAAGGGGTCAGGGGAGGGGAGAAATCCCAGCATGAGAAGAGCCTATGCTCTTCCAGCCTCAAAGTCCTAAGCATTTTCGGGCTGAGTTCCCATCACGGACATCTCGCAGAAGACAGAAACCATGGGAGCTGCTCCCAGAATAGGAGGTATTTCCAAGGACATATACAGTTAGGTGCTATCTTGCTCCTGAGCCCTTCGAAATAAGAAACAGTAGAGGTTTAGCTCCGAGGCTATAAAGTCCCGTAAGAAAACAATGTGTTGAAGGAACCCCAGGATCAAACTCTGCATAATTGCATCACACGTCACCTGCCGGGGGACCCTGTGCAACCCAACATTCCAAGACACTCACGTTCTTGGCAGTGAGAAGTGCCAGGGTGCCCACTCCAAAGCTTGTCCTCACAGAGCTGGACATGGCCTGTTACCTGCATTGAACCTGAAAAGCCTTCTCTGTGCTAATCTCTTTCACCCAGGCCCTCTACAGACCGACAGGGTGCATAGAGCCCCTTTGACCATACACGTTCACAGCACACAGAGCGAGCTGTGGATTCACAGCTGAGCGTCCTGTATAAGTCATCAAGAAACTGACATGAGTTTAGAACCCTGGCCTCCCTGGCATCACAGCTTTTGAATGGATAGACGCTATGACAATAATACACAATACTACATCGTAATACATCGTGGATTTTTTTTTTTTTTTTGAGTTAGAGTCTCGCTGTTGTCACCAGGCTGGAGTGATCTCAGCTCACTGCAACCTCCGCCTCCCGGGTTCAAGAGATTCTCCTGCCTCAGCCTCCTGAGTAGCTGGGATTTCAGGTGCCCACCACTATGCCCGGCTAATTTTTTTGTATTTTTTAGTACAGACGGGGTTTTACCATGTTGGCCAAGCTGGTCTTGAACTCCTGACCTCAGGTGATCCGCCCACCTCGGCCTCCCAAAGTACTGGGATTATAGGCATGAGCCACCGTGCCCAGCCTACACAGTGGATTTCTAAAGCACTTCAGCATTTACAAAACAACTTCACATCCAGTTTCATTTGATCCACTTTATAATAGCTTTGTCAGGCCAAGAGTGTCCCTATTTCCATTTCACAAGGCAAACTCCGAAGGCACGTGCCCAAGGCCAGGCGGCACTTGTCATAAAGCAGGGAGTCAGATGCATAAGTCCAGGAGCGCCCTGTACTTCCCTTAACCACCGACAACACTCACTAAGCATCTATCAGGTGGCCCTCAGATCACTGGACATCCATCTGAAGAACAGAGGCGGATGCAGTACCTACCTGTCCTTGCCCAGATGCTACAGTGGAAGGTAGAACTTACCAGAGTCCATGTGATCAGAGACCAGCCTGAGGATGTCCCCGGGCTGCCCATCAATATTGAAGCACACAGTGAGTTTGCTCAGGGGGAAATCCACAACAAAGTGGGGGTCGCCATCCACTGCCAGAGCAGAAGAAAAAGGAGAGAAAAAGAAAGACATGTATTAAGTACCTTCCTTGTGTAGGTGCTACTCTCTATTTTCTCATGAATGATGTTATTTTATATATTTTCTTGAGACGGAGTCTCGCTCTGTCACCCAGGTTGCAGGCTCGAGTACAGTGGCACAATCTCGGCTCACTGCAAACTCCGCCTCCCAGGTTCACGCCAACGAATGATTTTATTGAATCCTGAAAACGATGCTGGAAGGAGGTGTCCTCAATTTCCAGATGAGGAAGATGAGTGGGAGGGAAACGATTCCCCAAAATTACCCAGTGAGTTCGCAGTAAACATTTGACTTCAGGTCTTCCAAATTCCAATATGATGCTCCTTTCATCACACCTAAGCTCAGCATAGACACCTAAGCTTCCAGAGGCGAGAGGAGGAGGAGAGAGAGATCCCTACACATCCTCTACTGGCACTCAGTCCCCATGCTTCCATTCCCCAGGCAGACACCCCTTGCTATTTGCTTTCTCCTTTACTGGCACAGACGCAGAGGACTTTCCTGTCCTATGACGGGAGATCTATGGCGCTTCTTCTCCCAGGAAGCCATAGGCTATCCCAGGCTCATTCGCAGCGTCAGCTGTATGCCACCCCTGCACGCAGGCACTGAGAGCCATGCCCAGCTTAGATGCAGGGGCAAGGGAAGCCAGAAGTGAGTAGGGGGCCAGGCACACAGTCAGGGTACTGGCGGAAACCCCTCCGTTGGGTCACACCAACTTCACTGCTCTGAAATTTCTGTCCACAGATGAGAGCACAAAGTTCAGCGGACAGTTCTTGTCTGTTCTCATATTCACCTCTGTTAAAGGTGAACAGCCTTGCCTTTTATTATACAGATAAAAGATTTCTTGAGAATCTATATCAATTCTCTTACTAGATTGGAGATTTACCTTCTAATTTATATTCCAAGTACAATTTGTTTATTTCATATTACTTTATTTTATTGAGACAGGGTCCCACTCTGCTGACCAGACTGGAGCACAGTGCTACAATCATAGTTCACTGCAGCCTCAAACTCCTGGGCTCAAATGGTCCTCCCACCTCAGCCTCCTGAGTAGCTGGGACTACAGGCAGGTGCCACTATGCCGGGCTAATTTTTTATTTTTTGTAAGGACAGGGTCTCACTATGTTGCATAGGCTGGTCTCAAACTCCTGGGTTCAAGCATTCCACCCACCTCAGCCTCCCAAAGTGCTGGGATTACTGGCGTGAGTCACCGCACCAGCCTACAACTTGTTTCTTGAATGCCCCTCTGCTTTCCGTGCACATGGATGTGTCTGCATGCATGCTGTGCACAGTATAGGCATGAGCCAGGGTCGGCTTTTACGTTGCAACAAACTAACATCCCTGCATTCAGTATTGAGAAACCCTTTCTGCCCCAGCATCCCTGAGAAGGGCCCTTGGGAGGATCTGGCTGCTCTCCCTGGGAAGCGCCTCAACTTCCCGGAAAATTGCAACGTATGAAGAAATTCAAGGTGCTCGTCTTTTGCTGATGGGGAAAAACTGGCCCCCAGAGGAGATCCAAGTTCTCACCCGCATTGCTGGCATTTTTTTTAGGCACGCACCCAGTTGTCTTTTGGTGGCCATGGGGGATTCGTTCCAGGACCCCCGCGGATACTAAAATCCATGTGTGCTCAGGTCCCCGACATACAATGGTGTAGTATCTATATATAACCTTTGCAGAGCCTTCCATACACTTTATTTATTTATTGAGACGGAGGCTCACTCTGTCACCCAGGCTGGCGTGCGATGGTGCAATCTCGGCTCACTGCAATTTCTGCCTCCTGGGTTCAAGCGATTCTCCTGCCTCAGCCTCCTGAGTAGCTGGGATTACAGGCATGCACCACCATGCCCAGCTAATTATTGTATTTTTAGTAGAGATGGGGTTTCACCATGTTGGCCAGGCTGGTCTCGAACTCCTGACCTCAGGTGATCCACCTACATTGGCCTCCCAAAGTGCTGGGACTACAGACTTAGCCACTGTGCGCAGCCTTTCCACACACTTTAAATCATCTCTAGGTTACTTATAACAACTAATGCAAAGGGAGTGCGATGTAAATAGTTGTTACACTATATTGTTTAAGGAATAAAGACAAGAAAAAAAGTCCGTACACATTCAATACAGATGCAATTCCTTTTTCACGTATTTCCGATCTGCTCTTGGTTTGATCCTTGGGATGCAGGACCCATGGAGACAGAGGGCAACTGTCCAGCTCATCTGACAGTTTTCTGAGAGTTTCTATGTGCACATACCACACCATTTCTACTCAAATCGTCCAAATCTCTTTACAAGGAAAGATAGTCCTTGATCCAAAAAAGTGGGGAGGGGTCAAAAAGGCATTACTCCAGGCAGCATCCAAGAGGAAGCTTTTCCGGCATTCCATAAAGCCTACGTGTGTGTTCAAAGGAATTACAGCCCGTCTCCTGGAGACTGCGCAGACTCTATATCCACGGCTAATCTCTGGGATGTCCCTGGCTTTAGGAGCTTGCACGTACAGCACAGCAGCAAAAAGGCAATGATCGAGACTTCCAGAGGATGACGCGGACACAGCAGAACAAAACCCAGTCATAGGTTGTTCTTCCCTCTGAATTTTTATTATAGTCCCAGGAAGCTGGCAAAAGGAAATGTCATGACATTTGAAAAAAATCTGTTCTTCCCTTCTGAAGCCATGAACTGAAAAAAATGAAAACAGAAACAAAGCCTGCCTGTCACACCAGACGTTTTTATTTTGGTAGCACCATTTTATGTTTGTAATAGCAGAGGCTGGAAGGATGCACGTTCTGGATCTCTAAAACAAATGTCTTCCAAACTCAATAAGGGTCAGAATGTGCCTCTGCCACCCATCTATTCTTCCATCAGGTTTCCTGCCAGGATTCCTGGGGACTGTGCTGTCTCCACAGTGTTTATGTGATGGTTTCATGACAGCTGCAGTTCTCAGGCTCTGCCTCACGTTGTGGGCTTGATACGTTGCTGAATGAGCTGGTATTTTTAACTGACTTCAAGGAATTCTTGGTTTTACACTATTTTTTTTTTTTAGATAGAGTTTTACTCTTGTAGTCCAGGCTGGAGTGCAGTGGCATGATCTTGGCTCACTGTACCCTCAACTTTCCAGGTTCCAGCAATTCTCCTATCTCGGCCTCCCCTACAGGCCCCTGCCACCACACCTGGCTAATTTTTGTATTTTTAGTAGAGACGAGGTTTCACCATGTTGGCCAGGCTGGTCTTGAACTCCTGACCTCAAGCAATACACCCACCTCGGCCTCCCACAGTGCTGGGATTATAGGCGTGAGTCACCACACCTGGCCTGGTTTCAGACTTTTTAAACATCTCTTAATCTCAATCCACACACAACCGCATCTTTTTCTTTACCTGATGTTTTAGAGATTTTAATTCTTGGCTGGTATGGCTTCTCCAGCAAAGGTCCTAAAAAGGAGAAGGAGGAGAATATCATGGTCATTCATTAAAGAAGATGAAGAGAGAAGTACAAAGGGAGACAGCAGAAATGACTAAAACACAGCTTTTAGGTACATTTGTAATAGCTTAAAGAATCAAAAAACCCTTTAAAACATCATCAGTCTTAAACAGGGAGCTTGGCCTCAAAACACACAAGTAAAGCCAGGCATGGTGGCTCATGTCCATAATCCCAGTGCTTCGGGAGGCCAAGGTGGGAAGATCACTGGAACCCAGGAGTTCGAGACCAGCCTGGGCAATATAGTGACACCCTGTCTCACCAAAAAAAAAAAAAAAAAAAATTAGCCCAACAAGGTGGCAAACGTCTGTAGTCCCAGCTTCTTGGGAGGCCGAGGTGGGAGGATCACTTGAGCCCAGGAGATTGAGGCTGCAGTGAGCCATGATTGCACCACTGCACTCCAGCCTGGTTAACAGAGTGAGACTCTTGTCTCAAAAAAGAAAAGACAAGAAAAGAAAAGAAAAGAAAAGAAAAGAATAGAAGCTACACAAGTGGAGTGTAAAGTGTGCAGGATTAATTATTTTATTCTTCCATGAATTAGATACTATTCTGCTATTTTTGTGTATATTATAGGGGAAAATATTTTATCACACTGGAGATATATTTATAGGGGAAGGGAGAAATGAGCTGTTCAGTGGGCCTGTAGAATTTCGGATGTGCACAATGGAAAAGTTGTAGAGATCTGTTTCACCAGTGTCAATATACTTAACATCACTTACCAGCGTTGAACCGTACGCTTAAAAATGGGTAAGGTGGTAAGTTTTACGTTCACAATAACACAAAAACAAAAACAAACAACAATGTAAAAAAAGAGGTACAGTTATAATCCAGTGTCTGTAGCTACGTGTGTAGCGGAATTCACAAAGCAGATTTTGAAACACTTTGTATTTCAAAGTACTGGTGCTCTGAATATTCAATGAAAGAATAACCTAAAAGTAATTAATATCTATAAATAAAATCAATAACTTATGTCAAACTGTTAGTACTAGCAAAATTGTGCTTCTCTTCTCTGGTTTTTATGACTGCTCACAGAAATTAACGAGTGAGGTCTTGAAATGTTCTTGAAGCACCAGCTTCTCAAGACTGGTCTTGACCAGCATGATCTGGGCAGAACGTAGATTTGACAGGAAAGAGGATGGATGACTGCTTTGAGGAGTGGCAGCTGCCACCAACTCTCAAAAAAAATTTAAATATAAAAACCGTCAGAGCTTTAAGGAAAGGAAGAATCTTCAAAAAAAAAAAAAAAAAAAAAAAAAACACCTTTTGAGTAATCAGTTGGTTATCTCCTCTGTCTTTCCGGCCCCGAGTCTTATATCACCTGGGTCTGATCTCTCCTGAAGCTGTGGAGATTTGCGCTGATGACCTGTCATCAAGATCTTATTCAGAAAGCCATTTTTCCTGGATGTGGCATGGATCTCATGAGTAGAAAGTGATAGCATCCTGCCACATGCTTTTAATCACAGCAAAAATTGTGTAAGTTTTGCCAAGACAAGCTCCATCCTTTCTGAAATAGCCATGTCAATTGTAACCTCGCTATCGGGGTCCGAACTTATCAAGAAATTTCTGGTACTCCGTGCCTCCATGGAAGGCATGTCTGACATTTGTGCAAAACTCACTGTGTGCCCATGGCATTCCATATGTAGTCCTTACACCAGCCCTGCAGGGAAATTATGATTATCTCCGTGTTCAGGGCTGGGGAGTGGGAACGGAAGCTCAGAGAGGTTGAGACACCTGCCTCAGGCCTCACAGCTGGTCAGGAAGGTTGGTGAATCCTAACTGCATGCTTTCTCCACACCCAGGTCTTTCTAAGACTTTAGAGTGTGAGGAATAAATGGGACAGCATTGGTGGGGTGTGGAGTAGGGCCTGATCAACCTGTTTCCTCTCCTAGGAGACAGAACTTGACAGGAACCCCAAAAAATGTGATGCATATGAAACGCGATTTTCCACAAGCAGATCTGCCAGGAATACAATGCCCTGCTTTGGTTTCACTGTGTTTCCTTTCTCTTGTTCTGGTCTCTACTCACACACCCAGCAGAATGGCACTGAGACTGACCGTGCCTGCTTCTGTTCAGATTCTCAGAGACTGACATTTAAAGACCGGATTCTTGCAAGAATCCGTACCGTGGTCCTGCCCACGTGCTCTCGGGGAGATAAAATCAAGCATATAATTAAATTATACTACATAACTCTGAAGTGCTTTGAAAATACAGAAAGGCACTGAAAAATGGGCATTGGTATGTTCATTTCAGTGCTTTTGCCCATGCCTGAAACCTGGCAAGCACTCAGTTTACTGGTGGTTTACTGATGGACTGACCTCACTAGGTGATATTTGACTCAAATGCCACCTTTTCCTCATTTCTCTAGACAGCCACAGTGTATAGCAATGTGTGTACAACAGTGTACAATACTCTCTGAAGACTGTGAGCTCTCTACAGGGTTACTGCTTTTTGGTAGGTTGTTTTTTGGAGACAGGGTCTTGCTCTGTCACCCAGGTTGGAGAGCACTGGTACAATCATGGCTCACTGCAGCCTCGAACTCCCAGGCTCCACTGATCCTCCTTCCTCAGCATCCTGAGTAGCTGAGACTACAGGCATTCCACCACATATAGATAATTAAATTTTCTTTTTCTTTTGTAGAGACAGGGTCGCTGTGTGTTGCCCAAGCTGGTATTGAACTCATGGCCTCAAGCGATCCCACCTCAGCCTCCCAAAGTGCTGGGATTACAGGCGTGAGCTACTATACCCAGTCTGGGTTATTGTTTATAAGTATTATAGCAAGATGGACTAACACAGCTTCCTGCTGTGGAGGAGGTGAGTGGCATCTCAGGCCTGCGTCCCCCACACCTGGCTGGCACAGGTGCCTCGTACCTGGCTGCGTGCCAGCTCCTCGTATGCTCTGCACCACCGGTTCGGGTCCCATGGCGGCCGACATGCCGTGGGCCTCCTCCAGGCTGTCCTTGCGCGGGACCGGCCCCCTCAGCTTCATGGAGGTGAAGGGAATGAGGAAGCGGTAGCTCAGAGCCAGGTCCTGGGCCCGCTGCCGCAGCCGCTCCTTCTCCAGCTCATCGTCACTTTGCAGCCAGGAGCTCAGCAGCTCCTTTGTGGTGAGGTAGCTCCAGAGACGCTCGATGTGGTTGGGGTCCCCCTCTCCATCGCCTTCAGGCCTGGGGCTTCCTGTGACGTCTTTCCCTGCCTTCTGAGGCCCCACAGGCACATCTGTCTTCAGGATGACGAATTTCTTACTGTTGCTGGCGGTGACCTCCACGTGCAGGTGATCCAGCTGCCTGTCCACCAGCTTCCCTGCGATGATGATCTCCGAGCCGTTGAAGTAGTTGGGGAACAGGGTCTTGGTGGCCTGCACCACTGAGCTGGGGGGATAATCGATGCGGATGTCAGAGAGGAGAGGGCTCCTGATTTCATCGTAGAACCTGCGGTGGAAGCACAGGGACAGAGGGAGATCAGGGCCCTGCTCCGACAGCAGGCAGGACAGTCCTAAAGGAAAATGCAGACCCTCAGGGGGATGAGTCTGATTCTAGAAGCGATCGAGTCCAACATGGCACCCCACACAACATTTGTGCCAGGAGGTCACGAGGCAGCAGGCTGAATGCCGCTGATGAGAGGGACGCATTCCCTCACACGGCTCCTGAGCTGTTTTTCAACTGCCCTCATGATGAGAAAGAACTTCCTTCTAGTAGATTAAAATCTTCCTCCCTGAAATATCCACCCACTGGTTTCAGTTTTGCCTCTGAACAATACAGAATTAGTCTAATCCATTTCAACAGACATTTGGATGCTTAAAAACCAATGCTGTGATTCCTTTAAGCCCGATCAATCCCCAGGCTCATGAACTATTCTTCCTGTGATACAGTTTCGAGATTCCCTTGCTATTCTTTGTAAATTTCCTTTGTGCACACTTACATTTCTCAAAGGACCTCTTAAAAAACCTTTTTCTTAGAACCAAATACAAATTCCAGATGTGCTTTAAGCAGCACATTCTACTTGAGAAACCTGATTTGTGTGAGTTTGTGCATATAACATTTGCTTGCATTTGCTTTTCTTGTAGTTAAGTTACATGACTGCTTCTTGTTAAGTACCGAGACAATTAAAATTCCCTTTCAAAAGATCTAGAAAGTATAGGCTGCAGAATTAGACTTCCATCTCTGTCGCTTCCTTGCTGTGTGTCTTGGGACATGTGACTTAACCTCTCTGAACTTGTTTCCTTATCTATAAAATCAGGATGTTAACAGTACTTCTTTGGTCACCTGCTAGCTGTCCCTGAAAGTCCATTTTCCCCTTTTTTCATGAGAATTGAGCTCTGGCCATCGAGCTACAAACTACATTTCCCAGCCTCCATCGAGGCCACAAATGGCCACGTGATTATGTCCTCCCAATGGAATATGGGTAGGCGTGAGATGTGCAACTTCTCAATATTTGCTTAAAATTCATGCTGGCTTTTTCTCTCTCCCTTTTTGTGGCTAGAAAACTAGAGTGATAGTGACCAAATTTCAATCCTATAGCATTAAGGACAACACCTGAGGGAAGCAGAGCAATAAAACAGAAGGAGCTTAGGTCCCTGAATGACTTTCTGGAGCAGGATCTAGCCTGTTACCATTACAGGAGAGGGAAGTAAATGGCTATCTTATTTCAGCCTTTGCCTTTCATCATCTCTGTACTGCGGCGTAGCCTTTACCCTAATACACCTATCTCCTAGGATTTCTGTGAGCATCATCCGGGATAATGCACATAGAAATTCCTGGTGTATTGTAAGTTCTCATAAATGCCGGGTACTGATCACAGTTTCAGTGGGATGGCAGTGCAGCTGACTTGTTGCAGCATCATTGCTTTTGCTTCTGAATGCCTTATTGAATCTCAATTCTATTATCCAGTGCATCAGATTCTCCCCTTTGACTCTAGCTTTGAATAATTTTTAAAATGTGGGAAGCAAACCTGTGTTTTCATTTACATCTTTCATTAAGCATGGGAGGAAATGGTGGCAAATCCCAAACCGAGGACCTGTCTTTACTGCACACCTTAGGGGCCTCCACTTCCATTTATCATTAATAAACGTCCTTTGATTATGGCTACTAAACACCCGTATTTCTACCCAAACCTCCCCTTTGCTTTTTAGTAGATACCACATATGCCACGATGCAGATTAAAGGGCCTCACGCTGCACTGGGAGTTGGCACTTCACTCAGTCAACAGCAACGTGGCAGACTGTGTGGCAACATAATATCCGAGGGAAGCTATTTCTGTTTTAAAAGATCTAAGTTTTCCCCAACCTCTCATTTAAAAGATCTCATTTATTCTCCACCTCGAAATAATCTGATTATTTACCAGTTTTATCTGGTGGTTTTGCTTCTAAATAAAAGTATCTTTTAACTAGTACTCAAAATGGAGATAACAGTACTCTACTACTCACAGGGTAGAATAAAAGTACACTGACTAAAAAGTGCTTTGAAATATCAGGATGTCAATGATCCACAAGAGCTCATTAAATACTTAATATGGGATGGTCACTGTGCCAATGCTTTACATGGTGTTTTTATATAGCGATTTTCTCATTAAATTCTGCAACCAATCATAATCCTCATTTTACAGATGAGAAAACGGAGGTACAGGCTGTCTTAAAATCTTGCTTAGGGCTGGGTGCAGTGGCTCACGCCCGTAATCCCAGCACTTTGGGAGGCCGAGGCAGGCAGATCACCTGAGGTCAGGAGTTTGAGACCAGCCTGACCAACAGGGAGAAAGAAACCTCATGTCTACTAAAAATACAAAATTAGCCGGGCATGGTGGCACATGCCTGTAATCCCAGCTACTCAGGAGGCTGAGGCAGGAGAATCGCTTGAACCCGGGAGGTGGAGGTTGCAGTGAGCTGAGATCACACCATTGCACTCCAGTCTGGGCAACAAGAGTGAAACTCCATCACAAGAAAAAAAAAAATCTTGCCTAAAGTCACAAAGGAGGATCCGAATTTGAACTCTTATCTGCTGGGCTTCAAAACACATTGTGATACCTCCCGTTGCAATGAGCTGTGATCGTTGTCAGTGGATGCAAGTCTGGGGTGCAGCAACACAAACCTCTCTAAGTTCCCACTGCAGCCACCCCTCAGCCCCTCGACCAGCCTCGCACGCCTACGAAGACAGACCACAGACCCGATGAGCTGCGAGCCCGCATCCTCCTCCTCGTGGACACGCCGTGTGAGGCCGCAGTTCTCCAGCGACAGTTTCTCCAGCAGCCTGAAGTCCACATCGTTGCCGATGCCAATGGTGAAGATGCAGACTTGGCCTCGGGCGGCCTCTCGGGTGTTGTTGAGGATCTTGAGGGTGTGTGTCTCCCCGACTGTGGGCTTCCCATCCGTCAGGAAAATGATGAGGGACACGCTCCGGTCTCCAATGTCATTGTGGGCCACGTACTTGTTAAGGAGCCCGATGGCCCTCTGCAGGGCCCCGTTGATGTCTGTGCCTGCAGGACACCAACACGGGACAGCTCAAGCCTCTGCACTCGCCTCCCCACCCTGAATGCATTTTCTTTTTTTTTTTTTTTTTTTTTTTTTGAGACAGAGTCTCGCTCTTTCACCCAGGCTGGAGTGCAATGGCACGATCTCCACTCACTGCAACCTCCACCTCCCAGGTTCAAGCAATTCTTCCACCTCAGCCTCCCGAGCCACCACATCTGGCTAGTTTTTGTAGTTTTAGTAGAGGCGGGATTGACCATGTTGGCCAGGCTGGTCTCAAACTCCTGACCTCAGGTGATCTGCCCACCTTGGCCTCCCAAAGTGCTGGGATTACAGGCGTGAGCCACCGCGCCCAGCCTGAATGCACTTTCATAGCTGCAGTTCACGCTCAACCACCCAAGTGCTCATAGGAGTAAGATGTCAGGGGGCCATCCAGAAACTTGCTAAATGCAAATTGTTTACTAGATGCATGTAAGTGACCGGGGATTATCCCGCTGTAACAAACCTTCTCCAGAAGGCGTGTGGCGACACCTTCGTTTAGCAGTCTCCACTACCTGAGCTTCAGTGACTTCTGTGCCCTTTTCTGAGAATGCTTTTGAAAAGAGCAGGAAGGTGCTGAGCACAGAGGACAGCAGGAATGTGGAGGGAGAAACAGCTGCAGGGGGAGGAGGGGCACGGAATGAAGAGGAGGGTAGCTGCTGACATCTCAGATGCCTTCCAGCGTTGTCCAGGGCTGGGTGGAGCTGATGAAAGAATGAATTTGTTGCCTTCATTGTCCCTCCTTTCCTTGCTTCCTGTCCCTTCCGATCACCTCAGCTTGTCAGAACTCCACAGAGGAAGAGGGCATGAAATATTTCTCCTCCTGGCCACCCTTTTTCCTTCAGAGGCCCTTGTCAGCAACAGCTCTGATTAAAGTTAGGGGCCGGCCAGGCACGGTGACTCACGCCTGTAATCCCAGAACTTTGGGAGGCCAAGGTGGGCAGATCACCTGAGGTCAGAAGTTCGAGACCAGCCTGGCCAACATGGGAAAAAACCTGTCTCTACCAAAAATACAAAAATTAGCCGGGCGTGATGGTGCGTGCCTGTAATCCCAGCTACTCTGGTGGCTAAGGTCGGAAAATCACCTGAACCCAGAAGGTGGAAGTTGCAGCGAGACAAGATTGTGCCATTGCACTCTAGTTTGGGCAACAAAGTGAGATGCTGTCTCAACAGAAAAAATAAAAATAAAATAAATTTATAAATAAAATAAAGTTGGGAACGACAGGGAAGAAAAACTTTATCAGGAATATGTGGCTTAGAAAACCTATACAAAATAGAAAACAAATCTCAACTCTGAGAATCCATGGAAGAATAAACACCAATGACATTAGCAGGTATCTGTGGACAGCAGGAGGTTTTTCTCTCTTTTTTTTCTTTGGATGATTTTCTTTACTCCTCAAATGTTTTAGAATAGATACTTCCATGGAAAAAATGGGGTGAGAACATGAGTAGGCTTCTGGAGTTCTCAATGTTCTGTTTCTTGATCTGGGTCCGGGTTCTGTTCAGTTTATGAAAACATATCAGGCTGTGACTACATGTGTATTTCTCTGCATGTATGTTACACTACAGGTTACTGCTTCCTTAAAAAAGAATGTTCCCATGTTTTCTTTTCCTTCTTTTTTTATTTAGAGACAGGGTCTCCATATGTTGCCTAGGCAGGTCTCAAACTCCTGGGCTCAAGCAATTCTCCCACCTCAACCTCCCGAAGTGCTGGGACTACAGGCGTGAGCCACCATGCCCGGCCACCCATGTATTTTTTTTCTTTCTTTTTTTTTTTTTTTAAGACATAGTCTTGCTCTCTTGCCCGAGCTGGAGTGCAGTGGCGTGATCTTGGCTCACTGCAACTTCTGCCTCCCCGGTTAAAGCAAGCAATTCTCCTGCCTCAGCCTCCTGAGTAGCTGGGATTACAGGCACATGCCACCATGCCCAGCTAATTTTTGTATTTTTTTAGTACAGACGGGGTTTCACCATGTTGGCCCGGCTGGTCTTGATCTGACTTTGTGATCTGCCCACCTTGGCCTCCAAAGTGCTGCGATTACCAGCGTGGGCCACCGCACCTGGCCCCATGCATTCTTAAATTTACTACTTTATGATTAAATTTAAGTTTGGGAGCAAAATAAATAAATAAATAAAGTTGGGGCCTGTGTCTTTGATAGGAGCTGAGCAAGTATTTGTTTGGTGGATGGAGAGACAGGTGGTTGGGTGGTTGAGGCTGAAATCCCAGCTACACTGAGGTTTCTGGGTTAGCTAAGAATTCCACTGAACTAAGCTACCAGCATCCCACTGTCACCAAGTAAAGCAGAGACTTTACTGTAGTGTGAACACCTATTTCCTGTTTTTTTTTTTTTTAAATGGCTTAAGATAAAATCTATATACCAAAAGATCACCCATTCTAAGTGTCCAATTCATGATTTGTAGTAAATTAAGAGTCTGATGACCATCACCACCATCCATTATCCGTCATCCTGACTGGAGGCACTTTTCTCTACCTGCAAATTTTACCACATTTGCGGTACATATATACCATGGGCACTATTCAGCCATAAAAAAGAATGAGATCCTGTCATTTACAACAAGATGGATGGAACTGGAGGTCATTATATTAAGTGAATTAAGGCAGGCACAGAAAGACCAACTTCCCATGTTCTTGCTTATCTGTGGGAATTAAAAATTAAAACAATTGAACTCACGGAGATAAAGAGGAGAAGGATGGTTCCCAGAGGCTGGGAAGGGTAGTTGAGGGTGGGGCAGAAGGACAGTTAATGGGTACAAAAAGTAGTTGGAAATCATGAAGATCTAGCATTTGATACTGCAACAGGGTGATTATATTCAATAATAATTTCAAGATACATTTAAAAATAACTAAGAGTATAATTGGATTGTTGGTAACACAAAGGACAAATGCTTGAGGTGATGGATATTTCATTTATCTGATGTAATTATCACACAATGTATGCCTGTATCAAAATACTTCATATACCCCATAAATACATATACCTACTCTAGACCCACAAAAATTGAAATTTAAAATTAAAATGTACCACAACTGAGAGAACCAGATCATCTCCCCCATGGCTTTACATCCTCCAGATTTTCTAGCTAAAAAAGTAGATAAGGCTATGTCCACGACCAAATGTTCGTAATTCTTGCTAAGATGCAGAGTCCAAATGGAAGGAAAGTTATTTAACATTTTATTGGAATCACTAATTTGCCTTTCTTTTGTTTGTTTGCTTTTGAAATGGAATCTCACTCTGTCACCCGGGCTGGAGTGCAGCGGTGTGATCTCGGCTCACTGCAACCTCTGCCTCCCAGATTCATGCAATTCTCCTGCCTCAGCCTTCCCAGTGGCTGGGACTATGGGCGCAAGCCACCACACCCAGCTAGCTTTTTGTATTTTAGTAGAGATGTTTCACCGTGTTGCCCAGGCTGGTCTCAAGCTCCCCAGCTCAGGCAATCCGCCCGTCTTGGCCTCCCAAAGTGGTAGGATTACAGGCATGAGCCACTGTGCCTGGCCTAATTTGCCTTTCTTAAGGCCCAGTCTAATTTCTTAGTGCCCCTGGATGTGTGAGCAAGGATGAACTGGCATTTGTTTTTTTTTCTTGTCTGTATTCAGCAATGGTGCCAAATCTCTCACTCCACTTTAAAGCCAAGGAGAGCCCAGGCAGAGGGATGGATTAGCTTTCCCGATGGCACACAGCCACCAGAGGCCCTGCAGGGATTGGCATCAAGCCCATGTTAAGGGGGGCATCTCTTGCCCACTGAAAACAGAGAGGAGCTGTCATCAAAGGACTCACAAGCACCAGTGAGAGGGGTTACCCGAAAATAATGGCCACATCTGATGCTTAAAGAGGACTTTCTATGTGCCAGGACCATTCTAACCACTTGAAATGCTTTAGCTCACTCCATCCTGATAACGACTCCATTGTTATCTTCATTCTACAGATGAGGAAACTGAGGCACAGAGAAGGTGGAGCTGGATTCAAACCCAGGCAGCCTGGCTTCCAAATCCATGCTCTCAATCCTGACGCTACACATCTTAGAGAGAAGCAGGCTGATTTGCTGTTCACCTGCAGAGGCTAGGGCAAGGCGATGTCAAGAAAAATAAAGGAAACCCACGGGGTTTCTAAGCCTTGGGGTCCAAAAGACCCTAACATACATCAGCCATTTTCTTTTTTTTTTTTTTTTTTTGAGACAGAGCCTTGCTGTTGCCCAGGCTGGAGTGCATTGACATGATCTTGGCTCAGTGCAACCTCTGCCTCCCAGATTCAAGCAATTCCCCTGCCTTAGCCTCCCAAGTAGCTGGGATTACAGGCACTTGCCACCACGCCCGGCTAACTTTTTGTATTTTTAGTAGAGACGGGGTTTCACCATGTTGGCCAGGCTGGTCTTGAACTCCTGACCTCAGGTGATCCACCTGCCTTGGCCTCCCAAAGTGCTGGGATTACAAGCATGAGCCACCCCGCCTGGCCCAGCTATTTTCTAAAGCTGTTTATTACTCCATGGACCCCACTCCACCAGCACACACACATCATTCTTCCAGTAAGCAGGACCATTAAAATAAATCCAGTCTACAAATATCCACTGAGCATGCCCTCTACTTCAGGAACCGTGCATGGAGGTGGGAGCTATGTTAACATGAAGAGAAATCTGTTCCTTCAAGAATTTTACGGTGTTGTGGATTTGGATTTCTTGCCATAGATTATCACTATCATATTAAATCTAATCTTCTATTTCTCTCATCAAACACCAAAACAGTTCCGAGATTATACTGTTTTGGAGGCTAGTAGGAAATCCCAGTGTAAATGAAAGTACCAGCCCAGCAAGATCAAGTTCCAAATTAAGTTCATTTGGGAAATGAGGGCTTTGTCTTGGATTGGGAAACCATGAATATATGAAAGATGGAAAATTCCAGATGGGAAAAGACTGAACAGAGTGTTTTATAGGTTTCCAGATAACCGAAGTGGAATTAACCAGGAGGTGCTGTCTCTGTACAGAGCCTGTAAGGCAGGGGGCAGGGAGTAGGTCCAGTTGTTCTAAATGCTCCAATACTGAGCACCATACTCCAATACTGTGTCCACTGCGCTGTTGATACAGAGAACGGCAAGAGCACGGCACAGGTCCCGAGTTGGGAGAACTTAACATCTAGGACAGCTGGGTAACACACTGCTCTGATTCTCCACTCTTCTCAGAATTCTTTATGATCTTTTCTCTCTTAACATTCTGCATCCTTACCTGGGCTCCACCCAAGGCAAGCGTGCAGTGGCTAAGAGCCCACATCCTCCCCATCACATTTTACCTCCGTAACCCTCCCAGGTCACCCGATACAGGTTTCACTCACTCTGCTGCAGGTCTACCAACAGGGCTCCTGGTTTTGCAAAGCAGTTCCACCTGCCCTTGCCCTGCCCCTCCTTGTTTTGCAAAACAGTTCCACCTGCCCCTGCCCCGCCCC
>NC_045442.1:123816682-123893841 GCF_002776525.5 Piliocolobus tephrosceles | reverse complement strand
CCCCTCCTTGTTTTGCAAAACAGTTCCACCTGCCCCTGCCCCGCCCCTCCTTGTTTTGCAACAGTTCCACCTGCCCCTGCCCCGCCTTGTTTTGCAAAGTAGTTCCACCTGTCCCTGCGCATGAACCACTGGCTGGTCCATGTGGCTTTAATTCTCCACCCCCAAACCTTTACAAAAACAGTATTGTTTTTGTATCAGCAAGACTTTTTGTAACAGGATCCATGAGATGAACCAGGAAAGCCTCCAAACACCTATCAGGTTATTTTCCCCCAGAACTTCACCAGCCTTACTTGGAGACTGGGAAAGGAGAGTACAGATTTGGTATTCAGAGCAACCTAGGCTGCTGAGAAAGCTCTCACCCGCAGTCTCCTTTCCTGCCATCAACCCCAGCTTTCAAATCTTTGTCTCTCAGCAGAAAAAAAAAAAACCACGTATTATGTCAAAGCCAAGCCGATGTGAAAAGAAGGTGTCATCTTTACCTCCAGTGGGTGACATATGGTGAATGTACACTTTGCCATCCCTGACGCTGTCTGGAGTGACTGATATCAAGTGGTCCTTCCATACTTTGATCCGGTTGGAAAATCCAATGATACTGAAATGGTCCTGGGGTCGGAGGTCATGGAGAATCGTGAAGAGGGCATCCTTGGTCTAGGCAAACACAAAAGGAAAACCAGTCACAGCCACTCACGTTGAGTCCACTTATCCCCTGTTTGGGAAACCATCACCCCCGGGAACAATGTCAGGGTTCAAATTCAGTGTCAACTATGTAAAGGGCACTTGGCTGAATGTCAAGGACTTGGTTACCTGACTGGAAAGAACGGTAAAAAGATGTTACGGCTGTAGACATGAGTGAATCACTATGAAAGCTGCATCCCGCCACGATGCTTTGGGCCCCCGCATCTCCACCACTGCTGTTTTCTTGATCCTGAATGTTCTTTCCCACCACCCTACCTCCATCTTTCACTTGACAAGCCCCTCCTCATGCTTAAGAGCCAGGCAAGTGTGCAAATTCTCTGTTCGAAATACTTCTAACTTCTCTGAAGAGAGCTGATCATTTTCTCCCTTAGGCTGGCAAAGCCCTCAACGCACTCCTATCAGAAAGCACGCATCACACCATCATGATGATTGTTCATCTCCTTCCCTTACTCGGTTGTGAGTTCTCTGCAGGTGGGTCTCCTTCATCTTCCTATCACCTAGGGACAAGGAGGACGTGCCAGCCAAAGGTGAGGCAGGTGAATGAATGAACGTTTAATGAATTATAAAATTAAAGGCCCAAATGATAAACATCATAGGAATTGAAAAGATATTACCGTGGACTGGAGTGACGTGAGGCTTTACAGAGAAAGAGGAATTTGAGGATGAGGTTTAAAGAATACCTTGAAATAACTGGAAGGACATTCTTATTATTTTAGACAGACTCTCGCTCTGTCACCCAGGCTGGGGTGCAGTGGCGCAATCTCAGCTCACTGCAACCTCTGCCTCCCAGGTTCAAGCGATTCTCCTGCCTCAGCTTCCTGAGTAGCTGGGATCACAGATGCAAGCCACCACATCCAGCTAATTTCTGTATTTCAGTAGAGACGGGGTTTCACCATGTTGCCCAGGGTGGTCTCGAACTCCTGAGCTCAGGCAATCCACTTGCCTCAGCCTCCCAAAGTGCTGGGATTACCGGTGTGAGCCATTGCACCCAGCTTGGAAGGGCATTCTGAAGAGAAGGAAGGTGGTTTGAGCAAAGCCGGGAAGTAATACCAGTGAGATCGCGGATGCTAATTATCACAGGTATGCACTAAAGTCAGCTGTGACGCATGGAAAGAAAGAAGCCACGAGACCTGAAACCAGAAATACTCTAGGGGCTTAGAAAAGGTTTCTATAGTAATCCGCAGACACTGTGAGCAAACACCAGCTTCCCAAGTAGCACTGTTGTTAGACACTTAAAGAGGCTCAGCATAGGCGGTCAGGGACTTTCATTGCATAACGACCATGAAAGGACAGCTGGCACCTTTACGAAGGTGAAGAGCACAGGCTTCAGGGCCAGCTGTCACCCCTGAGGCTGGGTTCCCCCCCAACTCTCTGTGAGGCCCTGAGCAGTAAGCTCCCTCACTCGCTCTCTGATATCACTGCGCCCAAGTTACCCCATCCATAAAATCAGGACAGTAATAGTACCTGCCTCATCAGGTTGTCAAGAGGATTAAATAAGGATGGAGATGAAAAGGGCTCCGAGCAGGGCCAGGCATACAATCAGAGTTCTAGATGGGTTTGCTGTTACTTGCTGGTGGAAAGCCCCAGCAGAGCTTAAGAGAAAACAGTGAAGTCGGGAACGGTGAGTTCCAGAAGGACACGTGCTGAGGAGTTCCGGAACACTCTCAAAACAAGCTGTGGCTCTCTTCCCCGGTTCTGGCTCTTTGCCTTTCCTCCTTCCCCAGGTTCAGACGGATGGCCCCGTCGGCCTCTCTGGTTAGGTGAAATAGCCACTGCTTTTGTATCCTTTCCTCTGGAATTTTCCCTCTTCCTCACTCCTCAGCCTCCTTTCAATCCTGGATCCAACTGCTCATCCCATATCAACCTGTCCAACTTGAATTTTATAGGAACCTCAAATTCTGCTTCAGAAAACTATTCTCAATGCATCTATTTTTAAATCTGCACATTAGGCCAGGTGTGGCTCACGCCTCTAATCCCAACACTTTGGGAGGCCGAGGCAGGTGGATCACTTGAGGTCAGGAGATAAGAGATCAGCTTGGCCAACATGGCAAAACCTCGTCTCTACTAATAATACAAAAATTATCTGGACGTGGTGGCGCACCTGTAATCCCAGCTACTCAGGAGGCTGAGGCAGGAGAATCACTTGAACCTGGGAGGCAGAGATTGCAGTGAGCCGAGATCGTGCCAGTGCACTCCAGCCTGGGTGACAGAGTGAAACTGTGTCTCAAAAAAAATAAATAAAACACATCTGCACATTATATTTTTTTCTGTAGGGCTAGTGAACTAAGAGTTTCTAGGCTGAGCAAATGTTCGCCTAACTCGTTCCCCGTGGGTTTTTGCTAAAGTAATGTTCCTCCACTTCCCAGCACTTCTTCATTCCCAGGTTGAGAAAGCAATGGAGTCGATGGTATCATTAGAAGGATGGCGATGACGATGCTGACGATGTTAACAGCTTGCATTTCCTGGGAACTTTCTACTCCCCAGGCATATGCTGAGTGGACAGGCTCTTCCTATGTTGAGGTGATCAATTCTAATTCTTACAAGCCACCTGAGAGAAAGTAACTATTAGTATTCCCATTTAACAGACGGGGCAACTGAGGCATGGAGGGGCTGAGCATCATGCCCCATGGGAGCCTGGATTAAAATGCAGGGAGTCTGACTTCAGGGGCAGCACGCGCACAAACAGCAGCAGAATCTGCAGCCCCAGGACGACTGGAGCTGAGATTACGCGGAGCTGTCACCCTTTTAATGTGCAGCAAATCTGGTGATCTCTTCCAAGTCCCTGCATGTGGATGGGCTGTGTTTATTTCTTTGTTTCTTTTGCTTCATTTCTGGCATCAATTAATGTATCCATCTCCTGTAACATCCTTGCAGAAGGCACTCAGGTGCCAGGCAGTGGCTCACGCCTGTAATCCCAGCACTCTGGGAGGCTGAGGCCAGCAAATCACTTGAGGTCAGAAGTTCAACACCAGCCTGGCCCACGTGGTAAAACCTTGTCTCTAGTAAAAAAAAAAAAAAATACAAAAATTAGCTGGACATGGTGGCACACGCCTGTAATCCAGCTAGTTGGGAGGCTGAGGCAGGAGAATCGCTTAAACCCAGGAGATGGAAGTTGCAGTGAGCTGGGATCATGCCACTGCACTCCAGCCTGGGCAACAGAGCGAGACTCTATCTCAAAACAGAAAAAAAAAAAAAAAAAAAAAAAAGGCATGCACTACAGGATTTTTGTACCTGCCCGGGGACAAGAACAATGAACGTATTTCATTAAATCTACTTTCTCATTCTACTGAAGAATGCAACAGGTTCTTCTGGGATAAAAGAACAGCAATGGAATGCTCCTTTTCATTCCCGGGGCTCGGAGCCCTCCACTATTCTCTGTTCTCTCCTCTGCTATTCCCTCCTCCTACCCCCCCACACCCCACTTGTTCAGAGGGGCTCTCCACAGCCGTTTCCTGTCCTCTCCCATGCTTGGCTCCCATCCTCAGGAAATATGTCAAAGTATCCCATGCAAATAAACAGAACCCACACCCAAGACGTGCCAGCACTCTCCAGAAGACATTGTCAAGTCTATGCTGTTCCCTTCTTGAAACTCCTCCTGCTCTGGCTTCCCCGGCCCCTCCCCTGGGCTTTGCCGGTGTCTCCCTCTCTGCTGGCCCTTCAGGGTGAGTCACACGGTCCTTTTCTCAGCTGAGGTTCTCAGCTCCACTCTCACACCAGACACTGCTCCAGGTGACATCATCCGCCTCCCATAGTGCCAACTACCATCGTCATCTGTGAATTTCCAGGCTCATCTCTGGAGCTGGCCTCTGTTGTTCCATCCAGACCAACCTGCGTGTCCCACGGGTAGCTCAGAATTGACTCAGTGGAGAATGGAACCTTCGTCTTTTTAAATCTCCCTCTCCTTTGCTGCTCTCTGTCCCGGGACAGAGGACACTGGAACCTTCACCCGTGGTGCAGGGCAGAAGCCTGGACGTCATGTTGAATCTGCAACCCTCACATCCTTCGCCACCACCCTGGAATTCCAACTCCTCTCCCTAAATATCCCTGTGACCATAAACTGATATTCCTTTTCTTCCTTTGTATTTTTTCTTAATACAAAAATATTACTCATTTTTTGAAAGATAAGAAGAAACACATATACAACTCACATCATCACGCCTATCTAGAGATAACCACTACTAAAACTCTGGTGTGCCACATACCACTTCAGAAACATCCCAGGTGTGTGCGTGTGCACGTGTGATTTTAAAGGAAGTGGGATCATATAATACATACACCGTGCTGTAAAGTTTCTCCTTACTGTAACATATCACATACGGTTTTCGTATCAATGGAGAAATGTTTGCCACATCATTTTAACAGCAACCCAACATCCTCCTGCACGCATCCACCATGTTTTAATATTTCGGAATATTTGAGCAGCGCTGCTGGGAAGCTCATTATCCCTAAGTCTTTGTGCCCATGACTCTTCCCTTAGGATAAATTTCCATATGTGGAAGTGGAGCGACAAAGGGCTTGCGCTTTAGGAAGGACCTAGCGTGGCCCTGCATTACTGCAGCGTAGATTTTCAATCCTCCTCTCTTCAAAGCCTTCCATGGCCCCTCACTGCCCTCAGCATAAAGTCTAATGTTTTTCTTTTCCCTCCCCTCCCCTTCCCTTCCCTTTTCTTTTCTTTTCTTTGAGACGGAGTCTTGCTCTGTCACCAGGCTGGAGTGCGGTGGCACGGTATCCATTCACTGTAACCTCCACCTCCTGGATTCAAGCGATTCCCCTGCCTCAGCCTCCCGAGTAGCTGTGATTACAGGCTCACACCACCACGCTCAGCTAATTTTTTGTATGGGGTTTCACCATGTTGGCCAGGATGGTCTCAATCTCCTGACCTCATGATCCGCCTGTCTCAGCCTCCCAAAATGCTGGGATTACAGGCGTGAACCACTGCACCTGGCCTAATGTCTCTTTTTGGATACAAAATCCTCATTAAAATAAATAGTCCTGGTTCAAATCCCTGTCTTTATTTCCTGCTACTCTGCCCCGGCTACCAACTCTAAGGTCTGATTCGCCCACACTCAGCTTCCCTAAACCCACCCTGCTTTCTCGTGACTTCCTGCGGTGGCACCAGGGGCTGCCCTCCTTCCCCACCTTCCCTACATGTTGAGCTACGGCCACCCTTCAGAACTCACTTGGTATGTCCCCTCCTTGGTGAGGCCATTCCTAACTCAATGGTGAAGACAGGTCACAGCTCCATCCCCTATGCTGCACTGGCTGACACATACCCCAGCTACGGGAGTCCACGCTGTGCTGCCACGACTCCTGCAAGCTCCTTCCCTCCCCAGGACCCTTGCACCTGCTGTTTCCTTTCCTTGGAGCTCCGTTCCTCTTTCTCTCAGTCTTTGCTGCTGCAGGTCCCTTCTTATCCTGCAATCCTAGGTTTACACATGATCTTCCAAGAGAGCCCTTAGCTGCCTCCCAGCCCTGCCCACCATTCCCCAAAGCATGGACCCCTGCTATCTCCTTTCACGTTGATAGACAGAATGTCCTTCTCTCTCTGTGCATTAACTGGTCAGTCCATCTCCAGTCTATGCTTCTGTGTGCAGGAGCTTTCTCTGTTTTATTTATTTATTTATTATTTTATTAATGTATTTGTTTTTGAGACAGAGTCTTGCTTTATTGCCAGGTTGCAGTGGTGCGATCTCGGCTCACTGCAACCTCCGTCTCCTGGGTTCAAGTAATTCTCCTGCCTTAGCCTCCTGAGTAGTTGGGACTACAGGCACACACCACCATGCCCAGCTAATTTTTGTATTTTTAGTAGAGATGGGGTTTCACTATGTTGGCCAGGATGGTCTCGATCTCTCGACCTGGTGATCCACCCAACTCAGCCTCCCAAAGTGTTGGGATTACAGGCATGAGCCACCACGCCCAGCCACTTTTTCTGGTTTATTATTGTATATTTATCATTCTATATTTAATACCCAGCACCGCCTGGCACATCAGAGATGCTTGACAAATGTGTCCTGAATAAGTAAGCAGTGAATAAATGATCCATCTGTGACACTGGACAGGGAGTTCTTCAAAACAGCTATCCCCTTGCCCTGCACCACCCTCCCAATGTGGTGGCACTTTGTACATTGTAGGCTTTTAGTAAATATCTGTTGTATTATTAAACAAATAAGACAGAGACAGAGAAGAACAGAGATAGAGGAGACAGAGACAGACAGAAGACTCAGAGAGGGACAGAGAGAAAGAGACAGGAAGAGTGAGGGAAAGAGGAAAATAGAGGGGAGGACAAGGACAGACAGAGAGGTCCTGTTGGTGAATGCAAGGAACATGAGACACAACCCAGCCCTTGAGAACCTAAGACAGACACTACTGAGAAAGAGGATGTGCAGGAAGCTCCGAGCTGCCTGATGGACAAGCTGCAGCGATGATCAATAACTCAGAGAACTGCACTCCACAGGCAGGGGCGGCCTCAGCCAGGGCACTGGGCCCCCTTCCCACCCTGGTTCATCCCTGCCCCTCCTCTCACTTAGAGCTAGCACAGCCCATGTGAGCATCAGATGGACCCTGCACGCTCACAGTCCAGGTAGTCCCCACCCAGGAGGGACTGAAGGTGCCGGCTGGGATGGGAGGGACAGCAGCATGCAGTGGCAGTGGTAGGGCAGTGCTGGGCCCGGTTCTCAGGCCCTCCTGAGAGTCTCCATGCTGCACACTGCTGGGCCCAACATGGTCAGGCTGCATCGGGGGCCTGCCAGGAAGGCCACCCGTGGCGGAGCTGCTGCTTTAGCTGCTGACATCCTCAGGGATCCTTCACAGTGTGCCAAGAACCTCCAGAGGGACCCGCCTCACTCTTAAGCTGGCATTTTTTTTCCCCCCACATGATGGATGTTCTGCTTTAGGAAGAGTTATTCAACCTCTCCACCCTCCTTCCCTCAGCTCAGCAGCGACAGGCTCCTTATGACCTTGTAAGGCCTCAGCTGCAACTTGTCCTTGCGTGCACCAGGGAAGGCAGCCCAGGCACCTCCCGGTGGCTCCATTCCCACTCAGAGGAGGGCCGTGTGGATGGACTCCTGTGTTCGTTCCAGAGGGGCCAGGCATATAGGGGCAAACAGCCTCCATTAACTTTTGAAGACTGCAGGCACTAACTCCTGCAGACTGAAGCCACCCAGCCCCACCCACCCCTGCGGACTCTAGCCACCCAGCCCCACTCATCCCTGCAGACTCCAGCCACCCAGCCCCACTCACCCCTGCAGACTCCAGCCACCCAGGCCCACTCACCCCTGCAGACTGCAGTCACCCAACCCCACTCACCCCTGCAGACTCCAGCCACCCAGCCCCACCCACCCCTGCGGACTCCAGCCACCCAGCCCCACCCACCCCTGCGGACTCCAGCCACCCAGCTCCACTCACCCCCGCAGACTGCAGCTACTCACTCCACTAACCCCTGCAGACTGCAGCCACCCAACCTCATTCACCCCCACAGACTGCAGCCACCCAGCCCCACCAACCCCTGCAGACTGCAGCAGCCACCCAACCTCATTCACCCCTGCAGACTGCAGCCACTGGCTCTGTTAACCCTTGACTTGCCTTCCCACCTCCAAAGGGCTGAGCAGCCAAGACCCCCGTTCAGGGTCCCTCCCAGTCCTGAGACCGCATGATCATGGCTAGGAAAAGCTGTAGACTCTTCCAGCACAGGTGATGGACAAAGCTGGTCACCACTCACCCTCAACGCCCTTTCCAACTAACTAGACCTGAAGGAAGAGACACTGGGCACCCCAGGAAGCCACACTCCTGTCCTCTAAGCTCCCTCTAGGGGCCTTCCATGCTAGAAAGGGGCTAACCTGCTTGAGACAGGGACCCCCAAAACATACATGTTGGAGTCATGAAATTAATTCCCTAAAAGATGACCACAGGGGGCTGTGGAAATGTCTTTCCTGGAGATCTTTTAAAACAGGCACATAAAATGTATGATGATATGTATCGCAGTTTTCATGGAGATGAATACAATCGGTGTACAGGCCTGATTCGCGAGGAGATTAAGTGTGTGGCTTTAGAAAGCCACACCTGCTCTCTGGGGCCATAAAAGTTTCCAACTCGTTGTCTTTATGCTCTTGGACAAGGGCTTATATGGGGTGGAAACCAAGGGGACGGGGCTCAGGTCACTGCCTGACCACTCCTGGCTGGGAAGCCGGTGGGGAGGACTTAGCAAGTCTTGGAGAGGAGTGGGGCATCAGGAAGAGGCAGGAACACCAAACCCCCGTGCCTAGAGGAAAAAAATAAGGGGCACCTGTGGGGCCTCACTGAGGAGGAAAACAGGTTCTTACAGAGGTCAACCTGCAAGAGGCCCTTCGGGTTTCCCCTGGGGGGGGGTCCGTGCCAGTTCCTAAAAGCACAGTCCATAGTGAATGGGCGTCATCTCTGCTAACACAAGAGGACAGGCTGCAGACATGGGTCTACGTGTCATCAGAAGAGATCTTTTAAAAATTCCAGGTTAGGAGCAATGGCTGTGGTCCCAGCTATTCAGGAGGCTGAGGCAGGAGGGTGGCTTGAGCCCAGGAGTCTGAGGCTGCAGCGAGCTATAATCACGCCACTACACTTCAGCCGGGGCAACAGAGCGAGACCCTATCTCTAAAACGTAAATAAATAAATAATAAATTTAAAATTGAAAAAACAAAGAAGACCAGATTATGTTTGGACTGAAGGGAGATTTTGAAAATCACACCCAGATACACTTGGTAAACGGAAATAATATACTTCTTACTATTTGGATAGTGAATACCAATGATACCTTGGCCTGGATGCAGGCATTACACGAGATTCCTTCTAACCCTAGTTATCTAGAGTCACAAAGGATAGAGATTACTCCGTTTAAAACTATTTTATGGTGATGAATTCCTCTTCTTATACGTACTTCACTTGGATTAAAAGAACAAAAACCTATTGCTTTAAAAACACTATCTTAGAAGTCCATTCCAGCTCTGTCTTAGGTTTACTATAAGTAAGTCCTTTAATCTCTTTCTATTTAAATTCTTTCAGGCACAAGAAGGCAGGACATAAATAAACATAAGTAAACTCTGGCCGGGTGCGGTGGCTCACACCTGTAATCCCAGCACTTTGGGAGGCCGAGACAGGCGGATCATGAGGTCAGGAGATCGAGACTATCCCGGCTAACACGGTGAAACCCCGTCTCTACTGAAAACACAAAAAATTAGCCAGGCATGGTGACACGTGCCTGTAGTCCCAGCTACTCAGGAGGCTGAAGCAGGAGAACCACTCGAGCCCGTAAGGCACAGGTTGCAGTGAGCCAAGATCATGCCACTGCATTCCAGCCTGCGTAACAGAGAGAGACTCCATCTAAATAAATAATAAATAAATAAAGGAAACTCTATTTCAGATTCTCCAGCCCTTCAGTCCGGTTGGCAATGGTCTTGCTTGTTCTAGCGATCTTTGGGAAGGAGGATTACAGAGTCTCTTTAATGGTGTCTGTCCTGTGCACCACGGGCCCTGCATGAAGCTGCGCTGGGAACAAGAGATGGGGCCTTCCCTTCTCTTCCTCTCCCTCTTTCCTATAAAGCTGAGCCCAAGGAGCTTCAGGCTCTTGGCCCAACCCTCAAAGGGATAAGCATTCCATTGCATTAACTACCATGCCGTGAATGACCAGTAAACATTTCCCAAGTAGAGAAGTGCGTCCAATAAGACCCTAAGAGGGGAAGTCAAGGGAGCCCACGGAAGAGCCAGCTGTGGCCCACGGCTTCCTCCCACTTCCACTGGGTACCCACGATGCAGCTTTTCTCAAACCATATTCGATGGGAACTAACCCTGACACAAAAGGCTCTTGTGTCACAAACCCTGGGTTTTGGGGCATAAGACAAGGAGAACCCATGACATCACAGATGAATCCAAGTTCAAGGGAACTCATCATCAGTCATTCCACGCCTCCTGCACAATGATCGTGCTATTCTCCTGAGTGGCACCATCACTTGCCTCAGTCTAAAATGCTTACCAGGCAGTTGACATTTTTCTTCCCATTGATCCACACAGTTCTTTTGAATGAGCCTAAGATAAAGACTAAAGACTGGATTAAAATAATCCAGTAAAGGCCAGGCACAGTGGCTCATGCCTGTAATCCCAACACTTTGGGAGGTAGAGGCAGGACGATCACCTGAGGTCAGGAGTTTGAGACCAGCCTGGCCAACGTGGCGAAACCCCATCTCTACTAAAAATACAAAAATTAGCTGAGCATGGCGGTGCATGCCTGTAATCCCAGCTACTCGGGAGACGGAGGCAGGAGAATCACATGAACCCAGGAGGCGGAGGTTGCAGTGAGCAGAGACTGCGCCACTGCACTCCAGGCTGGGCGCAGAGTGAGACTCCATCCCAAAAAAACAATCCACCAAAGAAATCAAAGACCTTCTGAAAGCCTGATTTAAGCCATGGAAGAGAATCATAATCAGCAAATGAAAACAGCCCTAAGTTTCTGAAAGGTAATTTTGGAAAATGAAATATGCCCAAGACAAGCTGTAGTGGCAGGTCAGCCTTTGTCCTTTCTAAGGTGGGCAGAGGCCATGGACACCATTGGGGAGGGGGCAGGTGTCTATACTGTCCTTAGGCCTTCCTAACCCAGCAGGCAGGAGGTCCTCAGTGCCCCTTGGTGGGTGGCAGATGGCCCTGTCATCATGCCATCTGAAGGCACCAACCAACATAAAAAACCATCTGTGACTTCATCAAAGTTCACAACAGACTCTTACTGCAACCTGAAACTTCTTGCCTAAGCCCACAGTGAGGAGAATGGAAATGTCCGCCTTCCCAGCCTCAGATCTGTCACCCTCTCCGTACCCCCAGACACCCGTACACAGCACGGTCCCAAGTCACCTTGGAGTCACCCCCTCCAAACCCCACAGACACCCGTACACAGCACAGTCCCAAGTCACCTTGGAGTCACCCCCTCCATACCCCACAGACACCCGTACACAGCATGGTCACAAGTCACCTTGGAGTCACTGTCATGGCTGAGACCAGAGTAGCCATGACTTGCCAAGGGATGTCCCCAGGCCGTGGGTGTCCACTAAGCCTCAATGGTGGTATTCAAAGTCCACATACAAGATTACAAAAATTTATTTTATAAAAGGTAGCATAAACTTATGTTATCCTCTGCAGGTCGTTCAGTAATTTGAAGGAAGATTTTCTGAAATCTTACTGTGACTGACCCACCAAATAATCAGATTTTTTTTTTTTTTTTTTAAATCCCAGTCTTAGGAGTAAGGCAATAAATTGAGTAAGAAGAACCAGTTCTCCATAATGTATTTGGGTCCATATCATTGTTGTACTTCTTAAAAATCTAGCAACAGATTGGCTCCCAAGAAGAAATCAAAACATTACAAAAGAATGCTACTCCATTGACTATAGTGTAAGAGTGTAAGTAACACTTCAGGAGGTTATGAAAACGCCTAAAGGAAATCAGCCATCGTGCAATGCCAAGTTCCTTTTTTTGCTTCTCTGCTATAAATACCTCCTGAAATGAACCACATTATATATTCATATTAAAAATAAAAATGTTTAATTATAACAAACAGAAGATAACCAAAAAAGGTGTCTCTGTCAAATTTGGGAGATCTTGTTGCAAGAAACTAGAATGATTTTTCTACTGGCCAAAATATTTTTTGGAAAAATGGCAGAAACTAATTAGCTTTCTTCATATAAATGGAAAATTTGGGATGGAAGTCATACATCTTCCAAAACTTTAAAAGTTTAATGAAATTTCACTTAGAAGTAAAGGTAGAAAACATTTTTCTTTGGTCTCAACATTTTAACGTTCACACTGCCAAGAAAAGCATATTTCTTCAATTAAGCAAAATCACAGGGCTCCTATATTTTAAAATATATTATTTTAAGCTACTACACTTTCATTTACTGCTTAAATTCTCCTTTCAAATGCTCTTTGAATACAGTATTGTGCTACATAATATCGCAACTCTGATTTGAAATACTTATTTGCATATATGTTTACCTGATCTATGTAAAAATACAAACAAATTATTTCTTCATGGCAAGATAAAAAGCACTTTTATTGTAAAGTTTCTAAATGCCGATACTACTTCAAGACTGGTTCTAAAATAGAAAGACTGTTACAGACTAAATTCTGCCTAAAGTCAGCCTTAACTTTTTTTTAAAAAGGCTGAATAGGTTTAGATATTAAAACATTTTTTGCAATATAAACAAAACTAATTCCATTAATCTTTGTGTTTGCATAACACGATTCTAACTTGAGAAGCGAACTATGTCTCATCTTAACCCTCTGCTTATGTTAAGATTAGTTACCTAATGTTTTGACTTTGCTTTGACAAGTGCACCAAACATTTACCTAATCATGTCATTGTACGTTTTTCTGAAAAGCTCTTTGCCAATAATATTTCTGCTATTCTTTACGACACAGTAGGCAAATCCATTTTTTACACTTGATGTGTAAGTAACTCAGGGCTAGAAACAGATTTTTTCCCCCACTTCTCTTCGTGTGGAATGTCAGTACTTCGGAGGATTTACATTCATTGTCAATTCCATACTTCTCATTCTAGCGAAGAATACAGCCTTAGCACACAGGCTTGACAGCCTTGACAAGAACCCAGCCTATCTCTAACTGTAGGCTCCAGATGAACCCCAGGCACGGCTGCCTGCTCTAATAGGATGTAAGTAAGAGGATGATGCTGACCAAGAGAGGTTCCGCTCTCTGTGTAACTGGTGTCTCCCATCTGCCGTTCTGACACGCTAACGGATAAAATGATTGAGTTCTTGGTTTCTCACTCCTGGTCTAAATCTGAAGTTTATGTTGTCCAGCTGCGGGTCTGGATTCTAGATGCCCGCACGTTTCATTCTCCAGGTGTTTTGGTGTCGGACTCTCCATCTGCCTTTGACCTGATCACCTTTCCCTTTCCCTGAAGTTCTCACGATTCCCTTCTCCTTGGCTTTGGTCCATCCTATGCCTCTCACTATAAATTCCCAGAGATGTGTCTTCACAAACATCAAGAACATGAAACACAAAGATATGGAGAGGCTAGGAAAAAGCCATTCTCCACGTAAAATCACGGAACAATTATGTAAGAAGTAAACACAGCATATCCACAAACGTAGATTGTATATACAAGAAAATATTTAGAGGAAGTGGAGCCCCCTCCGCCAGGCAGGTGGGTCTCTTTCCATCTTCCCAGACTCCTAGTTAGGGTCACCAATGAGACTGGAAAGGGAGGTTTCTGTTGCAAGAGGGAAGAAATTATAAAAACAGGTGAACTTAACTGTTGGGGATTGAGAGGTGCTCTGCTTACTTTTTCTTGTCTTCCTTATTTGTGCTAGATTGGATGTGGATAGCTAGAGAGTCCAGAGCAGAGCAGGCAGTAGAGGCTTCTCAGATCTATGGGGAAGGAGGGTTAAGTAGAAACCTCACATCTCTTCCTAGTCTGT
Source organism: Piliocolobus tephrosceles (assembly GCF_002776525.5). Classification (NCBI taxonomy): domain Eukaryota; kingdom Metazoa; phylum Chordata; class Mammalia; order Primates; family Cercopithecidae; genus Piliocolobus; species Piliocolobus tephrosceles. The sequence goes on along the minus strand of NC_045442.1, from coordinate 123,879,699 downwards.
CTGGCTCCGTTACCTGGGGAAGAAAAGCCAAATGGCCTCAGAACTAAGTTCTAGCCAGTCATCAAGGGTGTAGGTTGGCTGACGTTTCAGATGTGCTCCATGTCTCAGAACCATGAGCCAGTGGACAGGATGCTGGGGGGAGAACAGTTCCAATGCTGTGACTTCATCTGACCTCTGAAACCCCATTTCCCACCTGGCCCCTTGAGACATGCTTGCGTCTTCTTCTAGGTATTTTCCTTCAGTCTAGCACATTCTCAGAATGACCGCAACTGTCTCCTGAACATCTCTGAGCACTAGGTCCCTCCAGCCCACTGCTGCCATCAACCCAGCTCCGCCCAGCCCACCAGAAATGAGTGCGGTCTCTCCTCCTGGATGTTTGTCTTGTTACCTCGGCCTTTGCCTTCCCTTTCGAGTTACACGTGCACCTAGGAGGGGTGATTCGGAAATCACTAATTGTCTGACTTTACATTTGGCTCACCGGAACATCCTTCTTCAAGCTAAGAATTTGGCATAGCCTAGGGGTACATGAGGGATGGTTTGGGTCCCCCTAAATTCAAAGATTGAAAGCCTAACCCCCAAGGTAATGGTACCAGGAGGTGGGGACTTTGGGAAGTAATTAGGTCATGAAATTAGAGCCCTCATGGTTGGGATCAGTGCCTTTATGAAAGACCCCAGTGAGCTAGCTAGCTACTCCCTTCCACCATGGGAGGACATGGGGAGAAGTTGTGTCTATGAACCAGAAGGTGGGCCCTCCCCAGGCACAGAGTCTGCTGGCATCTTGATGTTGGACTTTCCAACCTCTAGAACTATGTGAAACAGATGTCTGTTGCTTATAAGCTACTCAGTCTATGGCAGATTGTTATAGTGGCCTGAATGGACTACCACACAGACTATGGCACCACTAAATATAACATTTTTTGCTACCAGTGGGGAAAGAGCTCTTAATTGTTATTAATTTTAATTTGGCTCCCCTCTCCCCACAAATTTTACTTACCCATCTTTCTAATTACTCTTGAAACATCAGCAACTGATGTCATTTGGCAAACTGTAGAAATGTGCACGATGACCACATCTAAGCAAAAGTGGGAGATTTCAGAGAATCAAAGGAACAGTGTCTAAAACAGTCACTGTGAGAACTTCCTCTTCTTTACCCCAATTCAGAGAGAGGTCCGGCCCAACTGGGTTCTTGGAGGTCAAGAATGCCAAATGCCAAGTTCATATCTGGGGAGGGTGACTGCTTTGTCCTCACAGAAGCAGATCTTCCAGAGCCAAATTCAAGGAGAGTTTGCCAGGCCATTTAAATCATAAACACTACTGCACTGAGGACTAGCTGAGGCTTTGCTTTGCCAGGCCTGTCTCTCTCTCTCAATGACACAAGTCTGCATTGAGACTCTTAGTCTCAGTGTCTCAAGTCTGACACTCTTAGCAGCATCAGCCTCCCTCCTGGTATCCAGTAGCCAGCATCAAGCAGGTCATATCTCCAACCTCTGTGTGATCTGCTTCTAGAGAAGGAGATCTGATCTTCTTCCAGGTGGCCCCAGGAATGCATGTGAACACCCCGTGATGGGGAACGCCACCACACAGGGCCAACAGCCATCCCTGAACAGCAGCTTTGCTCAGAACAAGGGCTACCCTTAAGATACTGAATCGCTCACCACAATTTCTCTTCATTGATTGTAGAATTGTTGATCACATGCACATCACCCTCTCTTCCTCCTACCAAATCTGATACACTCTAAGGCTCAGTTTTTGCTTTGTTTTGTTTTTGAGATGGAATCTCCCTCTGTCACCCAGGCTGGAGTACAGTGGCTCAATCTCGGCTCACTGCCATCTCCACCTCCCAGGTTCAAGCGATTCTCCTGCCTCAGCCTCCTGAGTAGCTCGGACTACAGGTGCGTGCCACTACGCAGGGCTAATTTCTTGCCTTTTTAGTAGAGACAGGGTTTCACCATGTTCGCCAGGCTGGTCTCGAACTCCTGACCTCAGGTGATCTGCCTGCCTCAGCCTGCCTCAGCCTCCCAAAGTGCCGGGATTACAGGCATGAGCCACCGCACCTGGCCTAAGGCTCAGTTTTTGGCCTTTTATCCTCCCTCCCTCCCTACTCCTCCCTGAAGGAGTTTTACGCATTCTTCAGCTACCACATCTGTTTTGGGGTCTGTCAAGTCCACACCTCCAGGCTCTCCATCTGAATACTTTCACCACCCCACTGTCATTTCAGTCTTAATCTGCTGAAAACTCAATACATAATATTTGCTATGGTTTGCCTGTGTCCCCACCCAAATCTCACCTTGAATTTTAATTCCCATAATCCCTACATGTCAAGTGCAGGACCAGGTGGAGGTAACTGAATCATGGAGGCAGTTTCCCCCATGCTGTTATCGTGATAATGAGTGAGTCTCATGAGATCTGCTGGTTTTATAAGCATCTGGCATTTCCCCTGCTTGCACTCACTCTGTCCTGCTGCTCTGTGAAGAAGGTGCCTGCTTTTCCTTTGCCTTTTGCCATGATTGTAAGTTTCCTGAGGTCTCCCCAGACACGTGGAACTGAGAGTCAATTAAACCTCTTTCCTTCATAAATTACTCGGTCTTGGGTATTTCTTCATAGCAGCGTAAGAACAAACTCATAGAATGTTTTTCTCCCAAATCAGCTCCTCCTCTTGGATTTCCTACTTCCACTCATGGCTCCAAAGTCTCAAGAATCTTTTTTTTTTTTCACTCTATCCAGCTAATTACCATGCCACACTGATTCTTCTTTAGTAGCAGCTCCATAGCTCTTCCTTCTTTCACATTCATAGTCACCACTCCGGCTCAAGTTCCTTCTTGTAGGGCATATGCTGTCATTCCATGCAGGCTCCCCGTGTCTCATAGCTTCTGGGTCCTATTTGTCTTACCATCAGCTGTGGCCCACAAATTACGTTCCTACAGCACTTCCAGCTGCATGGCTCCTTCCATCAGCCACTGAAGAAATCCTACACCTTAGCATGGTGTAAACAACTAAATCCCACCTCTGAGTTCAGCTGCAGCTCTAGCACATAGTTCTGTGCAAGTTCAAACTCACTTCACGCTCTCAGAATCTCTGCTAAAAAATGCATGGTATATCCATCTCATGAAATACTATTCAGCAGTAAAAAAGAACGAAGTACGGATGCAAGCTATGACATGACTGAACCTGGGAGGTATCGTGCTACGTGAAAGCAGCCAGGCACAAAAGGCTGCACACTGTATAACTCTATTAATACGAAATGTCTAGAATAGGCAAATCCATAGAGACAGAAAGGAGACTAGTAGTAGTCAGGAGCTAGAAAAAGGGGTGAATGAGCAATGACTGCTAATAAGTATGGGGGTTCTTTGGGGGTTGATGAGATGCTCTAAAATTAGATAGTGGTGACGGTTTCACAACTCTCTGAAAATACTAAAAGCCACTGAATGGTATGCTTTGAAAGGGTGGCTTTTACGGTCTGTGAATTCTATCTCAACAACGCTGATACGGTTTTGTTTTTTGTTTCTTGAGATGGAGTCTCGCTCTGTAGTCCAGGCTGGAGTGCAGATCTCGGCTCACTGCAAGCTCCGCCTCCCGGGTTCACACCATTCTCCTGCCTCAGCCTCCCGAGTAGGTGGGACTACAGGCGCCCACCACCAGCCCGGCTAATTTTTTTGTATTTTTAGTAGAGACGGGGCTTCACCATGTTAGCTAGGATGGTCTCGATCTCCTGACCTCACGATCCGCCCGCTGCGGCCACCCAAAGTGCTAAGATTACAGGCATGAGCCAGCACGCCCAGCCTGACACGGGTATTTTTAAAAGTGCGTTGCATGGCTGTCCCTTGGTCTGCGTGGACTGCCTCCTTGTGTGTTTTGTGTGGTCGTGTCATGAGCGTCTTCTCAGAGGGGCTTTATCTGGGGGAATTCCCTGCAGCATAAGTTGGTGCCACGGCCCTGCAGGAGCTTCCCAGGCACCTCCAGGTTCTCCCGGGCCCAGAACCCCTTGATGGGTGGATTATCAGAGAGTTTCTTGATTGCATGGTAGTTTACATTCAGTCACCTGCTCACGTGCTTCCAGGCTATCTGATCTGGGTCCCATGGTTATAAGGGATGTCTTCCCTTGCCCCGCAACCCCCAAAGTCAAACAGAGTCGGGCAACCTTCTATGTTGTCTTCCTGCATCAGCAGGTGGAGGTTTCCTCTGCCTACTACTCCCCTAAGGGTGCAGTCCTTTGATGGAACCAGCTTCATCGGGGATCCCAGGTTCAACCCCCATCTCAGAGTGCCCAAGCTCTCATCCGCTATTCCCACAGGGTCATTAAAGCCTCAGGCCCGAGGACCCAGCGACTGGTAACTCTCGCGGGGGATATCACTTAACTCACGCACTCAGCATTTTCCTTCCCTGTTCTCTTTTCATTCTGAGACTCTTAGACTGTGTCTTGCTTACCAGCTCAGCTATGCACTTAAAAGATCTGTTCCAATTCACCTCCTTTTCTAAATGTTTGTATCAGGAAGGTTTTCAAGTTATCTAGTCCAAAACACGACCCAAACCTTCACACTATAGCATATTCAGCCTTCTTTCATGCTTCGTGGTTTTCTCCAACCAAGAATTCACTCATTCTTTTCCTGCCAAGAAAACTGTATCCCATCTTCAAGAACCAGTTCCTTTTCCATCTCCATCATTAATCTTTCCTTGACTATCTCAAGTTCTTTCTCTCCCCTACAATCCTTTCCACTATCTATGTTAGTTTTGAATAACGTATGATTGCTCCATTTTTTTTTCTTTTTTGAAATGGAGTCTCTCTTTGTCACCAGGCTGGAGTGCAGTGGTGTGATCATGGCTCACTGCAACCCCCGCCTCCCAGGTTCAAGGGACTCTCCTGCCTCAGCCTCCCGAGTAGCTTGGATGATAGGTGCCCACCACCACACCTGGCCAATTTTTGTATTTTTAGTAGAAATGAGATTTCACCATGTTGCCCAGGCTGGTCTCAAATTCCTGACCTCAGATGATCTGCCCCTCTTGGCCTCCCAAAGTGCTGAGATTACAGGGGGGAGCCACCAGGCTTTGTCTATTCTGTGTTTCTTTTCATCAGCAAAATTCTAAAGCTCTCGGTGAAAGTGACTTAGGGCTGATGCCCTTGGAGACACGCTTTCCCCTGCCTCTACACTTTGTACATGTCATGCATCTCTCATTCTGCTTGGATCCAATCCCCCCTTCTCAAGCTACCCACTCAGTTAACTTCTAAGAGGCCGTTGAGACTCACCCAACTATGCCTTCCTCTGAGAATCATTCACCATCCCCTACTCTCCCACCACTAAAAAGAACTGATCACCACCCTATCGCGCAACTACTGGCTCTTACACATGCCCTATTACACGGAGCACTCCCTATATAATTGTTGCCTGACTTTCTCTTCTTCTCTGAGCTTCTTGTGAGGAAAGGCTGTGTCTCATTCATCTCTGTGTCCCCCATACCTAGCGCCTCCCCCACAGCCTATAACCCATATTTGTTTCATGTTTGGAGAATCTGAACCCTAGAGTTAAAGCCAAAGTGGAAAGCTGAGTGAGAGTCAGGCGTCCCGAACCCGAGAAGTGGGTGGCTGTGCTATCAGGCAACGCCAGCGCCTAGGAATTTTACCCAGTTGCAATTTCAATCAGCCAGCCAAGACTACACAATCCCTGAGCGACAAAGCGTTCTGACACTCTGATAAGCACTTCCACGTTTATCTCATTTAATTCTCTCTGACTTGTAGTGTTTATCTCGCTGTTACTTGTAGCAAAGTTTCGTTTCAGCCCCTATCTAGCCCTTTACAGAAAAAGTCTGCCAATTCCAATTTGGGACTTAAGTGAAAAACTGGGAAACCAGAATGGAAACTAGGCCTTTCTGTGATTTCCTGGCGCCACACTTTCCGATGCTCACAGCAAGGCTGCAATCTGAGCAGGTGATGCAGGAGCACCCCAAGCTCTATACTGACAAGTGTCTCTTTGTATGACAGCCACAGAGTGCCCACATTCAGAGATACTCCACATTTCAAAAACATGACCTCATTTTATAACAGATGCGGGCAAGGTTGCAGAGAAAAGGGAATGCTCCTACACAGCCAGCAGGAATGTAAACTACTCCGGTCACTGTGGACAGCAGTCTGGCGATTTCTCAAAGAACTGGAAACAGAGCTCCCAATCAATCCAGCCAGCCCATTATTGGGTATATACGCAAAGGACTAGAAATCATTCTACCATAAAGACGCACACACGCATATGTTCATCACAGCACTATTCTCAAGACCAAAGACACAGACTCAACCTAAATGACCATCGGTGGTGGACTCAAAGAAAATGTGGTACAAATATACCATGGAATATTACGCAGCCATAAAAAAGAGTAAGATCATGTCCTTTGGAGCAACATGGATGGAACTGGGAGCCATTATCCTAAGCAAATTAACCCAGGAACAGAAAACCAAATACTGTATACTCTCACTTGTAAGTGGGAGCTAAACACTGAGTACACATGGACACAAAGAAGGGAACAGACACTGGGGCCTCGTGAGGGTGGAGGGTGGGAGGAGGGTGAGGGTCAGAAAACTACCTATCAGGTACCGTGCTTATTACCTGGATGATGAAATAATCTGTACACCAAACCCCCTTAACACACAATTTACCCATCTAGCAAACCTGTATATGTGCCTCTGAAACCTAAAATAAAAGTTTAAAGGAAAAATAAATAAAATAGGACCTCATTTTACCTTTAAGATATACTTCATCTGGGTAAATCTTAACTACCTCAACAACAGCAATACATTTTTAAATGGGTGCCTCTAATTTATTTTAAATTATCTGTATTATTATTGTTGGGGAGCAAATTTTTTTCCTGAAACGAAAAATTCAAGCTTTCACTCATGGCCTAGGGAAAAAATATTTTGCCCTCTGTCTATCATTTATTACCTCATATTGTGAGTCAGGGACAAAAACCAGTTTCCCCCACTGTCTTCTGCTTCCTGCCTGAAGTCTCAAATCTCTGTTTTGCAATGTTTTCCTGAAACACACATCTGCTGGTAGCAACGTCTTGACAAGGGCAGCCCAGTAGACGAGAATAAACACCATCAACTGGCATGTAACTCAAAGTCATTTTGATGAGTCCTTGCTCCAGACAGGTGTCAGCACACTGTGGCTCAGGGGCCCGCTGCCGCCTGCTTTTAGTAAATAAGGTTTTACTGGAACACAACCACACCCATTTCTTTGCATATTGCCTGTGGCTGTGCTCTTTTCACAAGGAAGACAGAAGACCTTGATCTCCAACAGCAGAGTTGAGTGGTTACAACAGAAACCATCTGGGGGCCGCGCAGGCGCGGTGGCTCATTCCTGTAATCCCAGCACTTTGGAAGCCAAAGTGGGAGGATCTCCTGAGTCCAGGAGTTCAAAACCAGCCTGGGTAACATAGTGAGACCCTGTCTCTACAGAAAGAAAGAAGGGGGCCGGGCGCGGTGGCTCAAGCCCGTAATCCCAGCACTTTGGGAGGCCGAGACGGGCGGATCACGAGGTCAGGAGATCAAGACCATCCTGGCTAACACGGTGAAACCCCGTCTCTACTAAAAAATAAAAACACTAGCCGGGTGAGGTGGCGGGCGCCTGTAGTCCCAGCTACTCGGCAGGCTGAGGCAGGAGAATGGCGTAAACCCGGGAGGCAGAGCTTGCAGTGAGCTGAGATCCGGTCACTGCACTCCAGCCTGGGCGACAGAGCGAGACTCCGTCTCAAAAAAAAAAAAAAAAAAAGAAAGAAAGACGGGGAGAGGGGAGAAAGCTTAAAAAAATGGATCTTCAGCCTGGCGCCGTGGCTCACGCCTGTCTTTGGGAGGCCGAGGCGGGTGGATCACCAGAGGTCAGGGGTGTGAGATCAGCCTGGCCAATATAGTGAAACCCCATCTCTACTAAAAATACAAAATTAGCCAGGTGTGATGGCGCATGCCTGTAATCCCAGCCTACTCAGAAGGCTGAGGCAGGAGAATTGCTTGAACCCGGGAGGTGGAGCTTGCAGTGAGCTGAGATCGCGCCACTGCACTCCAGCCTGTGCAACAAGAGCGAAACTCAGTCTCAAAAGAAGAAAAAAAAAAACCATCTGGTGTGCGAAACTTAAGATGTTTATCATTTGCCCCTTTACAAAAGAGTTTTGACGACACTGGCTCCAGAAAGACAAAAAGGGAAGAAGCTAGGCTGTTCTGATATTTCCTGGGGCCTTGCTTTCAGGTGCTTCAACAAGGCCTAGACCTGAACAGGCAAAGCAGGTGGACCAACATTCTCTGTTGTCGATTTTTAGTTGCATGATAGCCACATAGCACTTGCCTTCTGAGACCCCTTCCCCTAGTCTTTCAGGCAGGCTCTCATGGGGCAAGCTTGCATCCTCCTGCTTTCTGAGTGCCTCCATTTGTTCGGGGAGTTCTCTAACCAGATGGCAAGCCCTCAGAGGCCCTCTGGGTCCCACGACTCATGCTGAGCTTTCCTCCAGGCTGCTCAGTGAACCTGACTGCCTTCTTTGATCTCCATCATTTAATTTTTGTTTGTTTGTTTGTCTGAGACAAGGTCCTGCTCTGTTGCCCAGGCTGGAGTGCAATGGCGCCATCATAGCTCACTGCAGTCTTGACCTCCTGGGCTCAAGCCATCTTCCTGCCTCAGCCTCCTAAGTAGCTGGGACTACAGGTGTGGGCCATCATGCCTGGCTAATTTTGTTCTTTTTGGTACAGATGAGGTCTCACTATGCTGCCCAGTCTCGTCTCGAACTCCTGGGCTCGAGCCATCCTCCTGCCTCGGCCTCTCAAAGTGCTGGGATTACAGGCATGAGCCACCACACCTGGCCTGGATCCTCTCTCTTGAAATGTGGCAGATCCACATAGTTTGAAGAGGGCAGCTACAATGACACACTGTTGGACATCATTGGACTTGACAGTTACCCAGCTTGCCCGAGCCACCTTGCCTCAGTCTACACTTCTGCCTTCTGCACGCACACTCAGACAGCACCTGCCCAATCCACATCATAAAAGGGAAAGAAGTCTGCCTCCCTACACACACCTAAGGTGTGCTTAATGTTAAATAATAAAATGTTGCTCAATAATTCTATGAATCGAAGCAGAATAGCTTCATGAGTTTTTCACAATACCAGCCTGCTAGCTGGCACCTCTTTGAGTAAGTGACATCTGTGTGCACTCACCTGAGATGGGCAGCACTGTCCTTCACATTACTTGGTGACAAAAACAGATAGAGCCTCAAAGCTTGAGAAGTGATCTACAGACCACCACTGTGTTATGGTCCACATATGATGTTATGGTGACGTGCTTTAGGTAAGGCTGACCTGGGCTTGAATCCTAACTTTCCTACTTATAATGTTGTATATTTCAGCCTAATGACATCATCTTCCTGGCCTCCACCTTCCCATGTATAAAATGGGGATAGCAAAATCTATTTCACTGGATGGCTGAAAGATTAAACGAAGAAATGTACGTAAAACCCTCACAGCACTTGATACAGAGCACTGACCGCTCAATGGTAACTACTGTGCCTCAGAAAAATGCAGGATACATTTATTGTTTGTGGGCTGGTAGTTTGGCAGCAAATGTCATTACCCACTATGTGTGAAGAGTTGGGAATGCATATTGTAGTGATCAAACACAAGATGCTCCCCAAGTTCATGGAGCTTACAAATTATTCACCTGTGAGGTTACATACGAAATATCCAAATAGCTCTTGGGAACCCAATTTTGGACAGTGAGGGAGAAACCAATGTCCTAGAGCATAAAGTAAGCCTGTGAGTGAAGCAAAATTGACATGCAGATCCCAGTTCTCCTACTTGTTCATTCACGTTTGCCCTCATTTTAACTTGACTAATTCATGTTTGCCCTCATTTTAACTTGACGATTACAGATAAGAAATATGCTTGTTCTTTACCCTCTAAAATTGTCAACCAAATAAAAATTGTCAACCAAATAAAATGGAGAAAGGAAGACAAGCTTCAAAGGCTACATGGGAACCCAGAATTGGCACAGAGGGACACAGAGTGTGGGAACAGGTTTGGAGACCATTAAAGTATGGAAAACATCTGGTAAGTGATCCATTCGTCACTGCTTGGTTGCCGAAGAGGGTCCCTTAGCCAAGTTCTTTAATATGAATGTGAAAGTGGTAGATCGAATTCTATAGATTAGGAAAAGGAAAGACAAGAAAGTGGACACCATGGTCAAGGAAAAACATACTCTTAATGCTCCCAAGGACTACATGTCTGTCTGTAAATGTCAACGCTTTAAGCATGCAACTAACAAGAAAACAAGCCTTCCCTGATTACATTTTTCTCCCCCTATTTTTTTTTCTTTTTTTTTTTTTTCTTTTGGCTCTTCTCAGCTCCCATTCTCACCAAGAAGTTTTAGCTCAAATTGGGAGGTAGAAACCCTGTCTGACCCGACACCAGAGCCATCTCTCAACAAACTTACCTGCAAAAGCACCTGGGAGGGAAAACAGCAAAGCCACGTGCCAGCAAACCTCAGGCAGCTCTGTTGCTCTTCCCAAGCTGGGCAGGTCCTGGCTTCCAGGATCATGTTCCCACTGGGAGTAGGACAAGAACCAGAAAATGCCAGAGGCACACAGCTTTGGGGGCTCCCGAGGTGCCAATATACCCCTTACTGAGTATATTTCTTTAAGGTTGAATGGTTTTTACAACTTTTTCTAAACCAATGGTTCAAGTAATTATTAAATGCCAACTATGTGTCCTACATTGCAATAAATGCAGCGAGGTCTTTCAGGCCCGTCAAACATGAGAGGAGTCAAGAACATCGGGAATAACAGTGAATGATTCTTAATAGAATCCATGTGGATGCATGACAAATGTCCCACACTGCCAAGCCTGTTGACACAATATGAAAGCCCTTTGCTTGGGGTAATTGTCCCCTTCACCAATAGACATAACATCATATACAAGACTCTTAGAAGAGCCAGCTAAGCTTTTCACTGAGTACTGTGGCCTTGGAGAAGCTGAGAATTGCAAAAATAGTCGGCAGTTTTCAAAACCACTCAAAGCAGCGAGGGGCTTTCGAAATTGCTCAGACACGTGTTTGGCTGGTCTAGGGTGGCTCTCCTGGAAAGAGGCCATGCTGAAGCTTCGAAGCCAGCAGAGTGCATGCCAGACTTTCAGCGGCTAGCAAGGAATGGAATTTTAATATCCAGGAATGAAGGAAGAGGGGAGAATAACAAATGATCTGACATCTGTTATTACATTGCTCTTGCATCATGCGAGGAAATCCCTGCCTTCTGCAATGCAGCCTTCTCAACTGGGTCTTGAAACGTAAGACTGCCTTGACCTTATATCCATTTGCACTTCTGCCAGCTGCACACATGTGTGCCTTCTTGCCACAACCACACCGTTACTTGCACGGTGCACGGCTTGGTTCTCAGACTTCAGACCTGGGACTAAAGGCCGACACCATTTATTAGCCAACTCATCTACTTGTACAAAGTCTCAGTTTCTCCATCAGTAAAATGGGGATGACAACCAAATTATTTTAAAGATTGAAGGTTCTTGTATTAAATCATTCACATAATACTCTTAGCTATTTTGGAAATCTCCCATGCCATATTTTTAAGAAGTGCCTGAATTATTTTATGATTAAAGGTACATTTAGGAGACCCTGATTTAGTTCATTAGTTTTTCTCTGGACAATTTGGGGCAGGGTTTATTTTTCTGAGGGTTATTTGGCAAGAAGATTCTTGATCATTCTCCCACAGGAAGTGGAAGGCAACCCTGAGGCACTGCACTGGACTAGGTTTGGGGCTAAACCCTGAAGTGACTCTGGCATCTGAGATGCATTTCGTTAGTTACTAATATGCTTGATGATTTTTTCATAAGTTTATTGAATCTTCTTATTTCTTTCTAGTAGTTTGTTTTATAACCTTTGCTCATTTTCTTATATAGGATTAATTTTCATTAATCTGGAACAGTTCTTTACATATTAGTGATACACTTCTGTCTTTTTCCTGTATGCAATTTTCTAGTCTTTTGTTTACTTTTTTTTTTGTTTACAACAAAAATTTAAAATTTTTATGTAGCTAAAGTTACTGATTTTCCCCCTTTGTAATTACTTTTAGGCTTAAAAGTGATTATACTACTTTTAGGCTTAGAAAGTTTCTTCCCACTTGAAAATCAGTTAAATAAGCACCTGTATTTTTTTTTTTTTTTTAACATATTTTGGAGTGTGGCTCATTGATTACCTTTAGCCTTGTAATCCATTTGGAATTCTTAGCCTGGTAACAGTTTTAAATGTTATAAATTGGCACAGACTTTTTAGAGAATGTTTTTGGAAAATGTACCAAACCCACAAATTAGCTGGTATTCTTTGCCCCAGTAATTCCAATTCTAAGAATCTAATTTAAGAAAATGACAGGGCATGCGTCAGAGATTTCTACATGAAGACAGTCATCCCAATGGGGGTTATAATCGCAAAAAAATGGCAATGGCTGAAAAGTCTCTAATGGGTGGTAGGGTGAATAAATATTCTGCAGCTACACGCTCCCATATGGTAACTATTAGCCACATATAACTATCCAAATTTAAATTTATTAAAATTAAATAAAATTAAAAATTCAGTTCCTCACTTGCATTAGCCATACCTCACTAGCTCAACACCCATATGTGACTAGTGGCTATTGTTTGGACAGCACAGGTGTAGAACATTCCCATTCTCATAGAAGCTTCTAGTGAACAGTATTGCTCTATGGCCATTAGAATCAGGTTTTTAAAGAATATTTAACACCATAAGATACATTCATGATATGGGGGTGAATAAAAACATCAGAATACAAACTATTTGGTAGTCACAGGAATTCAGATTGGTTGCAGTTAATTTAATCATAAATATCTTCAGCAAGGTATGTTTGTTCAGAGGAAACACAAACCCTGGCCCCCCCCAAAAAAGCTTTTTTTTAAGAAAGCAAAAGAAAGAACATCTGAAGATCCATAGGTACCTAGGAATTAAATGAGATGCCTGGGGAAACCTAGTACAGGGCACCCACTCAGTAACTGTTTAGTGATTCAAAATCCAAATGGGAATTATCATACTGATCACATGTCAGCCTAATTAACACTGTATTCTGTGGCCCACAATGGTCTTAAAAGAAGCCATGATTATTCTTCTGTCAGCATCTATCATACAGTCATCAATGTCACAAAACAACTTGATCAACAAATGGCACTTAAGAACTTGTAAGTACATAGGGCCGGACGCAGTGGCTCAAGCCTGTAATCCCAGCACTTTGGAAAGCTGAGGCGGGCAGATCACCTGAGGTCAGGAGTTCGAGACCAGCCTGGCCAACACAGTGAAATCCCACTTCTACTAAAAATACAAAAATTAGCTGGGCATGGCGTCGAGCACCTGTAATCTCAGCTACCTGGGGGAACTGAGGCAGGAGAACTGCTTGAACCCGGGAGGTGGAGGTTGCAGTGAGCCGATATCGTGCCATTGCACTCCAGCCTAGGTGACAGAGTAAGACTTCGTCTCAAAAAGAAAAAAGAACTTGTAGCACATAATGCAAATAACTTCACAGGGTATTTGGTAAATAAGGAAAGGCTGTGTGGCCTCTAAAACATCAATAAATATCAGCCACTGTAAGAGAAAGCTTCACTTTGGTGTAACGAAAACTTTGGGAAAATCTTTGGGAAACCTACAAGTAACTTGAGCCCTAAGGGACTCTAGTTTGGATTTCGCAGACACAGACAAAAAACTGAAAATCCTAAAACATCACAGAAGAGATTTGAACAATAACTTAAACAAACGTTTTCTTTAGCTTCCCAGTAAGAACTAAAAGCTAAACAAAAGGGGTTTTAAAAAAATCTTTAAAGGAGCAGAGAGCAAACAAAACCGTGAGAAAAAAATATCTGAGAGAAGATGCAAATTTTAAGAGGTAAGCTCAGCATTTGGGACCACTTGTGTCTAAAGGATGTTTGTCACAGCCAAAGAGATACCTGAGAGGCTGCGCATCCCCTTTGCAGCTTAGGGATGCTCTGGCAAACCTTCTACACTGTGTGCAAAGCAGAAATACACCAGCTCCTAAAAGGACTGCAGTCCAGCTTCGAGCCATCTGGGCTGCCCAAACACCTCCACCCCTGAAACTGGACTACAGTAATCCCAGATTTTAATTCCCCCAGGGACCTGACAGAATCAAGCCCAAACCTTCTCTAGAGGAAGAGACCATCATCCTAGGCCTCAAACTATTTTCTACAAGCAGATTTTCAAATATTATATTCATCATTCGATCACTGCCAATGTAGAATACCGTACCTGGTAAAAACTATCCTTAAAGGATAAAAGTAAAATAAATCCTTTTCAGACAAAGATAGAGAATTCTTTTAAAAAAATATGCTCATGGATGACGTTCCTCATGCAAAAGAAAAGGAACCCCAGGTGGAAAGTCAAGAAAGCAGAAGGAAGAGAATGTCAAAAATGGAGCAGTTTTCCAGTTGCGCTCTGGACAAGCACATGATGTTAAAGAACGACTAAAAGCTGATTCACAAAGCAAGGTTATTTTATTTTCCCCCTACATTAGTTAGACATTATATTTGGCTATCCTCTAAAACAAGCTTGTCCAACCCCCGGCCCTTGGGCCACATGCAGCCCAGGACGGCTTTGAATGCAGTACAGCACAATTTCATAAACTTTCTTAAAACACTGTGAGTTTTGTGTGATTTTTTTTTTTACCTCATTAGCTATTGTTAGTGTGAGTGTATTTTATGTGTGGCTCAAGACAATTCTTCTTCTTCCAGTGTGGCCCAGGGAAGCCCGAAGATTGGACATCCCTGCTCTGAAAGAAAACAGTTAAACCCTAGTCTCACATCATATTTTGGAATATGTTTTTGCTCTATTGGAGTATAGGAAAACCAGATGCCATGTAGAAGATACAGATTTCACTGCTGGATTTTTAAAACAGAAATGGCCATAGAAGCCATTTATAAAGTAGTAGATTGAGAAAAAAAATAGTTGCAATAGTTTATCAGATAGGAGTATGTTCAACAGCATGTGAGGTGCGACCTAGAGGTGGACGCAGGTGGGACAGAGAGTTTTTACGAGATTCGAGATAGTATCTCACTCAGTAAATCACAAATGTATTGTGAATTGATTAAAAAAAATGGAATAGGCTGGGCGTGGTGGCTCATACCTATAATCTCAGCACTTTGGGAGGCTGAGATAGGCGGATCACCTAAGGTCAGGAGTTTGAGAGCAGCCTGGCCAACATGATGAAACCCTGTCTCTACTAAAAACACAAAACTCAGCCAGACGCAGTGGTGGATGCCTGTAATCCCAGCTACTCAGAAGGCTGAGGCAGGAGAATCCCTTGAACCCAGAAGGCAGAGGTTGCATGCAGTGAGCTGAGATCGCACCATTGTCCTCCTGCTTAGGCAACAAGAGCAAAACTCCATCTCAAAAAAATAAATAAAATAAAATAGATAACGAATTTTAAAAGACAAACTAAGAGATTTACGTTTTCGAAGAATGTAAAGAAATTAGCTGGTCTGGCAACCATTAGCTCTGTTTTCTATTATGTGAGTTTGAAATGTATTGTAAATGCAAGATTCTGACATTTATGATACCAAAATAAGATAAGAAATAGTCTTTTCCAGTGGTTTGCAAGAAAAGTATAAATAGTCGTATTTTCAGGAATCTAATTTTTCAACATAAACTACATGACCCCTGAATGTCTCCCCACCACCCAGGAATTTTAAGATTCATCCTAAATTTTGTGACAACATCAGTCCTGATTTACTGAGACCTGAGTTCTTTATTTTAAGGAGGCTTCCAGTGATTCTATTCCACTGTTCTCAGAGGAATCATCACTGAACAGAATTATTCCATCAATGATCGTGGATTAATTGGTCCTGTCGACGTATTCCTATCTTACTTACATTATCCACTCTGCCAGTGCCCTTTATTTCAAGGGGTTTCTACAGCACGTCCCTCTGCTCTCTTAAAACCACCATGCTGAAATGACAGTTCATGTCAATGACTTAACTGAATCCGCTCAGGCAGGCTCTCCATAGGCAGGAATCACTGGATGGTAAAGCTGACGTTTGGCATCTACTGAACTTTATTCGCAAAGCAAGTCTTTGTCCCAGGCAAAAGCGAGAGAGAATAAATGGGCAGTTGGCACCCACTCACCTGCCGCAGTTTGGTTCCCACCATAGAAGCACTGCTGTCAAGCACGAATACCACATTCTTGGGTAAAGGAGGAAGGTCTTTAGGAGCAAAGTAGTGCACAAAATAGCCATTTAGAACCTGGTAGAGGGAAAAGAAAGTAAAAACGGTAGTACCTAGAGTAAGGAGGAAAAATATCTGAAGTGGGTATTCTATGGAATTTCTAAAAGTTAAAGCACGACACAGAGCTTAGGGTCAGATTCCACACCAGGAGTAGAATTATCTAAGCCCCTATCCCTCCAAGAGAACTCATTGCTAATTTAATCTGTATAAGGGTAGACTCTTCCCTTTAAAATTGATCAATGATGACTACCAGTTCAAGTTTAATTATCCATCCCCCGGACCTTTGCTACTTGAGAATTCTGCTTCCTTCACTATCTGTTTTTTTTACCAAGCATCTTACAAGCTGAGACATCAAGATTCTCTACATTCTGGATGCAATTAATAGGTTTTAATATCCCCACCCTGTCTCTGGAACAATAAGACCTAAAGGAAAATGAGCAGTCTCTTTTAATTAAAATGGAACATGGACCAAGTGCAGTGGCTCATGCTGGTAACCCCAGAGCTTTGGGAGGCTGAGACGGTCAGATCACTTGAGGTCAGGAGTTCGAGACCAGCCTGGCCACCATGGCAAAACCCCATCACTACTAAAAATACAAAAATTAGCGGGGCATGGTGGTGGGGTGCCTGTAATCCCAGCTACTTGGGAGGTTGAGGCAGGAGAATCGCTTGAACCTGGGAGACAAAGGTTGCAGTGAGCCAAGATTGGCCACTGCACTCCAGCCTGGGTAACAGAGTAAGACTTGGTCTCAAAAATAAAATAAAATGGAGCATGAACTAAAATTCTAATTTCATCTAAAACACCACAGAGAGCTTGATATTACAGATTTTACTTGCTCTGCAGATTACTGAAGCCAGAAATAGGTACCCTCACCAAAAAAATACCACTAGTCTCTTTGAAGAAATATTTTGGGTTAAAACGAATTTACTAAGAAGCAGAAAGTTCTCTCTCCCTTAGGTAAATACTGGAATCCACAGTCTAAGTCTATCCAAAGTATCGACCAACCAATGTGAAATAGCAACAACAATCCCATTACCTGGATGTCCCCAATGCTCTGTTCTCTGTTGACGTCATATCTAATGATAAAGTCTCCCAAAACTCCATTCTGGGCAATCTTGGCCTGTTGTACTACACTAGGTTTAAAAATGATGTTGGCAAACGTTTCATTTTGGTTGATGACAGTAGATGGGGGAGGCCCAGAATCATCTGCAAACAAGACAGAAACATAATAATTTAATATATTTTTTCCAAAAAGAAATAAGAACTGTTTGGTAGACACAGAGTTTTAGATTTCATTTTATTACAGGCTTGTATTTCACAGGAACTTCTAAGACTGTACTCATATATCACAATGTGACGAATATGTCATCATGTAGCTCCCCTCTTATGCCTCTTTCTGAACCTTATGAAAATTTTTAAAACACACAAAAGTAGAGAGAATAGTAAAACGAATCCCTGTATCCATCACCCAGTTTTAACAAGCATCAGCATGTTACCAATCTTTAGTATCTGTTTTTATCTATTCCCCATTTTTTCCTAGAGTATTTTAAAAACAAATTCCAGACACCATTATTTCATCCATAAATACTGCAGTATGCCTTTACCTGTAAGAACTCTTTTACTAACATAACCACAAAACCATTATCACAAGTGACAAAATTAATGCTCAATGCCCTATTATTATCTAATTCTCAGTTTGTATTGAAATTTGTCTGATTCCCTAAAGAAAGGGTCTTAGTATGGTTGATTTGTTTGAATCAAGATCAGAACAGAGTCCCCAGTCACATTCCATTTTTGTTTCTTGCTTCTTTTAATCTCCAGTGTCTGCCTCCACCTCTTTTCTGATGCTACATATATGTGATAAATCGCTGGTCATTTGTCCTACAAGATTTCTCTTTTTCTGTATTCTTTTTTTTTTCTTTTGAGACAGAGTCTCACTCTGTCACCCAGAGTACAATGGTGCAATCACAGCTCATTGCAGCCTCAAACTTTTGGACTCAAGTGATTCTCACTTCGGCCTCCCCAGTAGCTGGGACTACAGGCACGTACTAGCATGCCTGGATAATTTTTTGTTGTCGTTTTTTGTAGAGACAGGGTCTTGCTATGTTGCTCAGACTGGTCTTGAACTCCTACACTCAAGCTATCCTCCTGCCTTGGACTCCCAAAGTTCTACAAGTACAGGCGTGAGCCACCATGCCCAGCCTGTGGCTCATTAAAAAAAAAAAAAAAAAAAAAAAATTCTCAAAGCTTTTTAACATGAAATTCAGCATATAAATTTGAATTACAGAAAGATAAACAGATAAATGGATGTTATGTAATTTATGAAAACCTAATGCGATGACAGATTAAGCAAAGAGCATCCCATCTTTTACTCCTGACCTTCATTTCCTGTTAGAACACAGAAAATTATTTACCAAACTACTCACGTTTGTAAACCCAAACAACACTATATGTATGTACTTAGCAATAAAAACCCAAAGGATGAGGTCTGCATGCACCACGGAAAATATGAAAACATAAACAAGAATTCTTAATCATAAGGGCATGTGGAGGCTTTTTATCCAGATATTGAATCAAAGCCAGACTTAAAACTGCTGCAAAGCCTCTGATTATCTTTTTAAATGTACTCAAGTAGATAGCATGAAATAGGCTGACCAGCAATTTCCCATCTCCAATTAGCAGAATGAAAAAGGAAATGAGGCGTTAAGTGGCCACAGTAATTTGTATTTAAAAATAAACTTCCTTTTGCTGAGGGTTTATTAGACACAAAAGTCAAAGGAAGTTTAAACATTTCCTCTAACAAAACAGACAATTATTTTTCAGAGACAATTTAGGTGTAACCTTAACAGGAACCACAAGGTAGAACAGATTCTTCTATTATTTGCACTTATCAAGGACAGGGATTTTGGAAGTGATCAGAGAGCCAGCAAAGAGAAAAGTTTATTTTTGTAGGGAGACAGTTACATAAGAGAGAACATGCATCCACAGATCTGCTCATCTGAAGGAGTTGGGAAAATCCAGACAGGGCATGGACAGTTCCGCATGGCTGGGGAGGCCTCGGGAAACTTACAATCATGGCGGAAGGCAAAGGAGAAGCGAGCAAGTCCTCACGGCTGCAGGAGCGAGAGACAGAGGTGGGCAGCGCCAGACTTTTAAACCATCAGATCTCGTGAGAACTCACTCACTATCACGAGAACAGAAACGGGGAAATTCACCTCCATTGCCGCTCCTCTGACACATGGGGATTACAATTCCAAACGCGATTTCGGTGGGGACACAGAGCCAAACCATATCAATTTCCAACCTTAACTATATAAAATAGAAGGAGGGCCCAGGCGCGGTGGCTCACGCCTGTAATCCCAGCACTTTGAGAGGCTGAGGCGGCTGGATCACCTGAGGTCAGGAGTTCAAGATCAGCCTGGCCAACATGGAGAAACCTCGTCTCTACTAAAAATACAAAAAAGTAGATGGGTGTGGGCCGGGCGCGGTGGCTCAAGCCTGTAATCCCAGCACTTTGGGAGGCCGAGACGGGCGGATCACGAGCTCAGGAGATCGAGACCATCCTGGCTAACACGGTGAAACCCCGTCTCTACTAAAAAAATACAAAAAACTAGCCGGGCGAAGTGGCGGGCCCCTGTAGTCCCAGCTACTCGGGAGGCTGAGGCAAATGGCGTAAACCCAGGAGGCGGAGCTTGCAGTGAGCTGAGATCCGGCCACTGCACTCCAGCCTGGGCGACAGAGCGAGACTCCGTCTCAAAAATAAATAAATAAATAAAAATTAAAAAATTAAAAAAAAAAAAAAGTAGATGGGTGTGGTGGCTGTAATCCCAGCTACTCAGGAAGCTGAGGCAGGAGAATATCACTTGAACCAGGGAGGCAGAGGTTGCAGTGAGCTGAGATTGCGCCATTGCCCTCTAGCCTGAGCAACAAGAGCAAAATTCCATCCCACAACACCCCCACCCCCGCAAAAAAAAAAATAGAAGGAGCAATTAAATATACAACTATAAACACAAGTCAAACTTGGGATACCACAAGGCAATAAAAACAAAAGAACTAATATTGCTATTTAAAACATGGTTAAACCTCACAGTCTTCTTGAAAATATCAGATACAAAAGGGCATGTTCTCTCTGCTTCCGTCTGCATAAAGTTCAAGAGGAGCAGGAAATATCCATGGCAACTGGAATAGAACAGTGCTGGCTTTTGAGGGCCAGCTAGGGACCGGGAAAGAGGACATGGTAATTTTGAGGAAGGGTGAAAATATTTCATGTCTTGATGTGGAAGACAGTTGTATGAGTGTACACCTATGTAAAATTTTATCAAGCTGTACACATGACATTTGTACCCTTTATGGTGTATGTACACCCCAGTTATTAACATTTAAATTTATTGTTAGCAAAGTAGATTAAACAGGCATGGAACATAACAATGTTATTTGCCAAACCGACCCCTCTCTGTCCACCTTAGGATGAACGTGTATGGGCATTTGTTAAATGAGGATTAGGTGTGTCCAGAGCAATTCCGGCCGGCAGAATTAGGACCAAGGAGAGAGTTTCTGGGAGGCACTTTTCAGCGCAGTGTCGGTGAACCCTAAGAAAGCTGTCCTGTTGGGATCGGCCGCTTTCACAACCCATCCCATTAGAAGGGCTCAAGTGAACCCTGGAATAATCTCCCCCACGAGGGTGTAGAGCAGTTCTCACAGTGTGATCTTGAACCAGCAGCATCAGCAGCAGCTCCTGGGAACTTGTTAGAAATGCCGGTTCTCAGGCCCAGTCCAGAAACTAGGAGTCAGAAACTCTGGGGATGGGACGCCGCCATTTGTGTTTTAACAAGCCCTCTGGGTGATTCTGGTTTTTGCCCATAGAAAATAGGTATGTACCCCACACAGGGTCTGTGTGCCTTACACATAGAAAAGAGTCAATAAAATGTGTTGTACTCAATTAGGCAGCACTTAGATTATCTCTAAGATTCTACAATAATTAGATTAGACTCTCTTTATGCTGCCAGCATGTACCTACTTAGTCTTGCTTCCAATCTGTCTCGTGAAAATGCTTTTCACAAGCTCCCTAAATTAATACCATTCATGGCTGAGTAAAAGCACTGGGCATTAGAAAGTATAATTTCTCTCTTCATCATTCACTTGACTAGGCTCTTTGATATGGACCATGAGGAAGGATACTGTATGATTATGCTAGTTTCCTAGTGACCTCTGGTTTTACTAGCTCACGATGAAAATTCATGAGATTCATCTAAATGGGCTTATTTTACACACCCAAAGAGTGGGTTGATTCTCAGTTTGGTTACTCACCAAGGAGCCCGGTTCCTGAGGCCAACCACCACCCAGTAAGAATCAGACAGTAAATGTGACCCAATAAATTTTTCACTACCTTGTTTTTTTGTTTGTTTGTTTTTGTTTTTTTTTTTTAAGTTTACTGGGAGCAATTCCAGAGGAGCATCTCTGGAAAATAGAATCGTCTTTTTATTAAGGGGGGGAAAAGTCTGTTAAGTAGGTTTGTATGGGCTGTTCCACCGTTACTGACCAAAATCCCAGAGCAGAAGAACATGACTCTGTTTTTCCTTGCTGTGAATGGGGGCTCACCCTGCTGACCGCCACAGATATTTCCTAAGCACAAAAATGAGTGTCACCCGCAGGGTCCTCAGAGTCGCAGGTTAATGAAGACCACAAGGAAAGAGATTGGTGCAGACCAAAAAAGAGGAAGAATCTGACCCACTTGTCTAATGAGAACCCATGTCTCTTTCCTCCTTCGTGTTCTCTCCTTCCGCCCAACTTCTAGGGCGAACTGCAGCAGCTGCTCCAGTTTGGGGGAGGCCAAGTTTTCTAGTGCCATCTTCCTGTCTTCATGCAGGCATTAGCGGTCCCATACAAGAAAACCCCAGGGACACACAACTGCCCTTCGTGCCCTTAGGAAAATTCACTCACGCTCTTCTTCCACTCACCGACTCTTCCCTGCCTCTCAGGCCACCAGGGTTCCCAGGGGGCTCTCTTCTTTTCTAAAGCCCAGTATTTTTGAGCAAGAAGCTTTGTGTTATCTTTGCAAACTACAGAATACCAAAGAGAGTGGGCTCTAGAGTGTGACTGAATCAAAACGACTGACTTACTATTCCTGAGCTTCAGTGCCACGTCTGTGACATGGGAACAATTCCACAGTCATAGAATCATTGTTGAGATGAAGCGAGATCTCATATGTAAGGTGCCCGGCGTGGTACCTGGCAGACAGCAGGTGCTCAATACATACTAGCTCCATCCTCTTCCCCTTTAGAAGTAGTTTCTTGTACTCTTTGTCCATTATGAAAGGCAATTTATAAAGAAAAAAATGCTCTTTGATAACATACAGTTCACATTTTGTCATGAGAGTTTTCTCTATACCACTGAAAGCTTGATAAAAACAAATAATATTTCAAAAGGACAGACACATAATAAACATTCATAACAGGAAATTCAATATATCTACACATTATACATATGTCAATATACTTACATAAAGAATAGTCTTTAAAAAAAAAATCTTTACAAAGTATAATGAAGTCAGTAGCTGTCTGAAAGTCCCCTAAAATCATATACAGAATTTTGCACGTAAGCGTAAATGTACATTTTTTTTTTTCTGAAGAAAGGATGCATTAATTTTGCCACATTCTCCAAGGACTCTAAAGAAAGTTAAGAACCATGCCTATAAGTGCCATTAAATATTCCTCTGACTGATCCTATTGGGTGATGACAAAGTAATTTATAGCTTGTGCATCAGAGCTGAAGAGAAAGTTGAGAACAAAACATATGTCCTTAGTGATGTCCTGATGCACGGATGTTGGTCACAAACATACAGTCTTCTCCTAGACAATTATCACGTGGGGAAAATTGGCAGCCAACTGCTGTGTAAAATGTCTAAAGGTGAAAGATTGAGGAGCAGAGCCCCGTGCTCACAACCATGGGCTGGAAGCGCCACCGTCTGGGTCGATGGGCAGAGGGATTTTCTGGCCTCTGTTTCCTGAGGGTCTGGGTTTTGGCTGCTGTGGGAGAAAAGCAGCCAACACCTGGTGCATTGACAAAAGGATTTCCCAACACACACTGCCTGCTCATTTCCTCTTTAGAAAGAAGCTTAAATTGTCTATGTTTGTTTATGAACCCTGCTCACCTGGGATCCAACGAGGCAATTTCTTAAATATATGGAGGTCAAAAATACTGTGAATAATTGGAGCACTACGCTCTGAGGGTAGCAAATAAAGACAAAATTCAAGCAAATCAGCAGAGGATTGAAAGAAAAACTGGTAACACAGAGGCAATGATGACAAGAAGGAATTTGGTTAAATGCCTTCATAAGTCTCTCACTATCCACAGTTTTCTTTTGGGAAAGGATGTTTCTTCCCCTTACATGAATGTTTGGTATTTTAAATCCTTTAGGAAAACAGTGTCATATAGATATGATAGCAACACATAGCACAGAATACTAACTCAAATTTACAGCTGAAGGGATTCAAACTCAACTCTAGTATTCTATAGTTAAGTAGATGTTTGCCCGGGTTTCTTAGCAAATCAGCTTTCTTCGCTGCTTATTCAATGCTCTTCCTTCTTAAAATTATAGATTCCCAACTCTCAGTTTCCATATTTGAAAAACTTCCCAAGAGAGACTATGCATGAAAACAAGTACAACTACCTCACCCAGCAAGCACACATTCTAAAAGTTAACCCTTAAAAATATGCATTCTCAGGCCAGGCACAGTGGCTTATGCCTGTAATCCCAGCACTTTGGGAGACCGAGGTAGGCAGATCACCTGAGGTCGGGAGTCCGAGACCAACCTGACCAACATGGAGAAACCCCATCTTTACTAAAAATACAAAATTAGCTAGACATGGTGGCGCATGCCTGTAATCCCAGCTACTTGGGAGGCTGAGGCAGGAGTATCGCTTGAACCTAGGAGGCAGAGGTTGTGGTGAGCCAAGATCACGCCATTGCACTCCAGCCTGGGCAACAAGAGTGAAACTCCATCTCAAAATAAATAAATAAATAAATACATGCATTATCGGGTAAGGCACGGTGACTCACGCCTGTAATCCCAGCACTTTGGGAGGCCAAGGTGGCCGGATCACCTGAGGTCAGGAGTTGCAGACCAGCCTGGCCAATATGGTGAAACCCCGTCCATACAAAAAATAGCCAGCGTGTTGGTGCACGCCTGTAGTCCCAGCTACTAGGGAGGCTGAGGCAGGAGAATCACTTGAACCCAGGAGGCGGAGGTTGCAGTGAGCCAAGATTGTGTCACTGTACTCCAGTCTGAGCAACAGAGTGAGACTCCGCCTCAAAAAAAAAAATACATATATATATATATATATATGCATTATCCCTTTCTGCCATCACGTTGTGTCCACTGGAGACCTCAAATACTAGCTGCTCCAAGCATTTGAAACTCAACCAAATGGAAGCCCACCAGAAACAATGGTACAGCAGCCAAGGAATATGAGACTGAGAGACTTTTGTTAAACACCTTTACAGTGTTCTCTGGCCCGCAGGCAGAGCAGGGGCTAATAACCAAGAAAAGTGGAGTGGTACTTGGTGCAGACACATAGTGCAATATAATTCAGCCTTAAAAAGAAGAGAAATGTTGACATGTGATACAACGAGGATAAACTTTGAGGACATTAGGTCAGGTGAAATAAGCCAGACACAAAAGAACAGATACTGTATGAGTCCACTTACATGAGGTATGCAAAGTTGTCAAACTCATAGATGAGACAGAAAGGAGAACAGTGGTTATCTGGGACTCCAGGGGGAAGGAGAGATGGGGAGTCAGTGTTAAACGGGTATGGAGTTTCAGTCTGGGAGATGAAAAAGTTCAGGAGATTGGCAATACACCAGTGTGAATAGACTCAACACTGCCAAACACTTAGAAATGACTAAGTTGGGCCAGGCATGGTGGATCACACCTGTAATCCCAGCACTTTGGGAGGCCAAGGCAGGTGGATCACTTGATGTCAGGAGTTCAAGACCTGGCCTGGCCAACAGGGTGAAACCCTGTCTCTACTAAAAATACAAAAATTAGCCAGGCCTGGTGGCGTGAGCCTGTAGCCCCAGCTAGTGGGGAGACTGAGGCAGGAGAATCACTTGAACCCAGGAGACAGGTTGCCATTTTTTAATTGCCAATTCTAAGTTCTGCAAAGGCAGTGACAACATCTTAGATGTCTGTAGATTCCAGGAACCTCGCACAGCGCCAGAAACGTGAGAGTTCACTTCCAGCTTGCAGAACGTTGAGGATGAAAATGATGAAACGCGTTAGCACGTAGCTGGGCAGACGGAGGGAGGAGCGCTTCAAGGGAAGTGATGTTTCTTTTCCCAAAAGGGTTCGGGGGTGTGGCCGATGCTTTTGGTGATCTGCATCACGTCCCCCAACCCACCTCTGGTTCAGCCACAGCTGTGGTGGCCCGGGTCATACACACTGACAACATCCACCTCCCACAGCAAGCCAAGGCAGCAGGAAAAAGGAAGAAAAGGAGTGAAACCTCACAGTAAAGAGGAGGGTGGCTCACCAGTATTGGGCTACAGAGAAAAGCCAAAGCCTCTGTGCCACACTCTTGGGTTGACCGAGCCACAGCCAACATCAAAACAAACAAGATAACATGGATTTTCATATTGGATTAAAAACCAAAACACAACCAACTATGGGGCCAAATGATTCATACCTGAGTAATTTCTGTGTGAACAATGCTGGAAACCCTCACATAACAACCAGATTGTTTCCTGGCAAAGGTACAGAGATTTTGCAGAGGCCAAACAGGGTCTTGCCCTTCCAGCTGCAGAGCAGAGACTGAACCCAGGCCAGGACCCTGGAGCTGGGGGTTTCACAACCAGTCACAATGCAGCCCTTTAATAGGCAGAGTTGTCCCATTTAGCAAATTACAATACAGAATGCCTGGTTACGTTTGAATTTCAGATAAACAATGAATAATTTCCTAGTACAAACATATCCTAAATATTGCACAGGACATACTGTTTCTCTGAATTCAAATGAAACTGGGCATCTTATATCTTACCTGGAAACCCTAGCTAAGGGGGATTTATCTAGATTTTTCTGTAACCAGAGTCTTCTGGAACCAAAATTAGTTATTACTTTTGTCTCTTAATCCCTGCTTCATGACAACATAAGTGCTACACCTAAGATCTGGCAAAATTTACCAACGTAAGCCAAGAAAGCGCTGAAAACCTGATAGCACTGTCATCACCAACAGCTATTTCCCCTCAGTTCCTTCAACAAACACGTACTGAGCACCCATTCCGTGCCAGGCACCACATCAACCGAAGCCTTCACAGCAAAGGCAGAGTCATGATGCTCACAGAGCAAAGAAAGACATTAGAATAATTTTAAAAACAGGAGGTGGGGGCAAGGGGAGGGAGAGCATTAGGACAAATAGCTAATGCATGCGGGGCTTAAAACCTAGATGGCGGGTTGACAGGTGCAGCAAACCACCATGGCACATGTACACCTGTGTAACAAACCTGCATGTTCTGCATATGGATCCCAGAACTTAAAGTAAAAG
Organism: Piliocolobus tephrosceles; assembly: GCF_002776525.5. NCBI lineage: Eukaryota > Metazoa > Chordata > Mammalia > Primates > Cercopithecidae > Piliocolobus > Piliocolobus tephrosceles. The sequence continues at coordinate 123,852,901 of NC_045442.1, read as the reverse complement.
AAAAAGAAAGAAAGAAAGCAAATAAGAACATAAAGTAAAAAAAAAAAAAAAAAAAATTTAAATGGATTCAATTCAAGCCGTTCTTGGGCATCAAGTGAAATGGAGGACACTGTGCTAGTCTCCGGCCGAGGGGACTTGGCCTTACGGGATATGTGGCTGGTCAGTAACCTGTCCTCAAAGAGAGCTGCAGTGTCAGCCACCAGGTCTTCCAAATAAAAGGTCATAAAGCTGTATTTCCAGTGGTTCTCTTCTTTCCAGTGACGCTTCTGCAGTTCTTAGGATTATTTGAAGATTGACATTTGATTGGACACTTACATAGGAGTGATATGATTAAAAAGCAAGCCATAAATTGGGTGGTATCCAGTCCTGCTATTTGCCTTCCCATGCATGTGAAGGACCCACAGGTAACTGCCAGAGAACACAGCAAACTGGCTTCCAGGGCATGTGGAGGGAGTGGGATTCTGACAACCTAGAATGTAACTTTTTCATTTTTAACAAAAGTCAAGGTGAATCTCATAGAACATGAAATTAACCCTTTTTTTTTTTTTTTTTTTTTTTTTTTGAGACAGACTCTCGCTGCTCTGTCACCCAGGCCGGAGTGCAGTGGTGCAGTCTCACCTCACTGCAACCCCCGCCTCCCAGGTTCAAGCGATTCTCCTGCCTCAGCCTCCCAAGTAGCTGGGATTACAGGCATGCCACCACGCCCAGCTCATTTTTGTATTTTTAATAGAGGTGGGGTTTCGCGATGTTGGCCAGGCCAGTCTCAAACTCTGGCCTCAAGTTATCCACCCACCACGGCCTTCTAAAGTGCTGGGATTACAGGCCTGAGCCACCACACGCAGCCATAATTAACCATTTTAAAGTATACAAACAAGTAGCATTTAGTACATCCACAGTGCTGTGCAAACACCACCTCTATGAAGTCCCAAAACATCTTCATCACCCCAAAGAAACTCTGCAACCATCCAGCAGCCACTTTCCATTTCTCCCTCCTCCCAGCCCCAGGCAACCACCAATCTGCTTTCTGTCTCTACGGATTTGTGTGTTCTGGACATTTCAGCTAAATGGAATTATACACATATGACCTTTTCAGTCTGGCTTCTTTCATTTAGCGTAATGTTTTCAAGGCTCCTTCATGTTGTAGCATGTATCTGTGTTGTGCCATGTATCCATGCTGTAGCATGTGTCTGTATTATAACATGTATCCATGTTGTAGCATGTATCTGCATTGTGGCATGTGTCCATGTTATACCATGTATCCGTGTTATGGCACATATCCATGTTGTGGCATGTGTCCATGTTGTACCATGTATCTGTGTTATCGCATGCATCCATGTTGTGGGATGTGTCCATGTTGCCCGGGTTGTCACATGCACCCATGTTGTAGCATGTATTCATGTTGTAGCATGTATCCATGTTGTACCATGTATCCATGTTGTAGAGTTTGTCCATGTTGTAGCATGTGTCCATGTTGCAGCATGTGTCCATATTGTAGCATGCATCCATGTTGTACCATGTATCCATGTTGTAGCATGTGTCTGGGTTGTAGCATGTGTCCATCTTGCAGCACATGTTCGTATTGTAACATGCATCCATGTTGTAGCATGTGTCCATGTTGTAACATGTATCCGTGTTTCATTCCTTTTCATGCCTGGATAATATTCCATTGTATGCATAGACCACATTTTGTTTCTCCATTCACCTGTTCAGAAGCATTTGTGTTGTTTCCACTTTGGGGCTACTGTGAATACTGCTACTGTAAACATTCCTGCACAAGTATTTAAGTACCTGCTTTCAGTTATTTTGAATATATACCCAGAGGGATTGCTCCATCTTTACATCAATGACTCTCAATCCTGACTATATTCTCTGGTAACCTAGAAGAGTTTAGAAAGAATTCCAGACAACCCACTCTAGACAAGTCCTACCCTAGACAAGTGAATTTGAATTTATTAGGGTGGGGCTAGGGAGCTGTACTTTTGGGTGTGATATTCTATAAATGTATATTAAACACTTAAAAATCTATAAGTAATTTTTAAAATTTTAGTTATTTGTAAAGTTAAGAATAATGCTGGGCCGGGCGCGGTGGCTCAAGCCTGTAATCCCAGCACTTTGGGAGGCCGAGACGGGCGGATCACGAGGTCAGGAGATCGAGACCATCCTGGCTAACACGGTGAAACCCCATCTGTACTAAAAATACAAAAAACTAGCCGGGCGAAGTGGCGGGCGCCTGTAGTTCCAGCTACTCCGGAGGCTGAGGCAGGAGAATGGCGTAAACCCGGGAGGCAGAGCTTGCAGTGAGCTGAGATCCGGCCACTGTACTCCAGCCCGGGCGACAGAGCAAGACTCCGTCTCAAAAAAAAAAAAAAAAGAATAATGCTGAGTATTTTTTCTGCCACTCAACAGGTATGGTCATATGACTTTCATGGTTTATTCTTTCTATTCCTTGCGTTTAAAAAAAACAGTTTTATGGAAGTTTAATTTACAGACCATAACATGTACTCATTTTAAGTGTACAATTTACAGTGTACCTGGCATAGGTGCTCAGTACGTGTTTGTTGAAAGAACTGAGGGGGAAATAGCTGTTGGTGGTGACAGTGCTATCAGGTTTTCAGCATTTTCTTGACTTACATTGGTAAATTTTGCCAGATCTCGGGTCTTGCTAGATCTCTTGCTCATTTTAACTTTTTGAGGAACCTTCAAATGTTTTTCTGCTCCATATTACATTCCTACCAGCAATGTACGAGGATCCGAATTTTTCCACATCTTCCCTAACGCTTGTAACTTTCCTTTGTTTGTTTCATTACAGCCATCCTATAATGTGTGTGAAGTGGTTTTGGTTTGCATTTTCCTAATGACTAATTGTGTTGAGTACCTTTTCTGACGCTTTGTGGCCATTCGTATGTCTTCTTTGGAAGGACGTCTGTTCAAGCCCTTTGCTCATATTTTAATTGGGTTATTTATCCTTTTGTGGTTGAGTTGTAAGGATTCTTTGTATATTCTGGACACTAGACTTCTATCAAATATATGATTTGCAAATATTTTCTCCTATTCTGTAGGTTGTCTTTTTAGAATGCTTTTTTTTAAGAGCATAACTTGATACTCTCTTTCTTTCGTGTCCTTAAGTGCCAAACACTTCTCGGTGACGAACCAGATGGCAGGAGAACATGAAAACAGTTACAAAGGTCTCCCCATTCCTAGAGTTACGATTTCCTTTCAATGTTAGGTTGGCTCAAGGTCTCGTAAATCCCTCAGTTTTGACAGACATGAGGAATTGAGGTTACCCAGGAACCCCAGGTGGCAGCTTGGAAACAGGGTCAAGCAGCCCAGGGGGGGAAAAAAGAGTTTAGAAAACAAAGGGGTAGGAACTAAAGCGGAATAGTGCTAGAAAACAGGACATCACAGTCTGGACCCCAAACTTTATTACCCGTTGCAATCACAACGGGATCTTTTTAATAAAAATACTGACACCTAGTTTCCATCCGCAGCTATTTGATTTCATTGGCATGGGTGAGACTTGAGCAATAGATTTATAAAAGCTCCCTGTGGATTCTAATGGGCGGCAAAGTTTGGGAACCACTGAGATTCGCGATGGAGCCGTCAAACCACAGGGATGAAGGCTGACGCTAAGCCAGACTTGGAGCCTCTTCTCTCAATGTGGGGTGGGGGTTGGAGCAGGAGGACTGCAGGAGGGGCAAGTCCCACAAGTCCAAGAAGCCAGAGGGGGAGTCGAGTACATTTGAGAAGCTCTTTATTGACACCCAAATGTCCTGAACGATCATACTTTTCTCCGAAAGAAGATGAGATTCCTAATTTAATGAGCTTAAGACTGTATTACAAAGACTGCATCGGCCCATTGAGCTTGCCTGTTGGGATTTCTCCATCTCAGGTCTCCATGTGGAAGAGGAGAAGCAGGAGATGGGAAGAGGTTGTTTCAACCAACCACATAATTCTATGTTGGCCTGTATCTGAGAGTGAAAACTTGTCGGTGGAAAGAGGAACAAAATACATTTTAACAAGGATCCAAAGTCAGAGTAATCTGAGGGCCCTGTGAAATTGAGAAACAACCTTGTTTAATTTTTTTCTTTTTTTTTTTTTGAGACCAAGTCTGACTCTGTCACCCAGGCTGGAGTGCAATGGCATAATCTCGGCTCACTGCAGCCTCTGCCTCCCTGGTTCAAGCAATTCTCCTGCCTCAGCCTTCCAATACCTGGGATTACAGGCATATGCCACCATGCCTAATTTTTGTATTTTTGGTTTTGTTTGTTTGTTTGTTTGTTAGTAGAAATAGGGTTTCACTACGTTGGCCAGGCTGGTCTCGAACTCCTGACCTCAGCTGATCCACCCACCTTGACCTTCCAAAATGCTAGGATTACAGGCATGAGCCACTGCACCCGGCCCAATCTTGTTTAATTTAAAAGTTGCTTCTGTAGGTCAAGATTTTGACATAGTTAATATTCCTAAGGTCTGCTGGAAAATCCAAGGGCATAGATCGCAACCTTTACTGAGCATCTGAATTACCTGTGGTGATTTTTTAAATGTAGCTGAAGTCTACAGGGATGGAGAGTGGATCAGTGGTTGCCTGGGGCTGGGGTAGGAACAGGATGTGACTGCAAATGGGTACAAGGATTCTTTTGGGGTGATAGAAGTGTTCTAAAATTGGACCATGATGATGGTTGTACAACTCTGCTAATGTACTAAAAATCACCAAATTTTACATTTAAAATGAGCAAATGTTATGGTGTGTAAATTAAACTTCCCTAAAACTTTTCAAAAAGCAAGGAATAGAAAGGATAAACCATGAAAATCATACAACCACACCTGTCAAGTGGCAGAAAAAATAGCATTATTCTTAACTTTACAAATAACTAAAAATTTTTAATCACTCATAGATTTTTAATTGTTTAATATACATTTATAGAATATCACACCCAAAAGTGCAGCTCCCTAGCCCCACCCTAATACATTCAAAATCACTTCTCTAGGCCAGGGTAGGACTTGTCTAGAGTAGGTTGCCTGGAATTCTTTCTAAACCCCTGTAGGTTACCAGAGAGTATAGTCAGGATTGAGAGTCACTGATGTAAAACCACAACGATCATAAAATAAGTAAGGTATCCTTTTTATCACTTGATTTATCTCATTTTATTTTACCCCAGTCATTGGGGATCTTGTCATAAATGAAAAATTTCTGCCAAAAAAAAGTATTAGAATCATGGCAAGGGTAGTAATTTAGGTGCCATAAGTGAGACAGTAGGAAATTTATGAGTTTAACAAAGAGAGTAGAGCAACCAGCCTTAAAACAATCACACAGTGGGAATATCTGTCTCGGAATATAAGTCAGACTATAACTTCAGAAATCACACATCCCAGGCATGTTCCAGGAAAGCATTCATTTCAAATACTCCGTTCCACTGAGCTCGTAAAGCATGAGAATATTGCAGAGGATAAGAACTGGGGAAGTGGAGAATGGAGAGACAGAAGGGAGAGGGGGTCTTGTATTTCACTGTATACCAAGTTGTAATGCTTGAGATTTTGAACCATGTACCTGTGTTAATTATTTTAATAAACAGAAATTATAATGTTTCATCTTCCAAAACACATCTCACAGGACCGCCTTTTACACTGGGAAAGATCCCATTAATTTACAATTCAACTGATGTGGGTTCAATCCTGATACACCAGAAAGTAAACTGAGGCAAAGGTGGATTATATTGCTCTTAGTCTTTCTTTTTATTTTTATACTTAGGGAGAGAGTTGGAATTTGAACTCCACCCACAGTAATGTACAGTTTATTTAATGAGGAGGTAGATAGTGCAATGGTTAAGGGTATAACTTGGAATAAAATAGACCTATGCTTAAGTTCTATTTCTATCCATAATTAAATATGAGACCTTGTCCATATTACTGAACCTCTGTTTCTGTAAGTAAGTGAGGTTTCTTAACTTCTTCATAATTCAAATGGGGATGGAAAAATACAAGCTAAGAGGGTTGTTATAAAAATTGCACGAGATAATACACTCTGCAAATGCTTAGTCTAGGATCTAGCACACGGTAGTAATCCTTATCTAGAATCACATCTTTAAAGATGAAAATGGGTCCATGGTGAGAGATTTACTTAGACAAATTCCAGAAGTTAGATTTCTTAACACAGCCAGATCTGTCTGCGGAATGTACTGGCTTGGACCTCATTCGCACAATCATAGTTCTGGTACGAGCCCAGTTCCAGTTTGATCTCTAGCCTGGATTTCTTCTGGAAACACGCAGCGATGTCCAGAAAAAATCACAACATCCTGTGCTTCAAGCTGCTAAGGCTGCCATTTTGCAGGAACAATAACCACTGAGCTCTGAAAGACGGGAGTGGGGAGCAGCAAAAAGGGAATCCGTCCACCGCACCTGGCTCTGGGACGTGTTTGTAAATGCTTCATGTTCTGGACGGCAAAGTATCTGCTTTGGTACAAGGAGCTAGGAAAACAATTTCCTTAAAAACAAACAGATCCCAAGAGATCAACCGTTTGGAAAAATTCCTCTGCGATACTAACAGGCCCTGAATATAAACAGTAAGCAACTTTTTTAGCTAACAGTCATAATTCATATTACCTCCAAACAAAACACATACACACCCCACAACACGTACACATCTCTGAAGAGTCATTACGATTCTGAAAATCGGGCAAAACACATTTCATTACTGCAACAGGACTCCCCTCTGAACCTTCTACTGACACAGCTACTGAATGTGTTCTCATTTCAGACACACTTAACAGATACTCTACCCTGCTTATGAGATCCTGACAACTCTGCCCCCTGAGAAAATACTTCTCTCCCACAGTTGCACATGAGAAAATTTTCTTCCGAGGTATTGTTAGAGAGAAATGAAATTTTAAAACATTCTTAGTCATTTGTGTTTGCTTTTCTTTTTATCTATTTATTTATTTTCTCATAGAGACGACGTCTTACTATGTAGCCCAGGCTGGTCTCGAACTCCTGAGCTCCAGGGATCTTCCCACCTTGGCCTCCCAAAGTTCTGGGATTACAGGTGTTAGCCACTATCCCTGGCCTGCTTTTCTTCTGCAGTTCAAAGACACTCAATTAGCTACCTACCTAACATTGTGTTACGTGCTAAGGAGATGCAGGTTAATCAGACACAGTGCTTTCAAAGGCCCTGATGATCTTATTATAGAGATAAGTTTTGCACAGAAAAAAAGTCAATATAATGTGATAACTAGTAATAATAATTTTTAAGCTCTCATTCTGCGGCCAGCCCTTTACATACATGAGCACTTCACAATGACCCATGAACTAGTTATTACCCCCGTTTCCCAGATGTGCAAGCTAAGTCTTACAGCCTTGCGTTTTTTACAAGGTTACAATTAACAACTGAACTAAAATCCATTAACCATGTAACTACCACCTGCATGACCTAAGAATGGTGTATTGGATCTCACGCCATTTCTAAATGCCAGGTACCTTGACAATATTTTCGCTTTTTCTAGATACCAGCTAGATCTGGATTAAGAATGTCAAGCTCATTGTTTGGAGTCATCACATAACAAAGGACTTGAATCCAACACATAACAAAGGAACTGGGTCTCTCGCAGAGCCAGGAAACCCTCAGTCTGTGAGAGTGAACCGCCTCTCACAAAGTCATTAACTCAACTGCACGCTGGGGGAGGAAGCGTATTTTCCACACTGTTTGCCCTTCCACAGACCAGCTCTAGGCCTTGGCTATTTTTGTATTATGTTGAATACCAACATTCTCTGATTCCACTTGTCAAGGCATCTCTCGCTCTCTTCTCCTGCCAATCTCATCCCTAAATATCCTGGTCCAAGAAGCCTTCCTGGGTCACTCTATGATTGTGCAGCCACAGGCACTGAATACAGATTCCCACATTCTCTGCTCACCATTTACCGTTTCTCCACCCTCAATGTCACAGTTCTCTGACATCTTGAAATTCTAATCCTGGTGCAATTTTTGAACATTCTCCTGTCTCATCCAATTCAACACTGACCAGGCTTACTGGTGTATTAAGTATACAGCCCAATACAAGAAAATATTTAACATATACTATTAGTTGAAATTCATATAGTAACTAAAGTTGCTCTTTTACACTTTGTGAAAACCAGAAAGTCCCCTCCCAAAAAAAGGAAAAAAAATACAGTGATTAAAACTAGATTACACTGTAATTTTTCGTTTCAATAAATGAAGAGCTATTTTAAAAATCAGAATTTGAGAAAATTCAAAAATCAGACTGATTCTGCTAATGAATCAGGTTGCCTGTATCTTAACATCTATACTAAGCATTTTTCATTATTTAAATTTAGAAAGAATATAACATATTGCTGAACGTTAAAAAACAGATATTTAGAAAATGGCCTCACAATCTCATACCCCGATACAAAATAATTATTTTCTATAACTTTCTAGTATTTTATCAGCTTCATATTTAACATTATAGTACATACACAATTTGCCTTTTCTTCTCTGCCACATGCTGAATTGTCTTATAATAGTAATTTACTAATCTCTTCCATAGAATTGAATCTTCAGGCTGATGGAATGTTTTTGGTACCACAAATATTATCAAACAAGCTCGTGCATATGACATTCCCAATATGTTAGATGTTTTACCTAGGATAGATTTCCAGAAGTGGTATTACTGCGTCAATAACTCATACATTTTTAATAGAGCATGGCTTTAATAAAAAATAAGGGCCGTGTGCAGTGGCTCACACCTGTAATCTCAGCACGTTGGGAGGCCGAGACGGGTGGATCATGAGGTCAGGGGTTCGAGACCAGCCTGACCAACATGTTGAAACCCCCTCTCAACCAAAAATACAAAATTAGCCAGGCGTGGTTGCGCATGCCTGTAATCCCAGGTACTCAGGAGGCTGAGGCAGCAGAATCGCTTGAACCCGGGAGGTGGAGGTTGCAATGAGTGGAGATCTGGCCACTGCACTCTAGCCTGGGGGACAGAGACTTCGTTTCAAAAAAAAAAAAAAAAAGTACCAGGTGCTGTCTTAGCTTCATTGCTATCATTCCAATTTCTACAAAAATGCAAAGGCTTCGCTGAAAGGAAGGGGTGCCATCTCCTGTAGCTTTCTCCGAAGCCAAGTACCAGCTGGGCATTTTCACTGCTGATCTGAGTGAACCCAGCATGCAGGACTCACCTTCCCCGCGCCCGCTGCCCCTCTGCCTGCTGTTGTGAAGCGGCAGCACCTCCAGGGATGCGATGCCCGCGCTCTCCAGGATGTTCACGACCACGCTCAGCCTCCCGGACAGCTGCTGGGGCCGCACGCTGATGCTGTGCTCGTACTTGCCCAGGCGCCTCTGCAGAAGCTCCTCGTAACTCAGGAAGAAGGCGGCTTTGTCCTTGCTGGGAATCACTGCAGAAGCTCTGAATATTTCAGTCCCCTTCTCTCTGTCAGGAAAAAAGAAAAGGACCCCAGGGAGGTTCAGAAGAGGATAGAGCCGGGTTCCCTCAGTCCCCACAGGGCACCAGTCATACCCTCCCAACCAGCCTGCCAGGGAGACCCATGGGTGTGAGTGTGGGTCCTGAGAAAGGAAAAATAAAAATTAATATTAGAAGAAGTGAAACCCGTGCTAGAGGTAGGTCACCAAGGGTCAAAGAATACCGACCAGGAGAGGATTCTAAGAATATTGTCCTATGCCTCCCTGAGACAGACCCAAGGGAGCAATGGGAAAGGACGTGGAGTGGGTGAACTGCTTGAAGAGAGAGCTTTGGAGTGAAGCTGTAAGTTGTGCTCTCCCTTTACAAGGATGGCCAATGAATCTTGGCATTTTACATAACTTTAAAATAGCTAACATACTAGGTTTTCACATCTTGGTAAAGTTTGGTGGATATGTTTAGCAGGAAAGGTAGGGAATACAGGACTCCATAGGTGATAAAAACACACTCCAGATGCTTTCAGTACTTGGAGTGAGGGTTCTCTTATTCAAAATGGTAGACTGATCACCAGAGGAATAAGTGGGAGTGGCAACCGTTAGTAGGTAAGACATTTCAAGAAGTTTCTAGAAGGCTTGGGATATTCAGTAGAGCAAGAATTTTATAGCTCAGAACATGCAGCAAAGGGGTGCAGCAAAGAAGAGAACCCAGCTCTGTGGTAGAAAATGAGAGAGAGTGAAGGCTCTGAATTCAGGACACCATAAGATGGAAGGGAGAAGAGGGACCCAGTATAGAGAGGGTAATTCCAAGTCCAGTGTGAATGAATGACTAAGCTGATAGGCTTTCTATACGCCTCCTTCCCAGAACTGGAAAGAGACACAAGTATTGAAATGGAAAAGTTCGAGCACTGAGCAGGATGAATGAAAAGAGACTGACACTGAAACCCACCACTGTAAAACTTCAGAACATCACATAGAGAAAACGTGAAAGGGATGTTACCTGATCCCATTAGATGTATCACCAATAATACTGGATGTTATAAGACATTGGAACAATGCCTCAAAGTTCGAAAGGAAAAGTATTTTGACCTTAAAGTCATACACAGCCAAAATATTAATCAAGGTCTCAGAAAGTTTACTTCTCATGCACCCATTCTGAGAAAGTTCCTTCAGAATATAACTTCTGCAAAGTAAAGGTGAGAGTCAAAAAAGAATAAAATGTGGAATACATGAAATAAAAAAACGAACCCAGAAGAAAATGAAAAGAGATACCAGGATAAAAGTTCTGCATCAAGGCTGAAAAGCAATGAAAGTATTTCATGGATATAAAGACATCCATGTTTTAACAGCTCTGAAATCAGAATGTCTCCCAATCAGTGATGTCTTTCAACTGCTGTTGGCCAGATATCAAGGGTGATAAGGATGTCACCGCTTGCAGAAACTTGGTCATAGCTGTTCATTTTGTTATGATTTGAAATGAGTTATGTGTGTTGCTAGATGTTATGTCATTTTATATCATAAGAAAAAACAAAAGCAATTAGAAACTCCAGGAAAAACAGAAACATATGTCATGATTCAACTAAACTAATCTGTAGCGTGACTCTGAACAATTGTGATAAAGACCACTTGGGATAAATCTACAGTTTAACAGAGTGAGGTTTGAATAACTTGCCACAGCAAGGGAGACCACATACCAGAGGCACCATGAGGTGACTCATCAAAGGAAGAGACAGGGCTATTACAGAATTAGGGAAAGGATGGAGTATAGGTTAAATGTAAATAGAGCAGAGTTTGGACAGTCTCAAAGCAAAGGCTGTGTGTAAAACCATCATTTCAGCCTGGACTGACAAGCAGACTAAAGATTCACTGTGTCCTTAGAAACTATGACATTAAGATAAATGTGGGATTTTGTGCCTGAAAATCCCTTATCTGAAGCTCTGGACCTTGGTTGTTTTTCTGTATCAAAGTGAACTCATGGCTCATGTCTTCCAGACAAGAGTGAGGCATTCCCTTGTCACTAATAAAATTTCCAACAGCAAAGTTTCTGGCAGTCTATCATTTTAGAGAACTAAATTTCTCAAAATGATGTCTTTTTATTCATGAGGAAAACCAGGTTACCAGGTTCATACCATTTTATCTAGATATAAAGATCATTTTTCTGCCAAGGGGATGAAGGCCTACACATTGGGCTGGTGGAGAGGAAAAAATAATCTTAGTGTACTAGGTGGCTCTGCATGCAGTTCATGTTATTTCTATAGTCATTAAAAAGCAATTTCTGTGTATTGGTTTCAATGTTTAGATTCAGTTTATAGACAAAAGAAAGAATAAAAGTATTACAAGTCAGAATCAAGATGCTAATAACTCAAACAATGATTAGGTAACATTCATGAAATGAGAAAGGAGAGAGACAGTGGAGGTTAGGAGAAGGAATATCATCATTTAAGATAGTAGGGATAGTCCAAAATAGTCTAAACACTGTTGGATTGATGGAAGAAGAAATAAAATAATAATACAAAAATCTGAATGCAGAGTAAAAGTAGGAATATTGTTAATTTGCCATATACCCTTTCTTTATAGCAAAAAGTCAACAGATAATGTCTTATTTTTATCAAAAAAAAGTTTGAAGTATGACTATCATAATATTTAGAGTTAGGGAGGTAACTACACACACACACAAAAACTATGTACAGGCCAGGCATAGTGGCTCACACCTGTAATCTCAGTACTTTGAGAGGCTAACGTGGGAGAACTGCTTGAGCCCAGAAGTTCAAGATCAGCCTGGGCAATATAGCAAGACCCCGTTTCTACAAAATAAATAAATAAATAAATAAATAAATCAAAATTACCTGCATGTGGTGGTAATATAGCAAGACCCCGTTTCTACTAAATAAATAAATAAATAAATAAATCAAAATTACCTGCATGTGGTGGTGCACACCTGTAATCCCAGCCACTTGGGAGGCTGAGGTGGGAGGATCACTTGGGTCCAGGAGGTTGAGGCTGCAGTGAGCCATGATTGCACCACTGCACTCCAGCCTGGGCAACAGAGTGAGACCTCATTCCAAAAAAAAAGGAAAACTACAAACTACATATAGAAATATTAGAAAGAGATATGTGTAGGAAATGAGAATGAGGGATAAGTAAGGTAAAATTTTCCTTTTTATTACAAACACTTATCTACTATGTTATTCACCAGATATATTTATTATTTTGATAAAAAATAAAAAAGAAAGAAAAATACTTGGAGGAAAGTAAGACAACAAGAGGAGTAGGCAAAGGCATAGAAAACCTGACACTTTGCTAAAATGGGTTTTTAATTCCTTGATTAACCAATACTTACCCATTTTCTTCTGTGGTTTTATTCCTTTTCTCTTTTACCCTATCACCACTCTTCTTTGCTCTCTCTGTAATCTCGCCCTGATACACCTTGTCTCCAATAAGCCTGAAACACAAGAGACAGCTGTGCTACCAGCTTGCAGTTCCAAGACAAATTCAGACATGGATCTTATAACCATGACAACCCCAGGAAATATTTTTATTTGCCTCTTGGATGTGGAGAAAGAACGCATTCCAGACTAGGGCCCTACCTTTGAATCATTCATTTTATTCTAGGGCAATTTTCAACAGGTCCAAATAGCAAGACCCAACCCATGGTGCCTCTGTGATTCTCCAGGAGAAAAATCACAAGATCTGCTCACACTTCCATGAAGACTCACGAACTAACATCTGACCTGGGCCAAAAATTAAATCCAACACCTACTCTGTTTTACATATCTTTACCTCTTGGCTCAGAGAAGGAGGAAAGATATCCAATCTAGCATATCAAAGGTTCTATGCTGCCTCGTCTTTCAGCCCTCAACTTCACCACGGAGGAGGAAGAGCCTCCTGAAAGCTCTTCCCAGAGCTCCCTAACTGAGGAAGGCCCTCTTGGTCTGACCTGCCATCTTTATCATATTTGCAACTGTCTGAAATTCATCTCATTTACTCTTTGTTCATTTATCTATTGACTGTTTCTCCCCACTGGAATTTGTGCAGCAGAGTGACGCTGTCTTTCTCAGAGAAGTGCACCAGTTTCCATGAAAAGTACCTGGCCCATAATGGTCATTCATTTGTTGGAGGGGAGGAAGGAAAGAAAGAAAGAGGAAAAGAAAGAGGAAAGAAAGAAAGAAATTGAATAAAAAAGAGAAAATAGAAGGAAGGGAGAGAGAGAAGGAGGGAGGGATAGAGGAAGGAAGGAAGGAAGGAAGGAAGGAAGGAAGGAAGGAAGGGAAAAAGAGAAGAAGAAAAGGAATGAATGAATAAATGAACCAACCAATGAATTTGAACCAAAGAATCGACCTTCTGATCCATATACCACCTACCGGAATATAAATCCTCCCAGCTACAAGGCTGTGGACCTCACATCATCTCAGGCTCAACCTGACCACCCCACACAGAAATCTTCGACCCTGACCAGCGTGTCACCTACATAGTGAAGTTGGTGATGAAAGCTGCAGCTGGAATCTGCATCTGAAACTCAACGTCCTGGTCCTCAGAAGCTCTGTTCAGCATTCTGCAGGAAACAGTAGTGAAGGCATAACGGGAAATGACGGTAGACTTCACCGAGAATTCTGTCATCAAAGGTTTGGTTTTCTGTAGGAATGCAAACACACAGTATTATCGGTGATGCATGAAAGCATTTTGGTGGTAGGGGAACGTCTTTTTTTCTACAAGGGAAGTAATCTTCAGTTTGGGAGCCTTTGGCATGTGATTCCTATCTCCTTTCTTCATCTTGTCCTGATTTCTCCATTTTTAACTCCCTTCCTTTGTAAAACAACCTTGATTGTTTTGCATAAACAATTAGTAACACATAAACAAATCTTTTAACCTAACTTTAACAAGTAAACACAGTGAAGATGTCCAATTTTGCAGAAAATACACATTCCTTAAATAGTTGAATCAATTATTGGAATTTTAGAAGTAAAGTATGTGCTGTATATAATACTCTTCTGTTATCACTTTTACGTCACATTTACAGGACTACTGAAATGTTCCAAAAACCGGAACATGACTAACAAAAACCTCATGTTTTAAAATTACTTTCAATGTCCACCTAGAGAAACAATACACCAGAGCTTCCCTATCTGTATTACAGGCACATTACTGTGAAATAGGAATCAATACTGAACTCAGAAGAGTACCTGGAGAATTTAGAACCCAGAAAAAGAAACGCCTAAGTCTGTGCTAACTAAATTTATCCCGAAAGCCTCTGATAAGAGCAGTAACTAAAAGGTGCAAATGAAAAGCCTGTTAAAACTCTTCAGGGTTTTTTCTAGTCCTCACAACAGAGCTACATCTGGTGATAGCTCGTAGCAGAGGCCTGAAGAAGGAAGACAACATTTGTAAGGAAAGCCACAAGCCACTACTAACAGAGTGATTATCTAACTCCAGGAACTGGCCAAGCAATTGACAAGCATGTTATGGGCTGTGTCCTCCTAGAATGCACATGTTGAAGCCCTAACCCACTCTGGGAGGTGGTGGGGTTGGGGGGAAGGCAGTATTTGGAGATGAGTGCCTTTGGGGGAAATCAGATTTAGATGAGGTAATGAAGGTGGGGTCTCTATGATGGGATTAATGCCCTTAAGAGAGGAGACATAAGAGAGCTCTCTCTGTCTCTCTCTCTCTCCATGTGCATACACCAAGAAAGACCATGTGGGCACACACTGAGAAGGCAGCTGTCTACAAGCCAGGACAAGAGCCCTCATCAAAAAACAAACCCTACAGAACCTGGGTCTTGGACTTCCAGCCTCTAGAACTGTGAGAAAATAAATGTATGTTGTTTAAGCCACATGGTCTATAAAATTTTGTTATGGAAGCCCGAGCAAGCTAAAACAAGACAATACCCCATGACGGTCTTGGAAGACATATGCAGTAGGTGTTTTATTCCCATTTCATAGATGGAGGGAAGTCAAGCTTAATAAGGGCACATATCGGTCCACGCCAGCAAGTAATGGATGTGGAACTTGAACCCAATCCTACTTACCTCAAAGTCTGCACTGGCCACTATTATGCAAGACTGTCTGGCTGCCCTCTGCAGACACGTCCTACTCATCATTGTGTGCTCAACCCCTATCCTGGTCCTGGGCACACAAAGGCTCTCAGAACATGTTGAATGCAACTGGCTTACTCTGATAAGATTCTACTCTCTCCTTCAGGAACTGTGACCTAACTGGGCAAAGTTTATTTCAACCCTCATGTGCTTTACTAATTTATTTACAGTCCTAGGCCTGTTTACAAAACAGATATAAGGTTGTGACCTATTGCTATCAAAGGCATATTCCTGCTGTGACATACAAAGGTCATCACAAACCTTGCTTCAAAAAGGTTACTACAGAGGGTTATTCTATTTAAACAAATACGTACTCAAAATGTTTGTGTCAAATCATGATCTACATGCAAACCACCAAAACCTTGAGAGATATTTTCTATGATGTATTAGAGAAGTGGCTATAAATATCAAGCACACCAACTGGGCACGGTGGCTCACACCTGTAGTCCCAGCACTTTGGGAGGCCAACCACTTTGATGTGCCAAGGTGGACAGATCATGTGAGTTCAGGAGTTCAAGACTAGTCTGGCCAACATGGTGAAACCACGTCTTTACTAAAAATACAAAAATTAGCTGCGTGTGTTGGTGCATGACTGTAATCCCAGCTACTTAGGTGGCTGAGGCAGGAGAATTTCTTGAAGCAGGGAGGCAAAGGTTGCAGTGAGCCAAGATTGTGCCACTACACTCCAGCCTGGGTGACAGAGCAAGACCCTGTCACAGGAAAAAATATACATATATGTACATATATATGTGTGTATATATACATATATATACATGTTATATACACATAATATATATATATATACATAATATATATACACATATATACACACACACACACATATATATATATCAAGCACACTTGAGGATGGACTCGAACACCCACAAGACAGGGAGCTGCAAGGGTCGGAGCCAAGCACATGAGCAATAGGAGAGAATGAGCAAGCACTCCATGCAAAGGTGTCAGGGCCGTTCATCTTCGTGGCAGACTGTGCAAGAACTTCCAGTCTTGGTAACTCAAAAAAGCCAAAGACAAATGGAACAGCTTAAGGAAAATGTGAAGGGGATGTGCATCTTTCTTAAAGAGACAGAAGGGATAAACATTTACAGTTCAACTAAGTAATGATTAAGTTTTAAAAAAATCTGAGCATAGTTGAAAGATTTTTGCCTAAAAGAGGAAAAGAAAGCTTCCAGTTTAGTTTGAGAAGGAATTATTTCAAAGTAGCACTTCTCAAAAGTGTGGTCCTCGGACTAGCAGCATCACCATCACCTGGAAACTTGCTAGAGATTCTCAGACTCCATCCAAATCCACAGAATCTGAAACTCAGAGGGTGGGCCCGGCAAGCTGTGGCTTAACAAGCCCTTCAGGTCATTCTAATGCCTGATCAAGTTTGAGAATGACTCTTTTAAGTAATTGAACTTTAAAATATATATTTCTTCATCTGCAAGTGAAGAGGGCTTGAATAAATGACCAAAATTACATGCACATCTGTGATCCACAGATTTAAGGCAAAGCTGAAACTGAGGAATAAAACTTTCAGGTTTAAGAAATCATGTCTGAATTGAGAAGGTGGACTATACAGTATTATTTTATGGAAATCTAGTCTCTTCAGGACAAAATCTGTCTCTCTCCTGCAAAGCGATTAGCATTAAAAAAGAGACTCCAACATGTAGCTTTACCAAAAGTTTCTGTTAAAAGATCTCATTAAAAACATTTCTTACATTTCAGTAAAGGCAATGAGGATTAGGCTGGGGATGGTAATGATAATGATCTTAACAACATGACAACCTGTAAGGGTTTTTTTTAAAGTTAAAATTTGTATCTCGTTATCTTTCAAAAAAAAGAACCCCAAGGTTAATAAGACCATGAATTGAGATGAAGTGTTTACTTTGATCTGTGTTATTTCCGGAAAGAGGTTTTCTTTCTAAATTATCCATGATTAAATATATTCTTTTATCTCCAAATGTAAGCTGGTGTATAAGAAATGCCCCATGCCTGTGATCTTGTGAATTTGCAAAGTATCTAAAATACCATTGCACACAGCTCTGATTTCTATAGATGCATTGGAAAGTAAATAGGAATCAATGCATTATGAAAAAATCCTACGAACTCGGTATATTGTAGCTTGATCATTCTCTGCTTTATTTAAAATTTAAACTAGTGTTTTAAAAATTATCAAGTAACATATGCACATGGTAAAAACTTCTAATTATGCTGAATATAAAATGAAAATAGCAGTCTCCCTCCCACCCCAGATTCACAGTTCCATTTCTCAGAGACAATGTTTGACAACTTTTGTATATCCTTCCATAAATACATACTGTACTAATTTGCTTCATCTCACCTAGTGATATAGTTAGTTCATCTTTCTTTATCTGTGTTTTAGCTATCTCATGCTGCTTAACAAGTCACTCTAAAACTCAGTGGTTTCAAACAGCAGCAATCCTTGTGTTTTCTCTCAGGGTTTCTGTGGGTCATGAATTCCAGAAGTGCTTGGCTGGGAGGTCTGGCTTCTCTACAAAGGGTGGCTGAAGCTGGAATTGTGAGTTGCTGAGGCAGCCAAGGCTGGCATCTCTCCATCTCATGCTGTCCCTCAGTCCCCTCTATATAGTCCTTCCAAATGGTGAGTGTAGATAAACTCACAGCATGGGCCACTACACATGAGTCAGGCTGGTCACCTGGTAGCCACAGGCTCTACTGGTCACCTGGTAGCTTTCTCAACAGCAAGGTGGAAGCTAGATGCCCTGTCATGCACTGACCTCAAAAATCACAATGCCTTACTTCTATCATACTCTACTGGTCAAAGCAGGCGCAAAGGCACACTCAGTTTCAAAGGCGGAGGGCACAGGTCCCCATCTCCATGGGAGGAATGGCACATCCAAGTCGCCATCTTTGGAAAATGCAATCTGCCACTGAACAAAAAATATCTACCTCCTTCCTTTTTAAAAATAGCTGCATAGTATTACATTTTGTGGATGTATTAAATTTTAGTTGACCAGTTCCCCCATCATCCATCATCCATTTGTAATCATTTTTCATCATTTTTGGAAAGTCCTTTCAGATGTCCCTGCTCTCTCATTCATCTGTAGCAGGACTAGGCAAGCTATGTCAGGCAGTCCACACTGTTTTGTAAATAAAGTTTTATTGAAACACAGCCACATCCATTCATTTACATACTGTCTATGGCTGCTTTTCTGCTACAATCACAGCTGAGCCCAGCTGCTCCTGCCAAGGAGCCCGGCTCATGAAGGAAGCTGCACTGCCCGCTCCAGAGCAGCTATTTGCCACCTGAACACCCCAGAGCAACCTCTAGCAACACCACAGGCCAGAAGAATCACCAAGCTGAGTCCTATTCAAATTCTTCCCCACCAAATGATGTGATAAAATGGTTGTTGCTCTAAGCCACTGAACTTTGTGGAAAATTTTTGTGCAGCAATAGAAAACTGGAACACCTGTCTAGTCTCTGAAGACATTTGAGTTTGCAACCCCACTTCAGTGTGATTTGCTGGTGAGTGAAATTTAGTTATTTTATTCATTATTTCCAACTCTTATGTCATTTCTGATCTTTACACACTTTGTTATATTTTGTAAACTAGACTTTCAGCATATTAAAAATATCCTTGAAAATTTTTTGGAAAAGTTAAATTATGAAGATAAACTGTAAAGACAAAGAGCTTCTGAAATCTAAACTCTTCACTTTTCCAGTCTAGGCCAAAGTCACACAAAGTACTGTGTGACTTTGCCAGATCATACAGGTAAAAGGTAGTCAATCCCCAACAGCCATTCAAAGCCCTAATTTCCAGTCCTCCCTCTTTCAAAAAAGAACATAGAGACCACTTGGCTAATTTCAAGGCTTTTCGCAGTGATAATTGTTTGATAACCCATAAAATATAGAACTCCAAAGGTATACTAAATATAATTCAGTCTTTGGTGCTAATTCAAAAGTTACTTGTGAACCTCAGTTATCATCCATTAAATTGTACACATTGAAGATAGAGGCCATTAAACTGAATGTATTCTCTGAACTGTAGTCATATTCTGACACTTCAAAAATTCTTCTGGTCAACTTATCATGTAATTCTTTTACATAAAAGTAGAATACCAGTCGGGGGAGAGTATTAAGTTTACATCTTAAATAAGCAGAAGTTTACAGCTCTAGCTGGCTGCACAGTGTTCCAAGTAAAATTTAGCTCCTTCTGCTAATAGTTCTTGCTCAGTAGTGTTTTTAAAATAGATCAAAATCTTCTTCACTGGGTATGCTTGAGACTATTTTTAATGTCGTGGTGATTTGTTCTTATTTACGAGATAAGAAATAATTTCATTAAATTTAAAATGTGAAAATTAGAAGATACCTGGCAATATTAAGTTTATTACAGTATCTTCTTATACCTTAAATTAAGTGTATAGATTTAGTAGAATTTTCCACAATATTACATCAAGAACATGAAGCTTAGTTTATGGGCCCAAGAGACAGGCTGAAAAAAGGTTCAAGAAACTATTTTAGTTTCTGTGCTTCTGCCCAGCTACAATTCTCCCAGGAGCCCCTGCTGTAACTGACATACCACAGCCTGGCCCTTCTGTTACAGTTCCCTTGGTGCAGAATCTACTAGAATCAATTAGGCACAAGTCTATCCCCCTCCCAGTTACCAACCCTTACCCCTGCCCTGGTAGATTATGGGATTATAAACACAGAGAACAGAAGCCATGACTACTACTTATTCCTGTTGCCCTTCCCCTTCCCGTTCTCCTTCCCGTTCCCCTTCCCCTTCCCTTCTCCCCCCACCTTCTTCTCCTCCTTCTCTTTATTCTTTCTTCTTCTTCCATCTTTCTTCTTTATTCTTCCTCCTTTATTCTTCCTCCTTCTCCTTCTTCTTCTTTCTTCTTCCTTCTTCCTTCCTTCTTCTTCTTTCCCTTCCCCTCCTCCTCCTCCTCCTCTTCCTTCTTCTTCTTTGCATTAGAAAGAGTTTCTATTTAGATCATGAGATATAATAGTGCTTAACACAGTGTTCTTTTTTTACCTACAGCTCTCAAGATAGAGGAAAACTATATATGAAATTTAATCTTTTATGTCTAAAAAGATAGGGGATATAGGAATGGGTGAATGGATAGATGGATGGATGGATGGATGGATAGATAGATAGATAGATAGATAGATAGATAGATAGATAGATACCTTGACTATAAGACCTTCCAGTGTTGAGAAGAAAGATAAATCAGTGAAGTCTACAAAAGTAAGAAAAGGTTTTAAAACAGATGTAGTATTTACATGTGGTGAAAGAACAGAAAGAACATTCTAAGAACACAGAAGACATGGAAATGGAAATGATTCACAGCACATTCCCAAATCAATGACTAGAAAGGAGAGCATGCTGTGAGAAGATATTGGACAGGCAGGTAACACAGGAAATGGCCAACACTAAAAAACAAGCGAGGCCTTTGCATGGCAGAGGCTCATGAAAATGTGTCATGAAAGGAAGGATATAAAACAGTGGCCTCACTTTTTCCCAGTACACGGTTCTTAAAAGTCCAACATGCTTTCCATATTTCTATTTAAGGCAGAACTTTGTTTTGGGATGTCCACTGGAAAATAGCGGCAAAAAAAAATCTTCCTGTGACAGAAGATAATTTCTTCATTATTTTTTCCTCCAAAGGCAACACAGATGGAAAAGTCATTTGAGGCAGGGAGTGTCTTAATTGCTCAAGGGACCCAAGCTTTGAGTATGACTCATGTGAGGCACTTAAAATCAAGCCACCCAAGGACGTCCTGAGTCACCCAAGATGCCATCTGGAAATGTGGTGGAGGAACAGTCGGGACAGCCTTTGCCAGCACTCAGGCCACAGCGCCTCTTCCCAGAATATTAACCTTTCATTGTTTTCTTTCAGTCTAACCATTCTTTAGCAACCATTAGAAGTCATTATGGAGGTGGGAGAGAACTCTAGAAATATCTAACTTTGCTCCCCTTGGTTTTAGAGAGAAGGCTGGAGTGTGGCAGTTGGCTGACTCCACACACCAAATCTCTACTAACCCTTAATGCTTCTCCTTTCTAAGAAAAACAATACAGGGCCAGGCGTGGTGGCTCATGCCTGTAATCCCAGCACTTTGGGAGACTGAGGTTGGTGGATCACCTGAGGTCAGGAGTTTGAGACCAGCCTGGCCAACATGGTGAAATCCCATCTCTACTAAAAATGCAAAAAATTAGCCAGGTGTGGTGACAGGAACCCGTAATCCCAGCTACTCAGGAGGCTAAGGCAGGAGAATCACTTGAACCCGGGAAGAGGAGGTTGCAGTGAGCCGAGATCATGCCATTGCACTCCAGCCTGGGTGACAGGGGCAAAACTCCATCTCAAAAAAAAAAAAAAAAAAAAAACACAGCCCATGTTGTTTTTGAATGAAACAGGAGACAAAGGCACTTCCCTGACTGCTGGATTTACCACCTCGGGGAAATGATTTTACCCCTCTGTAGACAGGAAATGGCATCGGTTCTGAACCACCTACTTGTGCTAATATAGTCTACTTAGTGATGTTTCATTATATTTAGAGGAGAAGGAAAACAAAATGCCATTTTTACTTCTGTATAAGAAAGACGCCCCCCCCCCCACCCCATTCCATACACTTCCTGAACAGGATGCCCCATAATGGTCAGAGTTGGGCACAGGCACAGACACACATATGACTAGTCCTCAGTGAGGTATGACGCCCAGAGTCATGCTACCTGCTGTATTGACCATATTTTCTTGTTGTCTATGTTCTTGACGCTCTGGCATTTGGGGCTTTGATCCTGGAAAGATCGTCCCTCCCAGAGCTGGCTCCTTCCTAGGAACAGCAGACAACCCTGCTGCAAGCACACCTTTGATACATAAACCAACCAATCCAGAGCCACACATCCAACCATCTCCCATGTCAAACTCACGCACCTCGGCTGGGCACAGTGGCTCACACCTGTAATCCCAGCACTTTGGGAGGGCAGGGCAGGTGAATCACCTGAGGTCAGGAGTTTGAGACCAGCCTGGCCAACACGGCAAAACCCGTCTCTACTAAAAATATGAAAATTAGCCCAGCACAGTGATATGCGCCTGTAATCCCAGGTACTAAGGAGGCCTCTAATCCCAGGTACTCGGGAGACTGAGGCACGAGACTCACTTGAACCCGGGAGGTGGAGGTTGCAGTGAACCAAGATCGTGCCACTGCACTCCAGCCTGGGTCACAGAGTGAGTCTCTGTCTCAAAAAAATAATAATAATAAAAAATAAAACTCATATACAAAGCCAATACTCCTCCTATCCTAAATCTCTCCAGGACGAAGTACCTGACAACTAGGGACCATCCCTACAGCCAATCCTAAACCTCCTCAGACTACCTACTACCCACCTTGCCCATTTCTTCCCATGAGAACCCCAATGTAGGCTCTGAGACACGCACTTTCCTCTGCACCTTCTGCTCCTGGCCCACCCTGGCGCCTCCCCATGTGTCCTGGCACGGTATGCTGCCGCCCCTGCCTCCAGGGATCTGTGAGTATGAAATTCCTCCTTCACGCCAGTCATTTCTGTGCCTGTGTATCTTACCACACTCGATAGAAACAAACCCTGAGCTCAAACTGTAGAACACCAGCTGCAAAGCAGACACCAAGACAGACCCTGCAGTCAGGAGGTTAAATGATGGCAGAGAATCATCTTGGGAAACCCAGGCCAGGAAACTCACACACAAAGATCCCCCTGCTTTCCAAAGAGTAAATATTTTGTGTGTATGTGATGCCAGGAAGCTTCATAAAAAGGGTGTCTAATTAATTCAGAATAAAATCAAACAAATTCCTGTGGTCCTGGCAGTCACGGGAGTACCAGCTGTTGCCATCCACATTCTATTCATTAATTCAAGTACAGAACAGTCAGAGAATGACAGCTGGAGGGAGATGGCAAGAATGCAGGCTAGAAGGAGACTCATAGGATGAACTGAGCTCCAGAGGCAAGCAGGAGGAGCATCACGCACGGTCACACACGTCCTTGGAGCTTATCCCACGGGTGATGTGGAGTCACTGGAGACATGCACGCAAGAGAGCAATGCGCCAGGTCTACCACTGGAAAGATCATTCTAGTACTGACTGGATGGTCAATAAGTTTCATGTTAAACATTCATGATACTTGTAAAAGTAAGACTTTCAAAATTCTAAGAAATTTCTAAGAAAAACCTAAAAGGTTGTATAAATGGTCTAAGCCAAGGAGTTAAGAAAATCTTTGTACATTTAGAGGCTAAATGTACAAAGCCTCTTTTTCCTTTCCTTTGAAAGGAAAACATAAACTGCTTATTACTTAGGAACGGAGCACTTTTACATGGCAAACATACCAGAAAGCAAGTTAATAAATGACAGATTTAAAGAGGAAATCTTCCAGTTTAGAAGACAGAAGGTATCTATAACATACAAAGGTCTCTGATAAATTGACAGTGAGGTAGATAAAAAAAACACAATAGAAACATGGGCAAGGGACCTGAAAAAAAAAAAAATTCACAGAACAACTCTGAATGGCTAACAAATATAATTTAAAATGTCCAAATCCTTGTTATGGAGAATGGTTTGAGCAATAAAAGAAAAAAATTCCAAATTCGTACATAGTCAGGGAAAGGCAAGTTAAAGGAACAATGAGATATCACTTCCTAAGTAAGACACTGACAAATTAAAAAGAGTAATTATATCGGCCGGGTGCCATGGCTCACGCCTGTAATCCCAGCACTTTGGGAGGCTGAGGCGGGTGGATCACGAGGTCAAGAGATCAAGACCATCCTGGCTAACACAGTGAAACCCCATCTCTACTAAAAACAAAAAAAATTAGCTGGGCGTGGTGGTGGGCACCTGTAGTCCCAACTACTCAGGAGGCTGAAGCAAGAGAGTGGCATGAATCTGGGAGGCGGAGCTTGCAGTGAGCCGAGATCGCACCACTGCACTCCAGTCTGGGTGGCAGAGCAAGACTCCGTCTCAAAAAAAAAAAAAAAAAGAGTAATTATATCAATTGCTTGCAGAAATGTGTGTATTCATCATTGCTGATATAGTATGAATACAGATAGTGTTAAGATAAATTGTATTCAAAAATTAATCTGACATCAAAAAAGAAAAAAAAAGGTTGTTTTTGAGACAGAGTCTTGCTCTGTTGCCCGAGCTGGAGTGCAGTGGCGCAATCTCAACTCACTGCAACCTACGCCTCCCAGGTTCAAGCAATCCTCCTGCCTCAGCCTCCCTAGTATCTGAGATTACAAGCATGCGCTACCACATTTGGCACATTTGTGTATTTTTTAGTAGAGACGGGGTTTCACCACGTTAGCCAGGCTGGTACCGAACTCCAGATCTCAGGTGATTCACCCTCCTTGGCCTCCCAAACTGCTGAGATTACAGGCGTGAGCCACTGAGCCCGGTAAAATTTAAAATGTATATGCACTTTGAATCAGTAACCCTCCTATTGAAAATAAAAGCATACAATTAAAAGTACCTGCATAGGCCGGGCGCGGTGGCTCAAGCCTGTAATCCCAGCACTTTGGGAGGCCGAGACGGGCGGATCACGAGGTCCGGAGATCGAGACCATCCTGGCTAACTCGGTGAAACCCCGTCTCTACTAAAAAAAAAATACAAAAAACTAGCCGGGCGAGGTAGTGGGTGCCTGTAGTCCCAGCTACTCGGGAGGCTGAGGCAGGAAAATGGCATAAACCCAGGAGGCGGAGCTTGCAGTGAGCTGAGATCCGGCCACTGCACTCCAGCCTGGGCGACAGAGCGAGACTCCGTCTCAAAAAAAAAAAAAAGTACCCGCATAAAAGAAGAAATGAAAGTGTTTTTTGAAGCATTGTATACAGGGTGAAAAAACATGGAAATAAATTGAGAGTTCATTAATAGCAGAATGTTTAGTAAATTATAATAAATATAAATACAGATTTAAATACATACAACTGAGAGGCCCATTTGGTGTATTAGTTAAGAGCATGGACTCAGACACGGAACTGCACTCAGATCCTGGCTCTCCCACCTCTTCCCAGCTGTGTCATCTTGGGAAAGTTACTCACTCTCTCTGACTCAGTTTTCTCACCTGTAAAATGCCTCAAGTACTTGTTATAAGAGTAGTTGAGGGGCAGGCACAGTGGCTCACGCCTGTAATCCCAGCACTTTGGGAGGCCAAGGCGGGGGGGATCATCTGAGGTCAGGAGTTCAAGACCAACCTGGCCAACATGGTGAAACCCTGTCTCTACTAAAAATACAAAAATTAGCCAAGTGTGGTGGCACATGTCTGTAATCCCAACTACTCGGGAGACTGAGGCAGGAGGATCTCTTGAACCCGGGAGGCAGAGGTTGCAGTGAGCCGAGATCACACCACTGCACTCCAGCCTGGGCGACAAGAGTGAGACTCCGTAAGCATTCAGTCAACATGAGCTGTCACATGCACCCATGGTTTTAGAGCAATGATCAGAGGTTTCCCGTGTGCAAATGTACCTCGGGTTCACCTGCTGCATTCTGTTTCTCAGCGGTACTTGTCATCGTCTCAATTATCAGTATGCTTACAATTTACATGTATGTACATATTGCTGGGAGGCTATTCTCCATGAATCTCTGGTGTTTTTCTGCACAATTTGCAAACAGAGACTCTAGCTGCCTTTGCTGGAAACTACCTTTACATTACAAACATATAGTGAATAGCCTCAGAAGACAGGCTCCCCCTTCAGGGAAGAAGACAGATTGGCTTAATGTGCAGAATAATACAGAAAATATCACCCTCGAGGAGCAAAGCCCAGGCAGGCTTAGTGCTCATTATTAAAGAGTCAAGTTCCCTAAGTTAAGGGCTCCTTTCACACAATGCAAACCCATTGCATGGCAGGTGTCATCTGGCTCCATCACCTTCTGGGAACTGGGCTGGGGGAATGGCACACATGCTTTGACTACTGCTATTACTCTGAGTAATAAATTGCCCTTTGTCTCTGACCCAGGAGTCTCCTGTTTTCTGCTAGCATCCATGAAATGGTAACAAACTAGCTTATTAGCTTGTAAGTAGCTTTAATCTCAGCCCCTTAACAATTCTTGACATGTTTATGTACATACATGATTGTCTAGAATTATGTGAACATGGAGAAAACGTGAAAGAAGGAATACTAGGCTAATGAATTTGAGGTAACAGGAGGCAAGATTGGGAGGATCAGAAGAAGGAAAGGAGATAAGAAAGCCAAACAAAAAAATTATTTTTGAAATCCAAAATCTCAATCCAAACAAAGATGGTCATGATCGTGATATTGGTAATGACAAGAAATCTGAATTCACTCAAACACCAGCCAGGTGCAGGGAGGGCTAGGATAAATGCCTCAGCAGAGTCTAAAGGCATGTCTCTACATTTTGATATTTCGCTCCACGCACAGTAGTAAGGAAGAACTGAGGTCGTTTCAAATAAGCTCTTAGAGTTACTGACCATTTGCCCAAGTCCCAATCTCTTAGCCTCCAGCATGCATTGAGAGCCTGTCCAACTTTCATCACGTGATGCTTTAGCCTACAAATGTGAATTCTTTGGTTGCTTTAGTTGTTTACTTAACAACAAAGCTCTTATTTCCTGGGTAAGGATGTCAGAAAAATAAATAAAAGTTATATTTAGGCTTTAAAAAAAATAAGCCTGCAAAGACCTTTGTGTTTATAGTCCTACCAAAATAATCAGGTCTCCTTCCAGAAAAAAGAAAAACAAAAATCCACTTAAAGAAAGCCTTATAGAAGACTCAGCTATGCTGCTTCATCTCAGAATTTTTCTACAAGCAACTTTATATGTTTTGGAAGATCTGCAAGCAAAGTGGATACCTGGTTCAAAATAAATAGAAGAATGAGGGAATGGACTTTCAAGATGCACCATGAATATACCTACCAGCCTCTGCAACAGTCTGACTTGCCTTGGGACCCTGAGTCCATCCTGTAAAAAAGAAGAGACTGTTAAAAAGGTGATCTAAAAAAAAGAGAAGAGACATGAAATATGATTGTGAGGTCATTCTTACATGAGTAATACAAGGGGGTTAAAATCTATTCAGATTCACCAAAAGCCCTGTCTGTCCTGAAAAGCAGTTTTGACCTTTTATCAGGGAGTTTGTTTCCAGACCAGAATTAGAATTCAGCCCTGTCAGATCGGGTTGACTCTTAACCCATAACGTCACTCTACCTCGTCACCTCATTCTTCTGTCTGTAAGAGGAGATGGATGAAATGACAGGAACAAAAAGATTGAGTATTTGTATTCTGTTTCATTTTATTTGGGGCTTCAAGTTAAACTCTTTGCTACTGTGTCTATTACAATAAGTACAGGTATTCAGTCTTAATTCCAATGGGCTCACTATTCAACTTAAAACTCCAGGAAACTCTGGAAGCAAAACTGAACTTATCTTGAATTTTCTTCATTGTGTCTTTTCTGGATGATTTCTTATATTCTTCTGCATGCAGGGGAGGGATGTGGGAAAGTGATAAAATCATCTTTTTTTTTTTTTTTTTTGACACGGCCTCGCTCTACAGCTCAAGTTGGAGTGCGGTGATGCGATCATAGCTCACTGCAGCCCCAACCTCCCTGGCTCAAGCCATCCCCCGACTCCAAGCAGCTGGGACTACAGGCAAGAGCCACCATGTTAAGCTCACTTTTGTATTTTTTGTAGAGACAGGGTCTCCCTATGTTGCCCAGGCTGGTCTCAAACTCCTGGGTTCAAGCGAACTTCTCACCTCAGCCTCTCAAAGTGCTGAGATTATAGGCGTGAGCCACTGTGCCCAGTCAAAAATTATATTTAAAAAAACTCATTAATAATTAATTAACTAGCCCCTCTGGACTAATTTAAAGGTCTTAGCTGGTTCTATGGATGTCACTCATGGCAAATCTCATTAACTAATAGAAGTGTAAACTATTATTGCTGGGAGTAATAAGTTTTCCTTCCTTTCTGGAGGGCAGTTTTACAATGTAGATCAAAAACATAAGAAATATGCCTAGATTTCATGTCTATTTTTTTGTTTGTTTTTTCAGACAGAGTCTTGCTCTGTTGCCTAGGCTGGAGTGCTGTGACACAGTCTCAGCTCACTGCAACCTCCGCCTCCCAGGTTCAAGCAATTCTCCTGTCTCAGCCTCCCATATAGCTGGGATTACAGGTGCCTGCCACCATGCCCCACTAATTTTTTGTATTTTTAGTAGAAATGGGGTTTCACCATGTTGGCCAGGCTGGTCTCAAACTCTTGACCTTGTGATTCGCCTGCCTCGGCCTCCCAAAGTGCTGGGATTACAGGTGTGAGCCACCGTGCCCGGTCTTTTTTTTTTTTTTTTTTTCTGTTTTCTGTTTTTTGAGACAGAGTCTTGCTCTATTGCCCAGGCTGGAGTGCAGTGACACCATCTTGGCTCACTGCAATCTCTGCCTCCCAGGTTCAAGCAATTCCCCTGCCTTAGCCTCCTGTGTAGCTGGATTACAGATGCGCACCACCACACACGGCTAATTTTATTTTTGTATTTTAGTAGAGACGGAATGTCACCATGTTGGCCAGGATGGTCTGGATTTCCTGACCTCGTGATCCACCCGCCTCTGCCTCCCAAAGTGCTGGAATTACAGGCATGAGCCACCGTGCCCGGCCAACTTTAACTTCGTACGATACTGCCAAACTGTTTTCCAAAGTGGCTGTAACATTCTGCATTCCCACCAGTATGCAATCTTTTAATTTATAAATTCTACTTACAGAATAGCATCATAAGGGAGGAAAATACTGATAGAAAAAAAAATGAACACAAAAGAAAATTCTTGGCAACTTCTAAAACAATTGCTCATAATTAGAAATAGCCTAAAATGCCCTGAAAATGTGGTTCAGTTAAGTAGACTATGATACATTGATTAATTACCACACAGCTACTGAAAATAAGGACCTGCACCTACGTTTACTAACATGAATCAACATTCACTTTACTGGACTTCAATGTTGTTCTCCAAATATCTTCCTAGCTCTCTGCCAGAGGGATTAGTCGTTATGGCTAGATAGGGTCATGTGACTAGTTCTGGCCAATAAGTTATGAATGTAAGTAACTTTAGTCCCTTCTGAGCCAAGCATTAAGTTAATGTTCAGTGTTCCAGAACTGCCTTTTCTTCAGCACAGTAATTAGTAATGTTTGGGGTAATGGCTGCTCCATGAAGCCCAAGTTCACAGTGACCAACAGGTGCAGAGCTGCCCCACTGCTGACCCAAGATGGACAAGGTGTATAAGCAAGACGTAGAGTCTGCTATTTAAGACACTGAGAATTGGGGATTGTTGGGTACCACAGCATAACCTAGTCTATCCTGAGAGATATGTTCCTGACACAATTTTAAGTGACAAAATCAGGCAACAAAACACTCTATGTAACACGATCCCATTTTTGTGAGTGTGTTTTTACGCATAGAATGTGCATCAAAGTGCTAATCAATGGCTGTTACCTTTGACTGACATCTTATTCTTTAAACTTTTCTGTATTACCTCAAGTCTTAACAAAATGCAGATATTTCCATCTTGAAGACTAAAAGTATAAGAGAAACTCTTTTAACCTCATTCCCTGCTTTATCTCCCCACCCAAAAATATACATACATTGTAAGTTGCCATTCTAAGCCATTATAGAGTCTACTCTTCAATAGAACATGGGATGGAGAAAAATAGTACAGGATTTAGGCTGACATCCACCCTGACTCCAAGTAAGAACCTATCAATGAAAGAGTCAAACTCTGTAAAATATTTGAAGAGATTTTTTCTGATCCAAATAGCAGTGACCACAGCCCATGACACAGCCCTCAGAAGATCCCGAGAATACATGCCCAAGCTGTCGGGGTGGAGCTGCTCGGTTTTATACATTTTAGAGAGACATGAGACATCAATCAAATACATGTAAGATATACATTGGTTCTGTCCAGAAAGGCGGGACATCTTGAAGGTGGTGGGGGCTTCCAGGTTATACTTAGATGTAAAAGTTTTCTGATTGGCAATTGGTTGGAAGAGTTATTATCAATAGAAAGGAATCTCTGGGTTATAATAAGAGGTTGTGAAGATCAAAATTTTATCAGGCAGATGAAGGCCCCAGGTAGCAGGCTTCAGAGAGAGTCGACTGTGAATGTTTCTTATCAGACTAAAGGTCTGCGTTGATGTTCATACTGGAGGGGTACGAGGAGGCATGTCAAACCCCCACTTCCCGGACCCCCACTTCCCATGATGGTCTGAACTAGTCTTTCAGGTTAAACTTAGAGGGCCCCGGCCTAGAGGAGGAAGTCCATCCAGATGGTTGTCGGGCCTTCAAATTTTATTCTTGGTTTACAAACCAAACACTTCCTAGGAGTATACTGATTTTGGAATTCTAAAATGAGGTGAGGCTGGGCGCGGCGGCTCACACCTGTAATCCCAGCACTCTGGGAGGCTGAGGCGAGTGGATCACCTGAAGTCAGGAGTTTAAAATGAACCTGGCCAACATGGCAAAACCCCATCTCTGCTTTAAAAAGACAAAAATTAGCTGGGCGTGGTGGAGCACGCCTGTGGTTCCAGCTACTCAGGAGGCTGAGGCAGGAGAATCGTTTGAACCTGGGAGGTGGAGTTTGCAGTGAGCCGAGATCGTGCCACTGCACTCCAGCCCGGGCGACAATGTGTGAGAGTCCATTTCAAAAAAAAATAAAAAGTAAAAGTAAATTAATTAATAAAATAAAATGAGGTGAGATGTACAAGAGACTGTGAAAGGAAGGCCTTCAGAGGGACCCTGGGCAAGTTCTTTATCAGTCCTATAGGATCGTCTCTGGCCCTTCCCTCCCTAAATTGTGGAATAGCCTGGGGACCACTTAAAATAACCATGGTCAGAAGGAAAGCCCAGCCCCTCCCTGATTGATCTAAAGTATTTTCTTTGAAGTTTTCTCTTTTGTAAAATAAGTTTTCCAAGAAAATAAGCATGCTTCAAGGAGAACAAGAGAAGCTGGTTTTTCATTTTTGAGATGACTATCTGATGTCTCAGGGTATCACTATGGCCACACTTCATTCAGTCCAAGTTTCAACTCAGCTTGACCCAGAATCAAAACTTCCCAGTACACATATGTTGCTGGTGCAAGCTAGGATTGGAAGTGCAAATGACATTAATATCATCATTGTTTTCAGTTAAGAATTCCTGATCCTTTTTATTGTTTGAGAGTTTTCCCCGTGCCTTTTAAGAAACTAGGGGTGGAGACTGGGTACAGAAAAGTAACTGACTCCCAGCTTCAGGGCAAAACTACTGTAAATAGTCATCTTAGAGCTTCCACTGACTTCCTGGAGGCCCCAAATCATGGACTTAAGAGATGATGCTACCCAGCTGTGGTTATTTCTCCAGCATCAGAACAGAAGATATCCAGACCACAACATTTATTAAGAAAAACGTAAACCACCATCTCTGCCACCAGGGACCATACTATCTAATTTTCAAAAACATATATACTCACGAAAACACCATAGACGAAGTGAGTTTTATAAGTTACAAAAGAAATAGATGAAAGAAGAGATCACTATGCTCTTGAGTGACCATGGAAGGATTTATGAAGGAGATAGGGCTAGAGTTTAGCTGTGGAGATGTGTCTTGGAGTGGGATGAAAGGGAAGAAGAACGTTAAAGAGAATCAGATTCAACACAGGAACAATCCTCAGAAAATCAGCTTCATAGACCTGCACCTGCCTCTACCACAAATGGACCCAGCAACATCACCACCAGGAAACAGAAGGTGAGGTAAAAGCTTCCTTAGCACAAGCATGTGGCAGTAACATCAACAGAGCTGTGGAGGGTGGAATCTCCAAACCTACCCGTTATCAATTAGTGCAACTATAGGTGGAAAAAAAAAACCTGCCAGTGCTGCTTTAGTGTTTATAATTTGACTGGTAGAGGTTCTGTTCTTCGTCCCAGGATGCATCAGAGCATCAGATCATGACTGAGGGAGGAAGAGAGATAGGTGCTTGAGTCATCTCAAGAGTCTATCCCTGGGAAAGAATGGGAGGCAGGAGGAGAGAAACAAAACCTAATTCTTGAGTACAGACACTCCACCTTTGGTATGGATGCTTTAATGACCCAGCTGACTTAAACAGGGACATAAAGGCAAGCAAGGTTCACATCATCCACTCTTCCTTTTGAGCTGTAACATTGTATCTGTGACTCTAGGTCCAATAACACAGGCGTCCCCAGGGCGTGGACAGGTGCTGGTTGGTGGCCCGTTAGGAATCGGCCACAGAGCAGGTGAGCAGTGGGCAAGCCCACATTACCGCCTGAGCTCTGCCTCCTAATGCTTCAGGCACTAAATTCTCATAGGAGGCAAACCCTAATGTGAACTGTACACGCAAGGGATCTAGGTTGCGTGCTCCTTATGAGATTCTTACTAATGCCTGATGATTTTAGGCGGAACAATTTCATCCTAAAACCATCCCTCCCAACCCCAGTCCATGGAAAACTTGTTTTCCACGAAACTAGTCCCTGGTGCTAAAAAGGTTGGGGACTGCTGCCATAACAGATTCAAGAGCCATTACACTGAGGCCAGCTTCAGCCAAACACCTTCAACTGACTGAAGTCATGAGTTCCAGAGGGATCTGTACGAGGAATTTATCCACCACCTGGCCCCATTCTTCTGAGGACATTCTGAAATGCTGAAACCAAACCGAGAAACTGAAGAGCCAATTACCTTAGAGATCTGCTATAGGACCTAGAACAGAACCAAGGGCTAGATGTTGGAAAGTCACTGAGATGCCATTTATCATGTGGGCTGAGAACAGTCAGTCTGAGAATATTCCCGTTTGGGTAATTCTATATCACTCACCCAAAATTTTTCTTCCTTGAAAGTAATGTTGCTGTCAGTTGTTTAGCTATTAACCATTTGCAATTTGGGATGCCTATCACCTTGGTAATGGAAGAAGAAACTTGATATTCCAGCTAAAATTCCAATTTCCAGGAAGATTTTTTTTTTAAGTTTTTTTGAGAGAGTTTCAACTCACACCACCCAGGCTGGAGTGCAGTGGTGTGATCATGGCTCACTGCAGCCTTGACTACCCGGGCTCAGGTGATCCTCCCACCTCAGCCTCCCAAGTACCTGGGACGACAGGTGCACGCCACCATGTTTTTGTATTTTTAGTAGATGTGGGGTTTTAACCATGTTGTCCAGGCTGGTCTTGAACTCCTGGGCTCAAGCCATCTGCCCACCTCAACCTCCCAAACTGCTGGGATTACAGGTGTGAACCACTGTGCCTGACCGATTAAAATTTTTTAAAAGCAACTGCCATTAGACAAGTCACCCTGTTTGTTTTCTTTACCTATAAAATATCAGGAGCCAGGTGTGGTGGCTCATGCCTGTAACCCGAGCACTTTGGGAGGTCAAGGCAGCTGATCATCTGAGATCAGGAGTTCGAGACCAGCCTGGCCAACATGGTAAAACCCCATCTCTACAAAAATGCAAAACTTATCCAGGCGTGGTGGTGCATGCCTGGAGTCCTAGCTACTTGGGAGGCTGAGGCAGGAGAATCACTTGAACCCAGGAAGCAGAGGTTGCAGTGAGCCGAGATCACGCTACTGCACTCCAGCCCAGGCAACAAAGTGAGGCTGTCTAAAAAAAAAAAAAAAAAAAAGAGGCCAGGCGCGGTGGCTCACGCCTGTAATCCCAGCACTTTGGGAGGCCGAGGCGGGCAAATCAGGAGGTCAGGAGATCGAGACCATCCTGGTGAACGCAGTGAAACCCCGTCTCTACTAAAAATACAAAAAAATTAGCCGGGCGTGGTGGCGGGTGCCTATAGCCCCAGCTTCTAGGGAAGCTGAGGCAGGAGAATGGCGTGAACCCGGGAGGCCGCAGAGCTTGCAGTGAGCAGAGATTGCGCCACCGCACTCCAGCCTGGGCAACAGAGTGAGACTCCGTCTCAAAAAAAAAAGAGTGAGAGAATAAAAATCAGGGAACTGGATGTTGCTTGTGGGAAAACAGTGAGTCGTTCGGAACTCTCCTCCTAAAAAAACACCTCAGGTCTTCATCCTCTGGCCCCCATCTTCCTAAATCGACCTACTCTACTGTTCCTCACATCCAGAAACACCCGGCTGGCATTCCCAGCAGCCACCCTGAGGACATGGTAAGCGAGATCTCCTTATATGTGAGCATCCAAGGACTGGGGAAAGTGCTAGTTACGAACACCAAGTCACACACAGCTCATCACCCAGTTCTCAGGACTTCCCCACCCTTCCTTTCCACCCTCAAGAAATGGCAAATGGCTGCTTTGGGAGTGACCAAATCTCTGGAATTTCTCCCACAGCATACTCCTTCCGCACTCTGCCCTATAAACTCATTTCAACAATCCAGCCCTGCACATAAGGGAGGCATTATTGAGTGGCCTGAAGCTTACAAAATCTTTCACTGGCTTTGTTTTTTAAAGAGTTAAAAAAAAAAAAAATAGCTGTCTTGATTTTTGTTGCTTTTTTTTTCCCCCAAAGAAATGCAAAGATTTGCTTCTGAGTGAGAATTTATAAGAAATTAAAAATCTGGAAATGTCCAATTCAGGGAATGAGAAATGTATCACCACAATAGATGTTTGAATTACAACTAGCATGTTTTGCACCTCACCTGTGTGCCATGGGTGATTTAAATACAAATCACATTTAAACAAGTTCAACTAAATTATAAAAGTGAACGTGGCTTGTTCTTTGAAGGATTTGCTGAGAGCACCAGCTTTGGTGTTCGGCACACCTGCACTCCAATCCAGAAGTGTGTTATTTTTATAAAAATGTAATTATTATTTAGATGCTAATAAAACATAAGCTCCGGGACCCCTCACTTGTGCAAGCCTCTAAAAACGAGTGGTATTTGTGGTGCCTGTCAGATTGTCAAAATGTGTAATTTGTTGTGCTTTCTTTATCATTCTAAATAAGTGGTCCTTTTAGCACCTAATTTTGTAGTCATAATTTGATACATTTTTCCTTCAAGAGGGCCCTGCAAATTGTGTACTTTACTCTCTTCCCAAAGCCTAGATCCACCCCTGCCTATGCAGTAGGAATTATTAACAATTCTGTCTTGCAGATGATGAAACTGATGCCCAGAGAGGTTAAGTGACTTGCCCAGGTACACACAGCCTGTAAGTGATGACGCCCAGATTAGAACCCAGGCAGTCTGGCACCACATGGTGTACTCAACCAGAATACATTATTGCCTCTTATTATTTTCACATAAAGCTCCTAGCAAGCTCCCTGAGACACTGGGACGTTACAGATACTCAATAACTGGTAGCTTTTGCTATGTTGTCAATCTAAAGCTGCTTTGATAATAATGGGAATATAACTCTATCTTTATTTAAAGACACCATATAAATGTCAGCTAACAAAACAGATAACTCTGTAGCAGACAATGTTTATACAAGGGACTTTCTGTTAAATACTAATTTCCCAAAATATCCTTTAAAAATACTACTGTTCAAAGTGTGCGGCTGGGCACAATGGTTTATGTCTGTAATTCCAGCACTTTGAGAGGCCAGGGCAAGCAGATCACTTGAGCTCAGGAGTTTGAGACCAGCCTGGTCAACGTCTCATGATGAAACCCCGTCTCTATTAAAAATACAAAAATTAGCCAGGCGTGGTGGAGTGCACCTGTAATCCCATCTGCTTGGGAGGTCGAGGCATGAGAATCACTTGAATCTGGGAGCCAGAGGTTG
Source organism: Piliocolobus tephrosceles (assembly GCF_002776525.5). NCBI lineage: Eukaryota > Metazoa > Chordata > Mammalia > Primates > Cercopithecidae > Piliocolobus > Piliocolobus tephrosceles. The sequence goes on along the minus strand of NC_045442.1, from coordinate 123,816,765 downwards.
CAGAGAGCAGAGAGCCTGCCACTGCACTCCAGCCTGGGTGACACAGCGAGGTTCTGTCTCAAAAAAAAAAAAAAAAAAAAAAA